>NC_061847.1:29906728-29909228 GCF_019202785.1 Penaeus chinensis
TTCCCCTGTTGCATAATAAGAAAACATGCAATGAAGGATTGTACACGGAGGAATTATGTAACCCAGAATGAGCGCTTGATGCCAAAATATTACATAACCTTCCCTTTCCTCACCGGCTATGACCATGAGGCTATTCCTTTGATCTGATATCTGGGACATTCCTTCCTTCAGCCCCCTTCTTCTTATCAAATTAGGATGGCCGTGCGAGAAGATATTTGAAATATTGGATTCCCTTCCCTCCCAACCTTGTGTTTTGTCTAGAAAATGGAAGAGTTTTATTTCGTTCGCCGGCATGAGTCACCGAGGATTCACCGCGGATGAAGAGAACCTGTGAGTCATCGTGAGTCACAGGTCATTTTCTGTGAACGTTTACTGAGTCACTGACCATACTTTGACACATACATGATCGATAGATAAGTAGATAGGACGCTAGATAGATGGGAAGATATACAAAACCCTATCGGCCGTTTACTCTCTCTCTTTCAATCTAATCAAAAAATTACATTCTGATGGGAAGCCTAAGGAAAGTTTCGATAGATAAACTGATACAAAACACACCTAGATGTTAACTAATAATACTCAGTAGATGAAAATGAAAATAAAGTATGAATAGAAAAACAAATTAAAACATTTGCATTAATGACTTCCAACTCGTCAACTCAGACCAGTGTGAGTGAATAATTAACTCTAATTAATCACGTACGGAACAGAAATAGAATAATGAGTCACCCCATAAAACCGTGAAACTGTCCGAGAGTCGCATTCATTTCAAGGGACGCAAAAAAAAAAAAAAAAAAAAAAAAATTATATGCTAGTTTCACACTGTGTTGTTTCACGCCAGGATACAACACCGTCTTGTCACGTCTATTGTGTAGTAAAACAAAGGGTTTATACGAGACCGTTTAACAATGACCACAAGACAAAACGGGAAGGAGGGAGAAGGTGAGAAGGAGGATTGAGACAGAAGAAGGGAGAGAGGGGAGGGGGAAAAAGAAGAGAGAAGGAGAAAGAGATAGACAGGCAGATAGATGTATGAGTAGTAGATAGACAGGCAGATAGATGTATGAATAGTAGATAGACAGGCAGATAGATGTATGAGTAGTAGATAGACAGGCAGATAGATGTATGAATAGTAGATAGACAGGCAGATAGATATATGAGTAGTAGATAGACAGGTAGATAGATGTATGAATAGTAGATAGACAGGCAGATAGATGTATGGATAGTAGATAGACAGGCAGATAGATGTATAAATAGTAGATAGACAGTAGATATATATAGATATATATAGATAGATAGAGAGAGAGAGATAGGAGTAGTTTGAGAAAGACAGTCAGAGATTATATAAATAAACTGAAGTTTCGATGAGGGATTCTGAACGAAGGAAAGGAGGGAAATGAGATTTGGAAGAGCGAGAGACAGAGACAGAATTAAAAAAAAGACAGACAGAGAAAGAGAGAAACACATAGAAAGAGAGAGGGGGGGAGAGGAGGGGGTTATACACATATTAACAGAGGACGAGAAAGAAGGGAGGGAGAAAGAGCTAAACACACACACACACACACACATACACACACACACACACACACACAAACAAGCACACACACACACAACATACACACACAAACACACACACACACACAAACACACACACACACACAAACACACACACACACACACACACACATACACACACACACACACACACACAAACACACACACACACACACACACACACACAACATACACACACATACACACAGATGGAGAAAAGATGAATATTCCAAACAGAAATAAACTTAAAGTATGGATTAAAACAAACACACGTCAGTCGCTCATTAAGAGAAATTGTTTAACGATTCAATAGTTTTTACATAATCCTGTCGTCATTTATCTTTACTTTTCTTAATCATTATGTCTTTGTGAGA
Source organism: Penaeus chinensis (assembly GCF_019202785.1). NCBI lineage: Eukaryota > Metazoa > Arthropoda > Malacostraca > Decapoda > Penaeidae > Penaeus > Penaeus chinensis. Next base: position 29,908,657 of record NC_061847.1, read on the forward strand.
TGTATATGAGCTATCAGATAATATATATGTAGAATCAGTCGATTTTTGTTATTATTATTATTATTATTAATCTTATTATTATTATCGTTATCATTATTATTAGTAGTATTATTAATCTTATTATTATTATCGTTATCATTATTGTTATTATTATTATTATTAGTATTATCGTTATTATTATTATCAATATCATTATTATTATTATTATTATCATTACTATTATTGTTGTTATTATAACTATCATTACTATTATTGTTGTAATTACCTTTATGATCTTTCTGTTATTATCATTATCATTATTATTATATCTTCTTTAGAGCGCGTGTGTGTTTGTGGTATTCATATTAATATTCTCTATCTCTCTCTCTCTCTCTCTCTCTCTCTCTCTCTCTCTCTCTCTCTCTCTCTCTCTCTCTCTCTCTCTCTCTCTCTCTCTCTCTCTCTCTCTCTTTCTCTCTCTCTCTCTCTCTCTCTCTCTCTCTCTCTCTCTCTCTCTCTCTCTCTCTCTCTCTCTCTCTCTCTTTCTAAGTTCAATGAAAAAAAACGTATCTCCCTCAACAGTTTATAATTAT
>NC_061847.1:29944228-29954228 GCF_019202785.1 Penaeus chinensis
TGTTCATTTGTTCGGTTGTTAGTCGTCCAGGTGTTCCTTTGTTCGGTTGTTGGTCGTCCAGGTGTTCATTTGTCCGGTTGCTGGTCGTCCAGGTGTTCATTTGTTCGGTTGTTGGTCGTCCAGGTGTTCATTTGTTCGGTTGTTGGTCGTCCAGGTGTTCCTTTGTTCGGTTGTTGATCGTTCAGGTGTTCATTTGTCCGGTTGTTGGTCGTCCAGATCTTCATTTGTTCGGTTGTTGGTCGTCAGGTGTTCATTTGTTCGGTTCTTGGTCGTCCAGGTGTTCATTTGTTCGGTTGTATGTCGTCCAGCTGTTCATTTGTTCGGTTGTTCGTCCAGGTGTTCATTTGTTCGGTTGTTAGTCGTCCAGGTGTTCATTTGTCCGGTTGTTGGTCATCCAGATGTTCATTTGTCCGGTTGATGGTCGTCCAGGTGTTCATTTGTTCGGTTGATGGTCGTCCAGCTGTTCATTTGTACGGTTGTTGGTCATCCAGATGTTCATTTGTCCGGTTGATGGTCGTCCAGGTGTTCATTTGTTCGGTCGTTGGTCGTCAGGTGTTCATTTGTCCGGTTGTTGGTCGTCCAGGTGATCGGTGTAAGTGTTAAGTGTATTTCCATAATATTTGTTATGATTTTTATCTATTTATGTATTATTATAGGTTTTTTTTGTGTGTTTCACCTTTCATATCGTTCGTTTTCTAAGGGAGAGATTTGACTAACATACGCAATATATGTGTGTTAGTATGCGGGTACATGTGCGCGCGTGTGTGTGTGTGTGTGTGTATGTGTGTGTGTGTGTGTGTTTGCGTGTGCGTGTGCGTATTTGTGAGAGAAAGAGGAAAAAAGAAATTACATACCCTTGCACGTCGAACTTTTTTTTTGTTTTCATTTCTTTGTGAATTCCTTTTGTTATTAGTCAACAAACTTTGGAATATAACTTTCGAAATTAAGTTAGCTCAGGAAGTTAAGGCAAAGCTCTCCGAATATGATTACTTACAGTCTCATCCCAAAAGTGCAGTTAGTCAGTGCTACTCTAAAGCTGCTTGTGTTTATTAAAAAAAATAATAATGATACAAAAATAAAAAATAAGGTGATTTAAAAGGCACCATCAAAATCACACACACGTATCATCGGATTAGTATGTCAGGGAAAAAATAAACCTAATATAAATCCACAGGATCTCGTTGCTATAAAGAAGCATTACTTGAAAACGGCTTTTGATTCCCATCGCCCGAAAGGCTTTGTAATTGACGATAATATAATCAGCTTTTTTATTCTAATCTCTATGGAAAGAGAGTTATTCGTATTTAAATGGCTATAACGATCATAATCATTGGTAACATACAATGTATGCTATTCATATACGGTAAAAAAAAATAAAAAAAAAAATAAAAAAAACATTCATTGGAATAAATGCAAGGATACGTTAGATGGCAACATGCTTATCTGGCGCAAGCCTTCTATTTTTCCCCTAAAGTACCCTGACGGCTGTTTAATAGTAAGGGACAATAAGTCATCTTACATAAAAGAGGGGAATTTTGGTTTTACTGTCGATAATTATATCGATATCGAGCAAATTACACAAATAATTATCTATCTAGTTATATCTGATATCTTATAGACCACCCTCATTGGCTAAACATAATGACGTCATTAGCTCCATACCTTTTATGTCCCGGTTAATCTGTATGAACTTTTTACGGTAAATTTTCGTTTCTATATATTTTCTTTGGAGATAGTGTCAGAATGACGATGGTAGAAAAATAATAATGATAACAGTTAAACAAACCAGGAAACAAAAAATCCTGTTAATGTTTGTGTAGAATGTGAGAGGAGAGACGGAGATTACCTTGGCAGTTGCCAATTAGGTGTTTTCTTCGAGTCGGAGTGGTGCTACCTGTCTTAAAGTACTTTGATTTGTCGGTGCTTGTTGGCTGAGGATTTCTCTGTTATTCTTTGTTTTGATCTAATTTTCTTATCTCAACTGCTGTTTATATTTGGAGTTATATCGTATCGTCATATACTTTTGACTGTTTCTAATAAATATTGAAAGAAGTTTTTTTGCGGGCTCTTTGAACAGCGAATACGTGAGTAGTTGACGGCATATATTGTACCACTTGTCATTATTAACTCCCTTCCCCCTCCCCCCTCCTTCTATTCCTTTCCCCTTCCCCTCCCTCCCTTCCTTTCTCCCTCCCCTTCTCCCTCTCTTCCCTCCCTTCCCTCCTCCATGCCTCTTTTTTCTTCTCCCTTCCCTCCCTTCCCTTCCCCCTTCCCTACCTTCCCTTCTCCCCTTTCCCTTTCCCCTTCCCTTCCTCCTTTCTCTTTCTCCTCCTCTGCCTTTCCGCCTCCCCTCCCTCTCTTCCCTTCCCGCTCTCCTCCCTCCCTTCACTTCCCCTTCCCCTCCCTCTCTTCCCCTTCCGTCCCCCCTCTCTCCCCTTCCCTTGCCTTCCCCCTCCCCTCCCTCTCTTCCCCTTCCGTTCCCCCTCCCTCCCCTTCCCTTGCCTTCCCCCTCCCCTCCCTCTCTTCCCCTTGCCTAATTTACCCAAGCCACATAAGAAAGCAAGATCCCTGCTGAAACTAGGATAGCCGTTATACAGACACTAGTTCTCAGTATAATTAATTATTGCTCAAATACTTGGGGCACAGCTAACAAAGGTCACATTCAGAAAAAAATTTAAATTACAAAACTGCTGCGAGAGTAGCACTTGTTAACGTAAATAAGTAGGACCACATTAACCCACACATAAACGAAGTTCGCTAAAAGAACATGACAAGTGTAACTACGACACTTGCGTGGTAATTTACAAAGTAATTCATGTTTTTTTGTTTTTTTTTCCAAAGTAGCCATTAACCCTTCCAACCGTAGTTAACAAAACCTGTGTCCAAACAAGACAGGTAAACTCTCTACACATCAAAAGATCACGTACAGATATAGGGGCACGGCATACATTAACACGTGGACTCCGCCCTCCCCATCCCTTCCCCTCCACCCCTCTTTCCCATCCCTTCCCCCTCCTTCCCTCCTCCCCTCCCCCCTTTCCTTTTCCTCCTCTCCGCCACCTCCTTTGGTCCGCCATTGAAGTTCCTGTGAAGCACTTGGCTGTTGTATCTCATTTCAACATTTCATTCTGTTTCCTCTCACTTCCATTGGCTGCTTATTCCTTCAAGGGGTATCCTCGTTGGGGTTCGTTTCTATCTATCTGTCTGTCTATCTTTCTGTCTATCTATTATTATTTCCATCTCTCTCTCTCTCTCTCTCTTATATATATATATACACATATATACATATATATATATATATATATATATATATATATATATATAGAGAGAGAGAGAGAGAGAGAGAGAGAGAGAGAGAGAGAGAGACAATATATAAGAAATTATATATTTATACATATGTGTATAAATATCGCCTTCTCTCTTCTCTTTCTCTTTCGCCCTTCCTCGGGGATCAGTGTACGAGAGAGAACAATTGGTAACTTTCTGCTGATACTTTCAAAAGGACATAAAAAACGAGTTATATGCCGGCCGTTCACGAATAACGTAGGAGAGAACGTAGACAAATATAAATTCGTCCCAGGATTTAGTGATGCCAACTTGAAATACAAAAAATGAATAAAAAGCGGAAAATAAAGAATGCAGAGGAAAATATAGTAGAATGTAGAGTAGGAGACGTAGAAAAATAGAGAATATTTTATAGCAGAATGCATAGATACAAAGAAGAATAACGAATGCGTATAATAACAGTAGAATCATAATACAATTAATGAAAAAAATGAAAGAATAATATGACAGAAAGAAAATTGCATTTAGACAGGGGAGAAAACAGATTAGACATCAAATACAAGATCAAACATTCAAGAAGTCATTAAAAGAACATTTGAATCACCAATGACATCAGGTTTCAAAATATAAGAATAGGTATTTATTCTATATATATCTTGTATTTACATGTACTGTAAAATCACTTTCTATGTAACAAGAATAACCTCTGTAACTAATGTAACAAAGTATTTTGAATTTGAATTTGAATCTCTCCTTCCTTTCCCCCATCCCCCTATGGACACGATATCCCCTAGAAACCTGAATGAATACATTTATATGAGATAAACGAAGCACACAGGATCGGATTCCATAACGTCAATCGCGGCGGTCGATCCTACGAAATTTATACATTCAGTCAGCCTTGGAGACAATAAGATGCTGGGGCTTGGCTGATGCATAGAACGAGATGATGATTGCTGTTTGATGTTGCAGTTCATGTGGCCCCTTTGCACTAAACAAAAATTTGCATGTCTCCTGCGATTTGAGGATGTGTCGCTCTCTGAGTAGGGTATTATTGAATGCGCGATTATTACTGAGTGTCTTTATACACTTTGTGATTGATGAAGATGATCTGTTTAAAAGGAATGTTTAAGGTATTTAGTTCTTGAGTTATTTTGGTAGTGTTTGTATGCTGTCAGGTAACTTCTCGTGGAAGGAAACAGAGAGAGGGAGAGAAAGGGGGAAGGGAGAAATCAAGGGAAAGAAAGAGCGAGAGAAAAGGAGATATTGATAGGCAGTAGACACACACACACACGCAGAGGGGGGGGGAGACAGACAGACAATCAGACAGGTACAGAGGTAGGGAGAAAGAGAGACTTATAGAGATTTATAGATAGAGACAGACAGAAAGATGATACATCCACTAATGAGAACAGAATAAACACCAAAATACAAATCACGAAAACAGAATTCTCAGCCACAGAAGAGACCTTGCTTACTGCCAGGCACATAAACCAGGCATATGCACCTGATATCTTTTTCCCTCAATATCAACACAACTTTTTCGCAATTAAACTGCAACCGCTGCACGTCCTTCTCCTCTGGTTCTTGACTCGTGTTGTTTGATACCCTTGTGTCCCTCCTCAAGGTTCCTCGTGTTTCAGAAAGGGGAGAAAAAAAGGGTTTCTTATACATCGACAAAACTTTAACTTTTTTTAAAATGTTCATTCTGTCTTTCTCCTTTTTCCTTCACTCTCGTTGGTTTCCTCTTGTTAGTGTTTTTGTTATTATTTTTTTCTATATTTCTTTTGTTTTCTTTTATATTTATTTTCTTCTGGCTGTTTCCCTTTTTATTTGTCTGGAGTCTTCCTTCTTCCTTCTCTCCTCGCTTTTCTCTTGAATTTACAGGTTTACTTCCCGTTTCCCAATTCCTCCTTCACTTTATTTTTCTTCTTTCCATTCGTCTATTCCGCCTTTGATCTCTGCCAAGACTTCTTCCCCTCTCCTTCTATCTCCAACTTTCTATTGAATTCATATTTTTGTGTGACTTCTCTCTTTTTCATCCTCTCCTCCTTACCATCTCTCTTTTTGCCTAAATTCTCACGAGGCTTATTTCCTTTTTTTTCATATCTTTTCATGTTCTTTTTTTTCCCAAATTATTATCCCTTTCCCTTCCACTTTCTCCTCAAATTCACACCATTAGGCTCACTTTTCCCCTGCCTCCCCTCCCCTCCCCGTACCTCCCCCTGCCTCATCCCTCCCCTACCTCCCCTCCCCTTTCCCCGCTCCCCTGCCTTCTACCTGCCTTCCCCCTCCCTCCCCCTCACTCCTTCGTTCCTCCTGCTTTCCCCTCCCTCCCCCTTACCCCCTCCCTCCCGCTCAACCCCTGCCTTCCCCCTCACCCCCTCCCTCCCCTTTCCTTCCCTTCTTCTCCCCTTTCCCCGCTCCCCTGCCTTCTACCTGCCTTCCCCCTCCCTCCCCCTTACTCCTTCGTTCCTCCTGCTTTCCCCTCCCTCCCCCTTACCCCCTCCCTCCCCCTCACCCCCCTCCCTCTCCTTCCCTTCCCTCCCCCTCACCCCCTGCCTTCCCCCTCCCCTCCCCTTCACCCCTCCCTCCCCCTCACCCCTTCCTTCCTCCTACCTCACCCCTTACCATCCCCTCCCTCCCCCTCACCCCCTGCCTTCCCCCTCCCTCTCCCTCACCCCTCCCTCCCCCTCACCCTTTCCTTCCTCCTCCCTCACCCCTTCCTACCTCAAAATCCTTCGTCGGTTCTCTCCCGTCACTGAACAACGCGACAGAAGAGTGTAGGAGAGCCGAGGAGGAGACAATAGGCCTTAAGAATCTTCGCGGCAGTTTAGACGTCAAGCTGTTTATCAAGGTGTCAAGAGTATGTGTAGGGTTGGCCTACGTGTCTCGTCGTGTGTGTGTGTGTGTGTGTGTCTCTCTCTCTTGTTAAGGTGCGTTGTTGTAAAGGATATGTGAGTCTTGGGGTTGAGTTGTGGTGTTGTTGTTTTTTTTGTTGTTGTTTTTTTTGTGTGTTTTGGGTGTGAGATATCGGCTATTTTTTTATGTCTTTGTTTGATTTTTTCAATTATGTTCTTTTACTCGTTCAGTTGTTATTTCTATTTTGTTTTGTGTATATTTTCGTTCAGATTATTTGTTTTGTATTTACTTTTTTATGTTGTTTTCGTGTCTCTATTTTTACCGCTTTTCACCTCTCTCTCTCTCTCTCTCTCTCTCTCTCTCTCTCTCTCTCCTCTCTCTCTCTCTCTCTCTCTCTCTCTCTCTCTCTCTCTCTTTCTCTCTCTCTCTTTCTCTCTCTCTCTCTCTCTCTCTCTCTCTCTCTCTCTCTCTCTCTCTCTCTCTCTCTCTCTCTCTCTCTCTCTCTCTCTCTCTCTCCCTCCCTCCCCCCCCTCCCTCCCTCTCTCCCTCTCTCTCTCTCTCTCTCTCTCTCTCTCTCTCTCTCTCTCTCTCTCTCTCTCTCTCTCTCTCTCTCTCTCTCTCTCTCTACCCGTCTGTGTTTACGTTTCTTTGTGTTTGCATTTCAAAAGTTATTCATGTAATTCACGCCTTATCCACCTTTTATCTATCATCTCCCTCTTCCTATACCACCAATATCTATCCATTATCCCCAGCAGCTTTCCTCCCCGACGCCCTGAGCAATCGCATCACCTCAGTCAGCGCCTTACCCTGTTATCCCTCAGACTTTCACTCATTCCTGGTCTCCGGCGTCAGTCTCTTCTCCCTTTCTGTTTTCCTTGGTGTCCATTTCCCTCCTTGCTCTATTTTCCTCTCTATCCATTTTCCTCCTTTCTCATATTCCTTCCTTTCGTTAGTCTCTCCTCTCCTGTCCATTTTCCTCCCCCGCGGGTCTCTCTTCCATGTCCATTTTTCTTCCCCGCAACTCTCTCCTCCCTGTCCACCCCCCCTACCCATTTCACCTCCCCCCCTGCCCTCCCTCTCTTCCCCTTGCCTAATTTACCCAAGCCACATAAGAAAGCAAGATCCCTGCTGAAACTAGGATAGCCGTTATAACAGACACTAGTTCTCAGTATAATTAATTATTGCTCAAATACTTGGGGCACAGCTAACAAAGGTCACATTCAGAAAAAAAATTTAAATTACAAAACTGCTGCGAGAGTAGCACTTGTTAACGTAAATAAGTAGAGACCACATTAACCCACACATAAACGAAGTTCGCTAAAAGAACATGACAAGTGTAACTACGACACTTGCGTGGTAATTTACAAAGTAATTCATGTTTTTTTGTTTTTTTTTCCAAAGTAGCCATTAACCCTTCCAACCGTAGTTAACAAAACCTGTGTCCAAACAAGACAGGTAAACTCTCTACACATCAAAAGATCACGTACAGATATAGGGGCACGGCATACATTAACACGTGGACTCCGCCCTCCCCATCCCTTCCCCTCCACCCCTCTTTCCCATCCCTTCCCCCTCCTTCCCTCCTCCCCTCCCCCCTTTCCTTTTCCTCCTCTCCGCCACCTCCTTTGGTCCGCCATTGAAGTTCCTGTGAAGCACTTGGCTGTTGTATCTCATTTCAACATTTCATTCTGTTTCCTCTCACTTCCATTGGCTGCTCTATTTCTTCAAGGGGTATCCTCGTTGGGGTTCGTTTCTATCTATCTGTCTGTCTATCTTTCTGTCTATCTATTATTATTTCCATCTCTCTCTCTCTCTCTCTCTTATATATATATACACATATATACATATATATATATATATATATATATATATAGAGAGAGAGAGAGAGAGAGAGAGAGAGAGAGAGAGAGAGAGAGAGAGAGACAATATATAAGAAATTATATATTTATACATATGTGTATAAATATCGCCTTCTCTCTTCTCTTTCTCTTTCGCCCTTCCTCGGGGATCAGTGTACGAGAGAGAACAATTGGTAACTTTCTGCTGATACTTTCAAAAGGACATAAAAAACGAGTTATATGCCGGCCGTTCACGAATAACGTAGGAGAGTACGTAGACAAATATAAATTCGTCCCAGGATTTAGTGATGCCAACTTGAAATACAAAAAATGAATAAAAAGCGGAAAATAAAGAATGCAGAGGAAAATATAGTAGAATGTAGAGTAGGAGACGTAGAAAAATAGAGAATATTTTATAGCAGAATGCATAGATACAAAGAAGAATAACGAATGCGTATAATAACAGTAGAATCATAATACAATTAATGAAAAAAATGAAAGAATAATATGACAGAAAGAAAATTGCATTTAGACAGGGGAGAAAACAGATTAGACATCAAATACAAGATCAAACATTCAAGAAGTCATTAAAAGAACATTTGAATCACCAATGACATCAGGTTTCAAAATATAAGAATAGGTATTTATTCTATATATATCTTGTATTTACATGTACTGTAAAATCACTTTCTATGTAACAAGAATAACCTCTGTAACTAATGTAACAAAGTATTTTGAATTTGAATTTGAATCTCTCCTTCCTTTCCCCCATCCCCCTATGGACACGATATCCCCTAGAAACCTGAATGAATACATTTATATGAGATAAACGAAGCACACAGGATCGGATTCCATAACGTCAATCGCGGCGGTCGATCCTACGAAATTTATACATTCAGTCAGCCTTGGAGACAATAAGATGCTGGGGCTTGGCTGATGCATAGAACGAGATGATGATTGCTGTTTGATGTTGCAGTTCATGTGGCCCCTTTGCACTAAACAAAAATTTGCATGTCTCCTGCGATTTGAGGATGTGTCGCTCTCTGAGTAGGGTATTATTGAATGCGCGATTATTACTGAGTGTCTTTATACACTTTGTGATTGATGAAGATGATCTGTTTAAAAGGAATGTTTAAGGTATTTAGTTCTTGAGTTATTTTGGTAGTGTTTGTATGCTGTCAGGTAACTTCTCGTGGAAGGAAACAGAGAGAGGGAGAGAAAGGGGGAAGGGAGAAATCAAGGGAAAGAAAGAGCGAGAGAAAAGGAGATATTGATAGGCAGTAGACACACACACACACGCAGAGGGGGGGGGAGACAGACAGACAATCAGACAGGTACAGAGGTAGGGAGAAAGAGAGACTTATAGAGATTTATAGATAGAGACAGACAGAAAGATGATACATCCACTAATGAGAACAGAATAAACACCAAAATACAAATCACGAAAACAGAATTCTCAGCCACAGAAGAGACCTTGCTTACTGCCAGGCACATAAACCAGGCATATGCACCTGATATCTTTTTCCCTCAATATCAACACAACTTTTTCGCAATTAAACTGCAACCGCTGCACGTCCTTCTCCTCTGGTTCTTGACTCGTGTTGTTTGATACCCTTGTGTCCCTCCTCAAGGTTCCTCGTGTTTCAGAAAGGGGAGAAAAAAAGGGTTTCTTATACATCGACAAAACTTTAACTTTTTTTAAAATGTTCATTCTGTCTTTCTCCTTTTTCCTTCACTCTCGTTGGTTTCCTCTTGTTAGTGTTTTTGTTATTATTTTTTTCTATATTTCTTTTGTTTTCTTTTATATTTATTTTCTTCTGGCTGTTTCCCTTTTTATTTGTCTGGAGTCTTCCTTCTTCCTTCTCTCCTCGCTTTTCTCTTGAATTTACAGGTTTACTTCCCGTTTCCCAATTCCTCCTTCACTTTATTTTTCTTCTTTCCATTCGTCTATTCCGCCTTTGATCTCTGCCAAGACTTCTTCCCCTCTCCTTCTATCTCCAACTTTCTATTGAATT
>NC_061847.1:29959228-29969228 GCF_019202785.1 Penaeus chinensis
TCTCCTCATCCTCATTCTCCTCATCCTCCTCACCCTCCTCCTCATCCTCATCCTCATCCTCATCCTTATCCTCTTCCTCCACCTCCACCACAAACTCCTCCTCCTCCTCCTCTCTCCCCTTCCTCCTCCTCCTCCTCCTCCTCCTCCTCCTCCTCCTCCTCCTCCTCCTCCTCCTCCTCCTCCTCCTCTCTCCTCCTCCTCCTCCTCATCATCTCTTCCCCTCCTCCTCCTCCTCTCTCTCCCTCTTCCTCTCTCTCCCTCCTCCTCATCTCTCCCCCTCCTCCTCCTCCTCCTCCTGCTCTTACTCCTCCTCCTCTTCTCTCCCCCTCCTCTCCCCCACTCTTCCTCTCTCCTCCTCCTCCTCTCTCCTCCTCCTCCTCCTCCTCTCTCCTCCTCCTCTTTCTCCTCTTCCTCTCTCTCCCTCCTCCTCCTCCCCTCTCCTCCTCTCTCCTCCTCCTCTCTCCTCCTCCTCCTCTCTCCCTCCCCCTCCCCCTCCTCCTCTCTCTCCCTCCTCCTCCTCCTCTCCCTGCTCTTACTCCTCCTATTTCTGCAAGATTCTCGGTCTCTGACGTGTCATAAAAGAGCCTATGCTTTTTTCACTCTTTTTTTTCCCCGTCTTTCCCTGTCCTTCTTTCTGACTTCTTTATTTCCTTTAAGAGGTTCTGGCAAAGAGGGATCTGTCTTACTTTCCGTTTATTGTAATCTATGTTTCTAATTTTTTGGGTGCTTTTCGTTTTGTTTAGTTTTTTTCTCTTTTTTTTTTTGTTTCTTTTCTTTTTAATGTTTTTTTTTTTTTTTTATGATCAACGGAAAGATAGAATAACGGTGGCCGGTTGATTTGCGAAATAAGGATTTGGTAAATTATGTATATACTTTATGTAGTGTATTTTTTATTGAACCTTTTTTATGTTACGCGTCGTATTTCCATAATATTTCATGATTTTATATATGTTTTAAATCCCATATAGCATGTTTCTTTTGCACTTTACACATGTCAGTTGCGTCTCCCAAATCTCGTATTTGTTCGTTATATTCTCACATTTCAAACGTCATATTTCCAACACATCTATATCAATATAATATTTTAAGTCACATATTTACACCGTATACATAATATTTTCATATTTCATAATTCCAATACATCTATACCTATAACTTTTTCAAGCATCTCTCCCATTGTATAACTTCAATCTATATTTTTCCTTCAGACCAAAAGTAAAAATTTCGTCTCACCTGTTCCAGCGCCCATGGTCGAGGGCAGACACCGCCGGCGACCTTCGGCAACCCCGCCTCCGCAACTTGGAAATAAATCTTTGCTGACTTTTGCGCTAATCTAAGTTCTTTCGGAGAGTTTTTTGGTTTTTTTTTCAGTGTTTTTTTTTCCAGATATTGGTTTGGTTAAACTGTTCGTCAAAGGTATTCTGATTTTAAGTTTTTTTTTTTCTCTGATCTGATCTTTGAATTTCGGCTTGTTATATGTTCTTCGGAAGTTCACTTAAGTTCGTCTAGACTATTCCTTTGAAATCATTCTTATCTTCTAATCCTTTATCCAGTTCTAATTTATTCTAATTCACGATTTCGCACAAGCTATCCTCACCTGGTTTTCTAACTTAGTCTTCAAATTGCTCTAAATTTCCTAACCACGCAATTACTGTCATTTGACTTTTCCCCCATTCATTTGATTTTTTTTATTACGTTTACCTTTCCCTTCTTTATTTGTTGTTGTTTTTTGTTAGCAGAATTACGTCTGGTTGTGGCGAAAGTTGTGAATGAACTGCAATAACCCGGGGATCAGCTGACCGGATTCTTCAATGTTTTAGTACGAATTAATTGGCGGAAAATAAGTCTTTGGAAATCCGTTTTTCTCTGAAGAATGCTGAGGACTTATGACGTGTTCTTTAAATGCTTTCTAGTTCTTTAATATCCTTTCCTAAGGTTTTTTTATTTTTTCAAATCTATGTTCTTCTATCTCCTAATCCGCTCTATTAAATCTCTTCTCCTCAAGTTCTCTTTAATCTGGCCTGTCTTCTATTCCATTAATTCTTATGTCATCCTCCTCCATTTAATTCCTCGGGTGAGATATACTTCGCCATTTGTCTCTAAGAGAAAAACATTACAAAGTACAAAGACATAGAATTATTCATTCATTTTCACATTCAATCAGTAAATACATGCATCCATCCATCCATACATACATGCATATATACATACATACATCCAAGCATACATACATACATGCATACATACATATATACATGCATTTAGATAGATATGTGTGTGTGTTTGTTTGCATATGTATTTAAAAGCACATAGCTACTACCCACCTATTTTTTTTCAAAACTATTCAGAAGCACAACCAGAGGAAATTCAGACTTAAATATACTTATGTTAGAACCAGCGAAAAGTTACACCGCCTCAAAAGACCAGATTTACCCGTGCTATGTAAATTAAATTCCGCGGGGGTTCTAAATTTATCCCTGGTTCGTAAGCATTGGTCTAGCTAGTCTGGGGCTTCTACATCGGAATCTCTCAAAGGTCTTGGAGATTTTGGTGTTTAATGTCGATAGCCGGAGGTGGGCTTGTAGAACTGTTATTGTGACGCGTTCTTATAAAAAAAAAATTTGTTGGAATGTATGTGTGTGTGTGTGTGTGTGTGTGTGTACGTGTGTGTGTGTGTGTGTGTGTACGTATGTATGTATGTATGTATGTATGTATGTATGTATGTATGTATGTATGTATGTATGTATGTATGTATGTATGTATGTATGTATGTATGTACGTATGTATGTATATATTTGATAGGGACAGCAATACCAAGAAGAAAATTAAAGGAATGTAAATTTCTTCTCTGTACAGTATACTTCAAAACGGGAGTGCCTGAAATATTATCTAAAAGACTTATCTGGATCATATCATCTGATTGTGAAACATCATCTTCACTTTCCTCTTCTTTTTGCGTAATAGACAGACAGAAAGAGACAGAAAATAGACAGGTAGCCAGACATACAGGGAGTCTGATGTGCAAATCGTGAAGGAAGGCATATAAGTAGACACAGACAGACAGACTGATAGACATGCCGACATACATAGGTGGAAAGATATATATCTAGACAGTAAGTTTAAAAGAGACAGGATAGAGGGAGAAAGAGAGAGAGAGAGACAGAGAGTACATAGATAGATAGACAGACAAATAAAGAGAGAGAGAGAAAATAAATAGATAGATAAATAGACAAACAAGCAGAGAGAGAAAAAAAAACAGAGAAAGAGAAAATAGAGAGAAACAGAGAAGGATAAGAAGAGAGGGAAAGAGAGAAAGCGCAGACAGCAGCAAACTTTCTACATCCCTTTGAGGAAAGTAAACAGAGAATATGTAACGAAGAGAGAAGGGAAGAAGGATAGAGAGAAAGAGAGAAATATGCATATAAATCTAGTTTGTGGTTTGTGGGTTATTCATATACATATATATATATATAAAATTCGAAGAAAGTAAAAAAAAAAAAAAAACATTTTCATAAAATCCCAGCACCCTTTTCGCGTAGCTAACCCGAGCGCGAGACAGCAGAATAGAACTGGCATGTGTTTCTCTCACTCTCCCACCGAAACCAAGTTAGAAATTTACTCCCTGAGGAAGCAATATCCTAAACACTGAACGTGAATGTGGAATGCAATTAAGAGAGGAGAAATGTGAGACTGTGAGAGTACTGGAGTTTGAGAAAGGGAGAGAGAGAGAGAGAAAGGGAGCGGAGGAAGGGGGTAATTCGATAGCGTAAAGATAGGAGAGGATAAGAGATGCAAAAGAGAATGGGGGAAAAAATGGAACGGGAGAGAGAGAGAGAGAGAGAAACCGAGACAGAGACAAAGACAAAGCAAAGGACAGCCATACAAACACACAAAGAAGAAGAAAAAAAAAAACGGAGGGACGAAGAGAACAAACAGAATACCCAAGAAAGCAGAAAAGAAAGATAAAGAAGGGGAGAGAATTTCATTACACAGTTTTGCGTGCGTACGTCCCCGGCAATGTCTTGAATCTTTAAAGTCGTGTTGAACGAAAGCTTTCAGGAACTCGGAAGAACTCGACCCACCGTACATACGTAACTACAATCTTGAAGCTCGACCGGGGAGTGAGTGAGTAAGTGAACTATCCTCTGACTGCGAGCTGGCTATCCATCGACTATCCTCTGAGTAAAGGCTTTCGAGCGATCAGTATGCCGGTCGGGGATTCGAGTTTCCGAAAAGGAATTCGAGTCCATAGATGCCTTTCGGGGCAATGGAACCGATCTCATAAACAACAGTAAGATGCAATAAGAAAGGGGAGAAAGGGAGAAGGGGGAAGACAGAAATTTGCCTTTTTGGGGAATATTTATGAGTGGCGGTTTCTGCGACAGTCACCAGCACACCAGAAAAGTCTTAGTGAAGGAGAAAGTATAAGGTCTCTTTTGACAGCATTATCCTAAGAGCATTTTGGGCGAAAGGAGGCAAACATCTCGTCCCTTAGGACCCCCCCCCCCTTTCAAAAAAAAAAAGAGAGAGAGAAAGAGAGAGAGAGATAAAAGATAAATAAAAATGAGACCAAGAACCTCATTCACCTTCCCACGAAACGTCAACCGAGAAAAAATAAAATAAAATAAAAGACTAAAATAAAAACAAAAACAAAAACATAATATAAAAAAAAAGCAAGAAGCCACAAAAATGAGCCACGAGAAAGCCAAGCTCATCAGCAACGGTCCTCAGAAGAGCGAAGAAAAATCTAGATGCACTGGCCGGTTGGGATAGAGTTATAATTTACATTTTGTGATTTTAAGTTTTTTTTTTATTTGTTTGTTTGTTGTTTGGGGGTATAGCATCATCTTGCTGTGTTTGTTTATCCGTCTATGTGTATGATTTTCTGTCTGTCTGTCTATCAGTTTACCCATTCATTTCTCTATCTATCAACGAAAAAATATATACATATATATATACCCACATATATACATATACATACATACGTACATACACACACACACACAGAGATGGATAGATAGATATAGATAGATAGACAGATAGACAGATAGACAGATAAATACATACATACATACATACATATATATACAAATATATACGTACATGTGTATAAATGTGTGTGTGTGGGGGGGAACCTGTATTTTTTTTTTTCTCATATATGTATATGCATATATATTTATACACACACATGCATATATATCTATGTATACATATATACATATATACATATAAACACACACATGCGATAGATATATATACATATTTACATATATACATATATATATATTTGTGTGTGTGTGTGTGTGTATGTGTATGTGTATGTGTGCGTGTGCGTGTGCGTGTGCGTGTGCGTGTGCGTGTGCGTGTGCGTGTGCGTGTGTGTGTGTGTGTGTGTGTGTGTGTGTGTGCGCGTGTACGTATGCGTGTGCGTGTGTGTGTGTGTGTGTGTGTGTGTGTGTGTGTGTGTGTGTGTGTGTGTGTGTGTGTGTGTGTGTGTGTGTATGTGTGTGTGTGTGTGTGCGTGTGTGTGTCCGTGTGTGTGTGCGTGTGCGCGTGTGTGTGCGTGTGTGTGTGTGTGTTTGTATATAAAGCATAATGCATAAAAGAGCAAGGCACGTCTTCTTCCCCGCCTCGTAGCAAAATCTTATTCCTGAATTTAATCAACGACGAACGAACTTGTCAGTCACGATTCCTCCGAGATGAGACAAAGAAGTTTTGGGCGGAAGAAAATGACTCAAGCGCTCTCAACTTATTTTTCCAAGACACGTAAACATATATTTGGAGGGTCTTAGAAGCGACAAACCCTGTGCTTCAACACTCTAATTCTGTCCTGATGATAGTCCTTCGAAGTTCTGAAGCACTTGTGGGTATACTCTCGAGACGCCCTCAAAGTGCTTTCAAGTTTTGCGGCTCAAAATGTTCGCGGGAAGTTGTTTTGTTGTGGGTGGTGGCGGTTAGTGGTTATCGCTTTAAGACCCGTTAATTCTTCATTAATATTTTAGCTAAATCGTAGAATGCTGTCTCTTCATCGTTATATACATCAGCAAGAACTGACCTTCAGGTTCGAATCGCAAAGTAATCAGTTTCTGGATTCTTGGCGCGATGGCTGTTGCAAACGTATCTCATGCAACCTGCAATATTGGCGTGGTCAGTACAAATGGCGGTCGTTGCAATGATTAAATAGAAGCAAAATTGAAGGCAGTCTTATGCAGAAAGAACACGGAGGTGGGGAATCCACTCAGTAAACCAGGTTCAAGAAAACACGAAAGAAATGTGACAGCGAGGATTGAAAATTGGATTGAACCCGAATGCACAATCAGATAAACTTTATAAAGCATAAGTAAATGGAAGATGAAAGTTGTTGCTTTTCTTTTTTTTTTTTTCTTTTTTTTTTTTTAGGAAGGAAAGAAACATGCTGTTAACAATAATGTTTAGTTTCGTAGATATTGAACTGGCAGTAACACACAAATGTAAAGAAGTTATTCAGTGTTGAAACTAAACAGCTATTTACATGAACAGCATCTCATTATAATTCGCGTTTGTACATAACATATGACAAAAATACAAAAATGATGCCGAAGCAATGCCCAGAAGTCGACAATCTAATGATTTCTCCAATTATTATTTTATTTCATGTAGATAACGTTTAAGTACATTTATTTTTACAAAATAGTGTTGTAGTGTAAATATAACAACGATAATAATAAGCGTAATGTTTTGATAACGATCATGGTAATGATAATGATGATAACCATAACATTATTGATAGTACCTGTTACCACCAGTACTATTACTACTACGATTACTTTTGTGATTTTGGCAAGTTTACATATACTGCCGATTCTAAATTAAAAATATGGCATTAAACGGTAAACCAGCAAAATCAAATCGTGTTTTCCGTCTGGCAAAGAGACTACAGTCACGTTACCGTTTCTTTGTTCCTCATACGATTATGTAATTTCCCGTTCAGCTCCAAACCGTTTCTTAAACTGAACTTAAAGCGGCAGTTTAGAGGCTAATAGACCAGAAATGGCGCAACTAACCCTTCGTTTGTTTGAGACTTGTTTGATGTCGTTAGCGGGGTCATCGGCGTGATCTCCGTGAAGCACCAGCCAAAGAGTACGAGAGGAATCCTTAGAGCCATTGGTAATTTGTCAGAAGACCTACGCGCCCGCAATCACGCTGCTAAGAGTACTGGAGGATTCCTCTCGCCTTCTGCTACTCCTGCAGGTAGGGCCCCCACCTCCTCCCTCTCCCCTCCCCCTTCCTGCCCGTATCCCACGCTCTCGGCCCTGATTAGGATCAGCTGTTCTGCATAAACAGACGACACGCCCACCCAGTCACGTGACCATACGAAAGAAATTTCGTAAAGCTTATTATGAGTACTTTTATGCATGTGTGCTATGCATAAATATTCTAAATAATATTTTTGTGTTTTTCCCCACTTTATAAACGTTTTAAATGTGCATAAACAAGTTTTGGGTTTTATTTCTGCATTTTGAATGTCATTTTCACGTGGATATCCTGGCCAGCGTTCCGAAAGGGGGGGGGGGGGGGGGTATTTCAGTTGCTCGCCAGCCATTGACCAAGGCGTTGCATAGCTATCCTCGGCAGACTTTAACATTCGACTGAGTGAGTAGTCTCTTTCATCGAGTTATTTAGCATTTCTTTTAAAAGTGTATTTGATTATCCTTAAAAAATACATTTTCCTATATCACGTTCTCTTTGTTTTCCTGTTTTAAGGTAAACTGAAAATCATATAATCTTATGGACGGGACTTTAAAGAAAACTTACTTTTTTGTCAATAATTGTATTAATTGAATATAGAAAACATTACAAAGGCATAGAACATAACCTCTTACAAGACTAGCATTCTGATTATACTTAATACTTATATTGCTAGTGAAGGCTTTAATTAATAAGAAAAATAATTCAAGTTATTCTGTTATAGAGATCGTTTTATGCTTATTCAGTTGATATTTTCAGATCTTGCCCCGGCACCGTTTCCAGGAGAGCTGGCTTTCCAATGAACTCTCTCAGTCGTGGTTGGCAAGAGTGCCAGATGACACCACCAGGGCATGCTGTCAGGTGAGGAAAGCTTTTTTATATTTGAGCTTATACATCATATAGATTTTTTTACAAACACACACACAGGTGCGCACACACATACACGCACACGCACACGCACACACACACACACACACACACACACACACACACACACACACACACACACACACACACACACACACACACACACACACGCAAACGCACACACGCACGCACACACACACACACACACACACACACACACACACACACACACACACACACACACACACACACAAATACATATGCATTTGCGCACATCCCCATTCACAAACGTATCATTCCAATTTCAATATTTATTTTTTTCTTTCCTTAGGTATACCATACCGATATCCCTGGCCTCAAATACCACCGAACACCGAGGCAGCAAATGTCCCTGGAGGAGAGGCAGAAGGCAGCCAGTCGAAGGCAAGAGAGTGCCGCACCTGCAGAGCACCTTGGCCCCGTCGAACAGCAGAGGACTTTGCCGAATGCTGTGCAATATGCGACATTTCTTTTCATCCTTTTTTTTTTTTTTTTTGCGTAACACAACTTGCCGTTCAGGTAATTTATGCTAATAAAGAAAATGTTATATTATTCCATGGTAACGCTGTATATAGCCTGTAATGGAGAAATATAATAATTTAAAAGCAATTTTACCACAATGCAGCTATCTTATTACATGCTCAATGATTATCATTTCGAAGCAACCCCACCCCCAAAAAAAAAAGAAAAAAAAAATAGTTTGATTATTGATGAAACTACAGACTGCTCCACGGACAAAGCATGTGCCTTGGTCTGTTAAGAATTTTGACAAAGAAACTAATAAGATTCAAACGGCCGTGCCAGACCTCACCAATGTTCACTATGGAAATGATTAACTAATCTGGTTAACTAATCCTTAACACCAACAAAATCCCCCTTAATAACATGCTTGGCTTTGCTGCTGATGAAGCACCTAATATCATGGGTGCTCTTAATAGTGTGAGCAGCATTACAAAATTTTAAATGCGTAGCTCACAGCATGCATTTATGTTAAAGCAAAGCGGCAAAAACGCTTCCCCGAAAATGTGAGGACTTGATCAGAAATATTTATAACTTTTTCTGCCACAATGCCAAAAGGAAACATGAATTCAAAGATTACCAGGCATTTTGTGGTGTCAAATCTCATAAGCTGTTACATGCATGGGCAACAAGATGGCTTTCGTTAGCACAAGCTGTGGCGGCTACTTAAACTTTATTTTAATGGCATTCGACTGGACGAAAAATTGGCATCAGTGGATCAAATTTGCGAGGCTCTTGACAACAAGGCAATTCGTTGTTATTTTTTTTTTTTAATTGCATCTTGCCGCACCTAAATCAGGTAAATTTGATATTTCAGTCAAAAGGACCAACTCTTCATTTGGGTCATGAAATAGTTTCAAATTTATATTTATATGACTAACTTATGTCTGTCGGCCACCAATACTACAAGCAATGAAACTCAATCAAATAGACCCTTCTGCCCCAGCAATGCATCTGCCAGTTCAGCAAATAAACCTCAGCGAGGATGTCCACAGCCTCCTCCAGAACCCCACAACCAAAAGCATCAATTGATTACAGAAATAAAAAAAAAACACGTGCAGAGCCTCTTTGATAAGACTGTGATCAAATCCCAAAAAGGTTTGATCTTTATAATTCACTATCGATAATGGCATCATATTTACAGCCCCAAAACATTATTAATCCGAATAGATGACCAACAGATATTGCATGGGAAATGTCTCCTGAACAATATAAAAATCCCAAGTGTGAAATTAAAACACTCTATGACTATGTTTTAACAATTAAGGATTCCTTGGGCAATTCAAAATATGAATGCCTCGCGCATACTGATGTAGAAAGATTATTTTCAAAGTTTAATTTGAAAAAA
>NC_061847.1:30006728-30010713 GCF_019202785.1 Penaeus chinensis
GACATTGTTATTGGTATCACTGTTATTATCATTATTTTGTTATTATTGTTGTTATTATTAGTATTGATATTATTATCATCATCATCATCATCATCATCATCATCATCATCATCATCATCATCATCATCATCATCATCATCATCATCATCATCATCATTATTGTTATCATCATCATTTCGTTATTGTTATTATTATTATTAATATTATTATTATTAATGTTATTTTTACTATCATTGTTATTATTATTACGTGTTGTTATTATTGTTATTATTATCATCAATAATATTATCATTATCATTATTATTTTTGTTGATATTGATATCGATATTATTACTATTATTATTATCATCACCATCACCATTATTGTCATGATTATTGCTATCATTATTATTATTATTATTATTATTATTATTATTATTATTATTATTATTATTGTTATTGTTGTTATTGTTACTTTTGTTGTTTTTGTTATTATTATTACTCTTATCATCATCATCATCATCACCATTATCATCACCATCACTATCACCATCACCATCATCACCACCAGCCAGCATCCCTCACCACCACCAAAAACCCACTCATTATCATTTTCCCCCATTTTTTACCAGGCGTTCCCTTGCAGACATTGCATTTATCTTGCAAGAATGAGTAATGCAAGCTTCTCCCTAATTAAGCCTGATGAGCAGAGCTGCGGTTGTTGATTAGAGCTGCCCTGTCGCCGAGGAGACAGATTGGAGAATCCGAGTGCATATTGCAATGATATGTGTGTGTTGCATTGAACAAATAAGTTATATGTGTGTATAAATGTGTGTATGTGTGTGCGTGTGAATGTGTGTGTGTGTGTGTGTGTGTGTGTGTGTGTGTGCGTGTGTGTGTGTGCCTGTGTGCGTGCAAGCGCTTGTGTGTGTGTGCGCGTGTTACAGTCATCTGTGATAACTGGTGGTAAAAACTATAAAGTTGATAACGATATCGAGAGTGATACTGATTGTACTGATAATAATAGTGGTATTCATGATAACGATGATGATAATAACCGAAGCAGTGACACTAGCAAGATAAATTATTATTTTGATGATACTAATTAATCGAATGCGTCTTCCGCTGTCATGTCGGAGTTTGACTTGTTAGAAAGGGAGAGGGAGACCGATTCAAAGGAAATGGAGAGGAAGAAGGAGGCTGAGGATAGAAATGATGATAATGAACGAACAGAAAAGAAATGAGAAGAAATTGATTGGAGAGAAGACGAGAAAAAGAGAGACGAGAGAGACGAGAGAGAGAGAGAGAGAGAGAGAGAGAGAGAGAGAGAGAGAGAGAGAGAGAGAGAGAGAGAGAGAGAGAGAGAGAGAGAGAGAGATAGGGGGTGGGAGGGAGAGGGAGAGGGAGAGGGAGAGGGAGAGGGAGAGAGAGAGAGAGAGAGAGAGAGAGAGAGAGAGAGAGAGAGAGAGAGAGAGAGAGAGAGAGAGAGAGATAAAACAACCACGCCCTGAAGCAGAATCAGAAAAAAAAAAATGCATAAAACTAAACCCGAACATCGAAACGAATGCCAATCGCATCCACCCTCCGTCTATCCAAGCGCCGCGCCACAATTCGTCCGCTTCAAAACCCAATCAGAAATCGATCGCGTGATTAACCGATTAGCCTCGCGGATTGCATTACATCGCGACGGCGAGAGAGCGCCGCTAACTCGCCCTCGTCTGCGTCGCGGATGAGCTCAATAAGGACTTGTTGCAATACGTGTTATAAGCTTAATAAGGGACCTGTTATGGCGGGTCCCGGCTGCGGATCTGCCTGGAAGGAGGGGCTTGTTGTTGTTGTTTGTTGTTGTGTGTTTGTTGGTGGTGGCGCTGTTGTTGATGCTATTGCTGGTGTTGTTGTTACTGTTGTTGTTGGTGGTGCTGCTGTTGTTGCAGTTGCTGAAAAAAAGTAAGGAAGGGAAGGTAGGGAAATATGGTAAATGTTCATGATATATGTAATCTAGAGCAGAATATTAATTGAAACGCAAAGAGAGATAAGATAGAGGAAGTAAAATAGAAATAAAAGAAAGAGATAAGAGAGCAGAAGCAGAAAATAGAAAGACTTGATAATATAACGTAATTCTTCCCGCTGATCTGCCAGGAAGATTAGCAACGGTATCTAACTGCCATAGTTTATGCCTGCTTTTAATCATTAATTTACTGAAGGCGTAGAAGAAATAGGTAAAAAAGTTACTGACTGTGTAGGTAGAAGGATAAAGTTAAAAAGTTACTGACGGATTGTGATGAAAGTTTGTGGGCGAGTTGACCATGGCTTGAGGATCAGCTGATTACGGAAATGACATTACTTGTGTTTATTGAGTTCTTTCTAGTTATAGTTGTTGGTGATGTTAATGCTGAAGGAGAGGGAGGGAGGGAGGGAAAGGAAGAAGAAAATATGGGGAATGCATGAGAAGAATAGGAAAATAAAGTATGGGGGAGAATGTGATGAATGTACAATGATATAGGGAAAGAGAGAAAATAGAGATGGAAAACAAGGAAGAGAGTATAATGGATGGACAAAAAGGGGGATAATATACAATGAGGCAATAAAAAGGAAGATAAAAAGTAAAAGGATAACAAAGAGGTATTTTGAGTGAGGTGTTAAAAAAAAAAAAGGTTTTGTACTGGTCATTCATAATTTTATTTTTCCATGTAGTTAGCTACATAAAAGGAAGTGGCGTGGCTAAACTTATTTTAATCTTTCTGTGAAATGGATGGTTTTTTTTTTTTGTTTTTGTTTTTTTTTCATTCGGAAGTCTTATTCTCGTGGTTTTTTTTTTTTGTTTGTTTTTTTGTTATTGTTATTTTTCCTTACGATTGTGATTATATAAGGATTTTTTAAAAGACCGTCATTATATATTGATAGTTTTTTAAATTTAACATTAACCGTTATTTGTTGATCTGTTTTTTTTTTCCTTATTATTACCTCTACGATTGTTCTTATGATAGTAGCAGTAATAATGGTTATTACTATTCCTGGTGCTGCTGTTATCATGCGTTATGCTAATCCTTGTCATTTGTATCATTTGTGTTGTTAGATATTAGGCCGATTATCATCAGTATGGTTATTATTGATGATATTATTATTATCATTACCATCACCATCATCATCATTATCATTATCATTATCATCATCACCATCATTATCACCATCATCATCATTATCACCATCATCATCATCATTACCATCACCATCATCATCATTATCACCATCATCATCATCATTACCATCACCATCATCATCATTATCATCATCAACCTCCCCCGGTCTAAGGCATCCACGGCGCCACAACCCGACAGCCGCCGTTCGCCTTCGGGTCTAAAGCGCCCGTGTTGCTTCCCCAGCGCCCTCGGAAGCTTGTTACGGCGAGGCCCAAGAACTATCGGTGACCTAATTTGGGAAGAGGTCATCGCGGTTAAGGCAACAGGGGCACCAGTCTGTCGGCGGCTGATTTGAATGCGTCGGGTGGTGCTCGCGTTAACACCTGTCCTTGAATGGGGATGGGGGGGGAGGGAGAGGGAGGGAGAGGGAGGGAGAGGGAGGGAGAGGGGGAAGGCTTCAGAGATGGTATGTTTTTTTTTCCGTTTTCAGTCTGCCTATAAGTCTCTTTCTTTTTGTCTACAGACACACACAACAATATATATATATATAATATATATATATGTATGTATGAATGCATGTGCATGTATACGTGTATGTGTGATATATGTATATATGTATATACATATACATATTTACATACACATACATATGCATATGCACACACACACACACACACACACACACACACACACACACACACACACACACACATATACATATATATGTATATATACATATATATACATATATATACATACATATACATACATATATATATATATATATATATATATATATATATATATAATCCCCGCCCAAATCTCGGAACCTCCACGAAAGTACGGAATCTGATCCCGCCTTCCTT
>NC_061847.1:30010813-30018313 GCF_019202785.1 Penaeus chinensis
CTCTCTTCTCTCTCTCTCTCTCTCTTTCCTTCTCTCTTTTCTCTCTCTCTCTTCTCTTTCTTTCTACGTGTGCGTGTGTGTGTGTGTGTCTGTCTATTTTTTTCCAAAGGGCTTAGAGATAAATTGAGACGAGACGAGAAAATAAATATCATTCTATATTTCTTTCACTTCATAGGATTAATACCATCATTAAATCAAGGGAAGAGAAAAAAAAACTTGATTTAGAGGCGATTTCGGTCGTCCTTGCCTTAAATCGAGGGAAACCGAAGTAAATGTTCCCTTACCTCAAAGACGTTACCCATAAACTGATCCGAAAGGTAAGCCGTGGTCAGCTTTTTCTCTCCCGTTTTCTACGTCTTTGTCTTTGAGAAACGGAAAGAAAACGGGAAGAATGAGAAATAAACGTTGATGATCACGTTTTTTTTTGTTTTTTTTAAGCTTGTGTGATGCACTTTTTTTGGATGTACTATAATTGTATGTTTATTTGCGTTGGGAGTATATTTAGAAGGATTTTTTTTCCTGTTATTGCACAGAGCACAAGTCGAATTCAGACTGATAGATTTAATGACACGATTTTTTTTTTTTTTTTTTTTTTTTTTTTTGTCTTCACGTTGCATGAATTGCTTTGTCTGTAAAATAAAAACGTATATATTTATTTATTTGTCTATCCTTCCAGTTTTTTCTTATTTTGTTTATCCATCAGTTTATTATTTTTTTGTGTATTTATTTGATTTATCTATCTATTTATCTATTTATCTATTTACTTGTCTATCTATTTCTTCACCTATCCATTTAATTAATTATTTATTTCATTATCGCCTGTCTCACTTTATCGACTTATTGTTATGACTTACAATTCAGAAGCATTTATGAAGGAATGTGATTATGATAATTGACCGTGACGTAGATGATAGTAATGATGATGTTGCAAGGACTTCGCATTGATTATCCGGGATAGTCATCGGATAATCAAGGCCTCCGTTTGATCGGTGATTGGGTCTCGTGATTGGAAATTTTTGTCTGTATTTTTGGGGTTGTGGTTGGTGATGTAGATTCGATATTTTTGTTTGTTTGTTTGTTTATGTCTGTTGGTTGGTTGGGAAGAGAATTTATCTCTCTCTCTTCTCTTTTCTCTCTCTCTCTCTCTCTCTCTCTCTCTCTCTCTCTCTCTCTCTCTCTCTCTCTTCTCTCTCTCTCTCTCTCTCTCTCTCTCTCTCTCTCTCTCTCTCTCTCTCTCTCTCTCTCTCTCTCTCTTTCTCTCTCTCGTCGGTCTTTTTAATTTTCTTTTTGTCTGATCTTTTTTCTTATTTTTCCTCATATTTTACTCTCTTTTTTTCTTCTTCCTCTTTCTCCTCTTCTGTCGGTCGTCCACTTTCCACATTTTTTCTTATCTAAATTTCTCTTCTTTCCCCTCCCCTTCCCCTCATCCTCATCCATTCCCTCTCCTTCTTCCCCTCCCCTTCCCCCTCCTCCTCCCTTCTTCCCCACTCCCCTTCCCCTCTCCCCCCCTCCCTCTCCCCCTCCCCTTCCCCTCTTTCCCCCCTCCCCCTCCCCTCTTCCCCCCTCCCCTCTTTCCCCCTCCCTTCTTTCCCCCCCTTTCCCCTCCCCCTCCCCTCTCCCCCTCCCCTCCTTCCTCCTCAGACATGAATCACTCGTCCATTATTTACATATTCCGGCGTTCCCCCGAGTGTCGTTATCGGTAACAATCTCTTGTCTTATCAGTGACTCAGCTGACCAGAGGAATGACAGGTGGTACGTGTCCTCCTCCTCCCTCCCCCTCCTCCTCCCCCCCTGTTCGTTATCTTCTCCCTACCTTTCCCCACCCCCCCATTTTTGGTGTTTGTTTTCTCTCTCTCTCTTTCTGTTGTTTTGTGGTTCTCTCTCTCTCTTTTTTCTTTCTCTGTGGTGTCTTAAACCACAGGTGTGGTTTCTTTTTTTTTAATCTTTCTCTCTTTCTCTCTCTCTCTCTCTCTCTCCCTCTCTCTCTCTCCCTCCCTCCCTCCCTCCCTCCCTCCCTCCCTTTCTCCCTCCCTCTATCTCTCTCTTTCGTTCTTTCGTTCTTTCTTTCTTTTTTTCTACCCCCTACCTCCTACTTCCCCCCTCCCCCCCCCCCCCTCCACGCTGACAGATAAGCCTTATCCAGGGTATCAGCAGGTGGCAAGTAAACCAGTCAGTCAGTCAGTTAGCCAGTCTGTGTGCCAGTGTTTACTTACGATCGAGTGCCGGGAGCGGAGTGCCAGAGAGTGCCAAGGGATTGTGTGGCATTCCGTCGAGTGCCTTTGATTTGCAGTTGTTTGAGGAAGGTGAGGTAGAGTGGGCGTGGTGTGGTGGGCGTGGTTTAGAGAGAATGGAAAGGTACGAAATGTTTATGTTTATTTTTATTTATTATTATTATTGTTGTTGTTGTTGTTGTGTTTTTGATGGTTCGTTTTATTGTCACTGTTGGATGCCTTCGCGTTGTTTGACATGGAGTGAGACCTTTGATATGAGCGGCATGTTGCGTATTTTGTTTTTATTATTATTATTATTATTATTGCGGAATTTTCTTGTTGATTGTCTGTTGTTTTGTTTTGGTTTGTTTTTGTTTTTTCTTCTGGAATCGCAGGAAATTGAGAACCTCGTGATATACATACATATATACGCACACTCATTCACACACATGCAGGCATACATACATACATACATACATACATACATACATACATACATACATACATACATACATACATACATACATACATACATACATACATACATACATACACACACACGTACATCTGGGTGGGGTGGGGGGTAGAAAGGGAGGAGGGGAAGGGAATAAGTAAAGGATAAGGATGAGGGAAGAGAGGGGTGGCAGGGGCAGGGAAAGGGAAGGGAGGGGAAGGGGGGGAGGCAGAAGAATTTGAGATAGGGGGGGGGGTAAATCTTTATTGTTGATGCAGTCTTGTCGTAAAATGTCGCTGTCATCTCGCGTAACCATCATCGGGACTATTACCCCTACCCCCCCCTTCCCCCTCCCCCCCTCCCCACCCCCCTCAAGGGTATATTTCTTGGAGAAGGAGACGTTACGCATTTTCTTTCTTTCTTTCTTTATTTATTTATTTGTATTTTTTTTTTTTTTTTTTTTATTCTTTCTCATTTCTTTCTCTTCTTTTTTCCTCCCTTTCTTCGTTTTCTTTCTTTTTTTTCTCTTATCTTCTTCCTCCTCATTATTTTCCCTTTTCTTATCCCCTTCATCTTCCTTCTTTCTCTCTATTCCTCCTTCTCCTTCCTCTCTCCTCCCTCTTTCTCACACACCCTTCCTCTTCCCTCTTACTTCTCCCTCACTTCCCCTTTTTTCTTCCTCACTTCCTCCCTCCTTCTTCCCTCTTAGCCTCTTCCTCCTCCTCCCGTCTTCCCTCTTAGCCTACCCCCCCCCCTAGTCTCTGCCCCCCCTCCCCTCACAATGCCCCCCGCCCCCCCGCCCTGGAACCCGAACAGGGCGTCTCCGGGTCCCCTAATGAGGCTCACCCGCTAGCTACCTCGTCCCATGGAATGATAATTGAGTCTATGTCCCTTGTCTCTCGGAATCTCTCTCTCTCTCTCTCTCTGTCTCTCGGATTTATTTAAGGGTCCGTTCTCTTGTTTCTTTTCTCTTGTTGTGTCGCTCGCTCGCTCTCTGTCTCCGTCTCTCTCTCTCTCTCTCCCTCTCTCTCTCTCTCTCTCTCTCTCTCTCTCTCTCTCTCTCTCTCTCTCTCTCTCTCTCTCTCTCTCTCTCTCTCTCTCTCTCTCTCTCTCTCTTTTCCCTCCCCTTTCCTCTCCCTCTCCCTCTCCCTCTCCTTCTTCCTCGTGCTGCTCTCTCCCTCTCCTTCTCCCTCTCCCTCCTCCTCTCCCTCTCCCTCTCCTCCCCCCTCTCCCTCTCCTTCCCCCTCTCCCTCTCCCTCCCCCTCTCCCTCTCCTTCCCCCTCTCCCTCTTCCTCCTCCTCTCCCTCTCCTTCTCCCTCTCCCTCTCCCTCTTCTCGCAAGCCTTGGTTGGCGCGCCAGTCACGGTCAGCGGCTGACATAGATGCGCTTTTATGCATCGTAATTAGATGGGCGCGAATAGGAAGCAACGGGGCCGGGGGGGGGGGGGAGGGGAAGCTGGCGTTGGCTCCGAGAAGAGAAAGCGGATCATAACAGGATTTGTTGTTGTTGCTGATATTGTTGTTGTTGTTTGTTGTGGTTTCTGTTGCTAGTGTTATTATTATTGTTATTATTGTTGCTATTGTTATTATTATTGTTATTGATATTGCTATTGTTATTATTACTATTATTTGTGTATTATTATTATATAATTTTCATCGTTATTGTGGTGGTATACTATATATTTATTTTGTATCATTATTATTATCATTGTTAACATGTGATATGATGATGATTATTATATATAGGTAGTTTATGTTTTCTTTGAGGTCAGAAGTTTGTGATTATGCAGTGATGTTAATAAGAATAAATATTTTATAAATTATCAACATCTTGGGCTGCTCTTTGAGACGTGGCCGGAAGTGTTAGGCAAGGGTCTCGGCTCCCCACTCCCTTATTCTCGTCTCGTACTTCCTCCCCAATTCTTGCCTCTTCCCCATTCCCCATTAAGTTCGCTTCCCCATTTCCCTTTCCATCCCCTGCCCCATTCCCTATTCCCGTATCCTATCCCATTGTCATTCTGTTTCCTTGTTTTCCATCTCCGTCCTTACCTCCTATCCTTCCCCATTCCAATCCCTGGTCCTCTCCCTTCCCCCAATCCCCCTCTCTGTCCCCATCACAATCCTCTACTGCTTCCCCAATCCCCCCTACGCTTCTCCATCCTCATCCCCCTCTGCCTCCTCCCCATCTCCCCCGCCCCTCTCCTCCCCATCCTCCCCCGCCCCTCTCCTCCCCACCTCCCCGCCCCCCTCCTCCCCATCTCCCCCGCCCCTCTCCTCCCCATCTCCCCTGCCCCTCTCCTTCCTCTAAAACCTCCCCTACTGTTTCTTCATCCCCCCCCCCTTCCTCCCTCGTCGCCCGGGGGGTCGTTCCCACACGCAGGAGGACAGGCGACCGACCGCCCTGGAAAGTAGGTGAGGGCAGCGGAAATATCGCCCCGCCCCTCCCTTTCCCTCCCCTCCCTCCCCTCCCCTCTCCTCCCGTTCCCTTCCCATCCCTTCCCGTCCCACCCCTCCCTGCCCCTTCCTTCACGTTCCCTTCCCTCCCTCCCTTCCCTCCCTTTTTCTCCCCTTCCCCCCTTCCCCCCCTCCACTAGGGCTTGCTAAGAGAGAGAGAGAGAGAGAGAGAGAGAGAGAGAGAGAGAGAGAGAGAGAGAGAGAGAGAGAGAGAGAGAGAGAGAGAGAGGATAAGAAAAAAGAAAAACTATTTACGCTAAACACAACAGGAATTCAATATCTACTCAACCTGGTGACGGATGACGTAACGATGACGTCACGTCATAACTTCGTGACGACAAACGCGACCTTTTATTGTGGGCAAGATAATTCGCCGCATTGACCCTTACGACAGGTATACGGAAGGGCTAATTTCCCATTCACACATCCACTGAATCCAGAGGCCGTGAATGGGAAGCGGGCTGGGGGGGGGGGGGTAGGGGGGGGGGGAGGCAAGCCGCAGATGGCTACCAGGCAATCAATACAACAGCTGGTGCGTGTGGGCTCCACTGACTCGAGGTGGAAGGAGGTGGAATGAAGTAGCGGAGAATAGGGGAAGGAGGTAAAATGGGGATGGAATGCGATGGAGAAAGGTGGAAGGCGTTGGGAAGAGGTGGAAGGAGGTAGGACGAGATGGTGAGAGGTGGGTGGAGGAAGATGGGGAGAGGTGGGAAGAGGGGGACGGAGGTGAAATTAAATGATGGAAGATGGAAGAAAGGGAAAAGAGAGAGAGAGAGAGAGAGAGAGAGAGAGAGAGAGAGAGAGAGAGAGAGAGAGAGAGAGAGAGAGAGAGAGAGAAAGAGAGAGAGAGGGAGAATGCTAAGCATTATTTTGTATTATTCCTTATGATTTTATTTACAGCTTGGTAATCTCTTTGCTTCCTAAATTATACGTATGTGTCTATCTATATTATTCAGGATGTGTCATGCAGTCTATTTCCGTATTGGTGTCATGCAGTACGTGTCATGCGATTGTATTTCAATCCTGTCATAATTCACGTTCCATTTTCGTTTCGTCTTCGGCTGCATGCGATCAGGGGTGTCACGTGACCTGATCCGCGGCTTGTGATTGGCTGTAGTCGGATCGGGTGTCCAGAGGGACGCGACTGGGAATATGGGCTGCAGGAGTGACCTCGTTCGCTCTCTCTGTCTATTTGTCTGTCAGGTCTGTCAGGTTGTTTTTCTATGTCTGTTTGTCTGCTTGTCTCTGTCACGATCTACCTCCCTCCCTCTCTCCCTCTCCCCGCCTCTCTCTCTCTCTCTATCTCTCTCTCTCTTTCTCTTTCTCTCTCTCTCTCTCTCTCTCTCTCTCTCTCTCTCTCTCTCTCTCTCTCTCTCTCTCTCTCTCTCTCTCTCTCTCTCTCTCTCTCTCTCTCTCTCTCCTCTCCCTCCCATTTTCCCCTCTCCTTCTCCATTTTTCTTTTCCTCACAATCTCGCTATTCTCTCTCCCTTTCTCTCCTCCCTCTCCCTCCTTCCTCCTCCCTCCCTCCCCCCTCCCCCCTCTCTCCCTCATTCCGAACTATTCCCGCCAAGCATGAGAAACAATCATCAGTGTTGCCATGTCCGTGTTATCGGCAAGGTTATCGGTCTGCAGCGCGCGTGGGGTAAAAATTTGTTTGTGAAGGCGAGCGTTAATCGGGGTCATGTTTGCTCTGGTGAATGATTTATTGTTTTTTTAGGCGTGTTTGTAGGTGATATGTAGAGAAGTAGATAGATGTGTTTATATATATGTTTTGGGTAATATATATATATATATATATTGTAATGCATAAGATATATATGTATTATAATGTATAAGATATATATATATATATATTGTTATGGATAAGATGTGTATATATATATATTGTTATGGATAATATGGAGATATAAGATCAAGAAGGATATATAAGTAAGGACGAAGAAGAAGGTTGATATGGGTAAAAGAATAGAGGGATAAAAAGGAGAAACATTGGATAAGCGAGTCTGGTGTACCGAGGTTGAAATATTGAACGAATTTTCCATTGTGTCTGAAAACTTGTTAAACGAAAGGCATATAAAGTACAAACACGGTGAAACAAGATTACAGAAGGAAACTGATAATGGGGGCAGCAGGAACAAGAGAAAAGAAGAGGGAAGAGGGAAGGGTAGAGGAAGGCAAGAGAAGGCAAGGGAGAGGAGAGAAGAGAGGGGTGGTAAGTAGGCGAGAAAAAGGGAGAAAGCTGTAGACAGAGAAAACAATGGAAAACAAAGAGAGAGAAAGATACAGCAGACAGCAAATGGAGAGAGGAGAGAGAGAGAGAGAAAAAAAAAAAGAAAAAAGAAAGGGAAAGAGAGAGAGAGGAGAGAGAGAAGGAGAGAGAAG
>NC_061847.1:30023313-30025813 GCF_019202785.1 Penaeus chinensis
GATGTCGGGGGAGGCTGGGGAGGGCGGCACAGGGGGCGGTGGAGCAGAGGTTATGGATTTTCATAACCGCGTCAAGAGATTCCAACAGAAAGATCAGCAGTTTAATCAGCAGCAGGTGAGTGTTGCTCAGGTTGTGAAATAGTGTTGTGAAAGGTGTTGTTCAAAGGTGTTTGTGGTTGGGGTATCGGCGTGTGTGTGTGAGGAGGGAGGGGGAGAGGGGGAGAGGGGGAGGGAAGGTTGGTTCGAAGGGGTGACTGTTCTTAAAAAAAAAAAATTGGGGTGGTTTTAGTGTGTGTGTGTGTGTGTGTGTGTGTGTGTGTGTGTGTGTGTGTGTGTGTGTGTGTGTGTGTTAGTGCAGTGTCGATCACCGACAGATGATCCATTTGGAATGCGTAGTCGAGACCTTACTGTGCACTGCCATGTGTGTGCGTCAATTGTGACAGCTGTTACTTCGTGTGCGGGGATGTACGAGTGTGACTGTCCCTGATTTATGTCTGTGTCGGTGTGTGTGTGTGTGTGTGTGTGTGTGTATGTGTGTGTGTGTGTATGAGAGAGAGAGAGAGAGAGAGAGAGAGCGAGAGAGAGAGAGAGAGAGAGAGAGAGAGAGAGAGAGAGAGAGAGAGAGAGAGAGAGAGAGAGAGAGAGAGACGTGATGTACGTGCGCGTGTCCGTATATGTAAATGAATTTCCTCATAAGTGTGCGTTTGTATTTACTAGTATATTTATATCAAGCGGTATATCAGCTGATCCATCTTTGCTGATTCATCTTTGCTGGTATCTGATGAATAACCAGTTTCCCTCGTTATTCATATCACAGTGATGGTCACGCCTTGATAGCTCTCAGGTTGCCAAATACCGAAAGCGAGGCCGCGTAAGGCCAGAGGTCAAAGGTCAAGCTTGTGAGTGATTATTTATCAGATGATGTAGAGTGCAAACACCTTTTTTTTTTTTTTTTTTTCTCTTTTTTTTACTAGTATTTATGGGAGCCACGCGTGCGCACGGTTGAATATTTGTCATATTCATATAGAAGTATCATCAATTGTATTTATAATAGACAGGTGGGTGGGCAGGCAGGCAGGCAGGCAGGCAGGCAGGCAGGCAGGCAGGCAGGCAGGCAGGCAGGCAGGCAGGCAGGCAGGCAGGCAGGCAGGCAGGCTAGCAGGCAAGTAGGCAGGTAGGCAGGCAGGCAGGTACACACACACACACACACACACACACACACACACACACACACACACACACACACACACACACACACACACACACACACACACACACACACATACACACAGAAAGAGACAGACAGACTGGCACAAAACACACCTATACACACACACACACAAACATATCCCTTCTAGTTTAAATACAACACAAACCATAATCCCTCATTCTCCCATATTCCCAAGAAAAGGTAATTAAGGAGGAAAAAGAGGCGCACGCGAAAACATTTCTGCCGGTGACATAATGCGGTTAAAATAGTTTTTTTTTTTTTTTTCTTGTTTTTTTCGCGCCGAAATCTTCCTCCAGCGTGGGTCTTCCCCCTAAGAACCGTGACTCATCATTTATGACGTCATCGGCTGGTAGCGAATAGGCGCCGGTAATTTTGTTAGGAGACGTTTGTGTTGTTGATTTATTTGTTCGTTCATTTGTTTTGTTTTTGTTTAGTTATATATCCATTTGTTTATTTATTTGTTTTGGGTATTTACTTTGTGATTTATTTGCACGGTTGTTTGTTGTGCGTGTTTATCTGTGTCATTATTCATATTTTTTTCGCGGGGTTTCGTGATAAATATTCTTTTTTTAACTGATTTTGATATATATATATCCTTTGGTGCTATAATTTCTATTTTTTTATACTTTAACACGAAGATAGATTTTACTGAATAAAAAAAAAAAAAAACGTTGATATTTTGGCAGTCTTACAAATCTATTTTAAAATGATTCGTAAACGTTTGTTTTGGGAGAAAGAGAGAGAGAAAAAAAAAGTCTTGACATACTCAGAATGTCTTGGAAGACGAAGTGAAGTGTAACCGAGAACAGAATGTGTGTGTGTGTGTGTGTGTGTGTTTGTGTGTGTGTGTGTGTGTGTGTGTTAATGTTCCATTTCTATCCGTCTACATATCTGTTTCTCCATCTCTCCATTCATCTTTCTGTGTATCGGTGCATTTACCTATCTATCTGTCTATCTGCCTCTCTATCCATTTGTCTATCTATCTCTCTTTGTCTATCTGTGTGTGTACGTATGTATGTATTTATTTTGCCGGCTGTTACTGTTCTACTGTTTGCGGGTTCTGTTAATGGCTTTCCGTTTATATGCAACTTTTACCCCCTGTCTCAACTTGGCGTATTTGGAGAGACCTCAGTTTGCTTTTGTCTGAATGAGTAATTGTGTTTTGTTTAAGCACTATGCCCAGTTGTATTCGCTCCGTTTTTAACTCTCTCTCTCTCCCTTTCTCTTTCTTTCTTTCTCTCTGTTTGTCTTTCTCTCTCTTTATCTTTG
>NC_061847.1:30033313-30073313 GCF_019202785.1 Penaeus chinensis
CTGTCATGCCGGCGACTGGAACCCCTGAAGCCATGACCTTTTCGGAACCTTTGCGCCGACATCATAACGGAAGAATTTTTTGTCTTTTTTCGTTTCGGGTGAATCATTGCTTCCCTCCCCCACCCCTCTCCACTTATTCTTACCTCCCCCTCCTCCCTCTCTCCCCTTATCCTCTCCCTCTCCCTTCCTCCACCACTTGTACACCCCTAACGCCCTCCACCCCCTCTCTCTCCCCATCCTCCTCCCCCTCCCCACCCCTACCCCCAACCCCACCCCCACCCCTACCCCTACCCCACTCTCATTAACTATTTTTCCACCCCGGGGAACCGAACAGAATTTATCTATCATCTTCAAACGTTCATTATGGGCGTCAGTTATCTTCCATTTTTTTTTTTTTTTTTGTATTTTTTTTTTATTTTTTTTTTTTTTATATACCATGAACTTCGTGACCTTCATTGACCTCTGGGAAGGGAAAGACTTTTTTTTTTTTTGGGGGGGGGGTCGCTTTTTCAAACATAAGATTGAATTTTGGGAAGGAATATGTTGCGTGTGATTTTTTGCCCGCAGGTTTTTGTTCATATATCGTCATTTGATTTTTTTTATTTAATTTTTTTTTTCGTCTTTCCTCCTCCGCGTCTCTTTTTTTATATCTTGTTTCAGCCTCGATTTTTTTTTTTTTTTTTTATCTTCTTTCTGTTCCTGTTTTCATTCTCTTTCTCTCTCTCTCTCCCTTCCTCCCTTCCTCTCTTCCTCCCTCCCTCCCTCCCCCCCACCCACCACCCACCCACCCACCCACCCACCCACCCACCCTCCCTCCCTCCCTCCATCCCTCCCTCCCTCTCTCGTCGACTTCTTGTTGCATGTCGAAAGTCGTTGCAATGCACCACCTCCGCCGCCCTGGCTTCGAGTAAATCACCCTCATCAGCAGTCTTCTAAATGAGGGGGGTAATTAGTGCCCTGATTGCAGGTGGGACGGGGGAGGGGGGGGGCTGAGTTGATTTTGTAATTAAGGATTGTTACGCTGTCTTCTCCCGTGACCTTGGGGAGGATAATAAGGATGGGAAGGATAGATAGGGGGAGGAAGAGGGCAGAGGAGGGTAGGGAGGGGGGAGGTAAAGGGTAGAAGGGGGGGGAGGTAGGGGAGGGGGGGAGGGTAGGGGCGAAGGGGAGGGGGAGGTAGAGGGTAGGAGGGTAGGGGATAGGGAAGGGATGGATAGGAAAGGCATGGGGAGTGAAGGAATGGGGTGGGGAGGAGGGTAGGAGGGTACGCGAGAGGGTGGGGGGGGGTGATGGGGGATGGTGGGGGGAGGGGAGGGAACTGCCCTTGTGATCTCAGGGCGCGGAATATAACGGTAATAACAGGACAAGGTTGATGGTGATTAGCTTGGTTCGTTATTGATCATGTTCTTGTTAGTTATTGTTATTATTATTTATTTGTTATTTTTATTATTATTATTATTATTTTTTTTTACGTTTTCCTTTCTGGTTTCGTTTCGTTTTTCTTCTTCTTCTCTTCTTTTCTCTTCTCTTCTTTTCTCTTCTCTTCTCTTCTCTTCTCTTCTCTTCTCTCTCTCTCTCACACATTTAATAGAGTTTCCAAGTCTTTTCTCGTAATTTTGCATCGATTCTCGGTCGTAAATAGTCTTGTAAAAGAGACAGATTGCGAAAGCACTTTGAGTTGCCTTCTTTTTTTTCCTCTTTGAGCGATGGAGTCACGAAGAAGCCGGATAATAATTGCAGTGAGCTATTAACCGGCTTAAAAGGGACGCGACTCACCTCTCCCCTCCCCCCCTACCCCTACCCCTACCCCTACCCCTACCCCTACCATTCGTGTCTTCTCTCGTCCTCCCCCTCGTCTTTTTCTCTTCCTCTTCCTCTTGTCTCTTTCTCTTCCTTCTCCTTTTCCTATTCGTTTTGTTCAGTCATTTGTGCACTC
Organism: Penaeus chinensis; assembly: GCF_019202785.1. Taxonomy (NCBI): domain Eukaryota; kingdom Metazoa; phylum Arthropoda; class Malacostraca; order Decapoda; family Penaeidae; genus Penaeus; species Penaeus chinensis. The sequence goes on from NC_061847.1 coordinate 30,035,250, forward strand.
TCTCTCTCTCTCTCTCTCTCTCTCTCTCTCTCTCTCTCTCTCTCTCTCTCTCTCTCTCTCTCTCTCTCTCTCTCTCTCTTGTCTCCGTCTACCGTTCTTGTCTTTTCCTCTTCCTCTCCCTTCATGTCTTCTAATCTTCCTCCTCCTCAAGTCCTTTTCTCTCCTTGCTCTGCCACCCTTCCTCATCTCTCTCCCTTCTTTTTCTTTTCCCTCCCTCTCCCCCTCTCCCCTTTTTTCTTCTTCCCTTCGCTTCCCCCCTCCCCTCCCCTTCTCTCCCCCTCCCCCGTTCCTTCCCCTTCCTCCTTTCCCTCTCGTTTCCTCCCCATTCCCCCTCCCCCATGTTATCGGTCTGTGTCCGACGCCACGACATAAATCACGTCGGCCTTCGAAAACTGCACGCTTTCCGGCATCATCAGGCGTCGTGCTGCGCGGCGGGAGGGGCATAAGGTCGTCCATCTCGCCCACAGAGCACGGGCGCGTCGACTCTACGGCCGGACGCCCGCGATGTGACGGTTACGTTGCAGCGAGCATAAAAATTCGGGCGGCGGACAGGTGCGCGTGTGCGTGCGCGCGCACGCTCGCTGGCTCAAGGTCGCGGGAGTGCTATATACTCTGTCGGGTGGTCTGTGATGCCCGAGTGTCGCTGTGTGAGATGGACCGACAGGGGGAGAGAGAGAATGAGGGAGGGAGGGAGTGACTGGGTGAGTGAGGGAGTTGGTGAGTGAGTGAGCGAGTGAAGGAGTGAATGAGGGAGAGTGTGAGTGAGTGAGGAGGAGGGCGAGAGAGAGAGACGCAGTCGTTAAATAGTCGAGCATAAACACGGTGAGCACAATAGCTGAAAAAACCTAGACATATTTTTCTTTACAAACGGCGAAGGTCTCAGCCACTCATTATAGACGAACCGCTCTCATAATACTTTATTTTTGTTTATGTATATATATGTGTGTGTATTTTTTCTCTCTTTCTATCTTTCTTTCTTTTTTCTTTCTCTTTTTGAGAGTTCATCCACCTGGTCCGATGAACGTAATTTTGGCTTCCACACGTGCACATCAACAAAAAAAAAAACAAAAAAAAAACTAACAAAGACCAGTTCGTGGGCCTCCTTCTCACCTGTTCGCACCTCGATCTATTCAAATGAGGCGCCGAGACCGACACCCCGAGCGAGACCAGTGGCTGTGTCGTCTTCGGGTCGTGTCCGTAGTCCGTCGAGAGTTGAGGCGACGTCCGTAATGCGATGCAGCGTCGAAGGGATTGTCCTTGAGGATCGATAGATTGGTCGGTGGGTAGGGGTGGTTGGTTGGTAGGTTGGTAGGGAGATATAGAGGTAGGTAAATGGATAGATGAATAAATAGATCGATAGATTGGTAGAGAGGCAGATACGTTGGCGATTCGCTGATAGATAGATAAGATAAATGAATAGATAGATAGATAAATAGACAGATATAGAGATAGGTGGGTAGGTTGGACCGTCGGCGATTCGCTTCTTTGTTTTCGATACGTGTTTTTTGGCGCCCTTTTTGCTTCACTCGTTCTAGCTGTCCGTGAGACGTTTTATGCAAAATTATGTCCGTCGTTCTTGTTTATATATAAAAAAAGAGGAAGAGGCAATTCTGGTGCATTTTCTGTCTACGCCGCCGTTTTAATGGTCTGTTGTCAAAGGTGGAGCAAAACAAATGGACCAGCGGCAGAGGCTATATCCGGGTTCCACTCTGGCGACGCACAAACGCACGCATGTAAACACTCACATATACACACACACGCACACACGTAGATTTACGCTCATGTCTGATGTGCTCCGCCTTTGTATACATACACTCTCCTTCGCCAGAATTCGGTCTAAATATGGACGAGGAGAATCAAAGAGAGGAGAGAGAGAGAGAAGGAGAGAGAGAGAAGGAGAGAGAGAGAGAAGGAGAGAGAGAGAGAAGGAGAGAGAGAGAGAAGGAGAGAGAGAGAGAAGGAGAGAGAGAGAGAAGGAGAGAGAGAGAGAAGGAGAGAGAGAGAGAAGGAGAGAGAGAGAGAAGGAGAGAGAGAGAGAATGAGAGAGAGAGAGAATGAGAGAGAGAAGGAGAGAGAGAGAGAGAGAGAGAGAGAGAGAGAGAGAGAGAGAGAGAGAGAGAGAGAGAGAGAGAGAGAGAGAGAGAGGAAGAGAGAGAAAGATGAATAAAAGAAAAAAATGGAAGACACATGGGGGAAAAAAAGCTTATGGCGTTCTGTGCATTTTCTGTGTGTGTTACGTACTGACTTTTAGGTAGTTGTGTGGGCAGGCAGGAAGGACAGTTCACAGTGGCTAGGGTAGGGGCAGGGGATGGGAGGGGGAGGGGGAGGGGAGAGGAGAGGAGGGGAGGGGAGGGGAGGGGGAGGGGGAGAGGGAAGAATGGAGGGTAGGAGAGGGCATAAGGGAAGGGGAGGGGAGAAGAAGGGAGGGTGAGACAGGTCATGGGGAATGAGAGGAAGGTAGGAGGTAGGCCATGGGGAGGGAGAAAGGAGGGAAGGACGGGGCATGGGGAGAGAGGAGGAGGGGTGGGGAGAGAGGGGCGAGGAATGGAGGGGGAGGGCCATGGGAGGGGGGTGAGAGGGGAGGGGCCAGGGGGGGGGGAGGGGAGGGGAAGAGGGCGTAGTCACCATACCTGCCTCAGCTGATGGAGCACAGATGCATAATAATTCGAGGTTCATCGTCAACTTGCGGGGAAATGGCGGGTAGATGGAGAGAGAGAGAGAGAGAGAGAGAGAGAGAGAGAGAGAGAGAGAGAGAGAGAGAGAGAGAGAGAGAGAGAGAGAGGGAGAGAGGGAGTGAGGGAGTGAGAGAGAGAAAGAGAGAAAGAGAGAAAGAGAGAAAGAGAGAGAGAGAGAGAGAGAGAGAGAGAGAGAGAGAGAGAGAGAGAGAGAGAGAGAGAGAGAGAGAGAGTGAGAGGGGGAGAGAGAGAATGATAACGCAAATGAAGTTATTCGAATCTGAAGACATTACACCCATGCATTTTAAAAATCATCACATTTTTTTGTTTAATTCCGCAAAAAAACAAAACAAAAACAAATTCCTTGCTTTAGCTTTTGCCCAGAATCACGTGCACTCAATTTCATCACTCTCGTATTTTCGCGAGGATTTGTTTTCCGCCTGGGTTTGGACGCGTATGCAAATCGGCAGCAGGATCATTTTATTTCTGTTTGTTTTTATTTACCCAGGGGGGGAGGGGGGAGGGGAGGGGTGGGGGAGGGAGAGGGGGAAGGGGAGGGGTAGAGGAGGGAGAGAGGGAGGAGGGGAGGGGGAGAGGAGGGAGAGGGGGGGAGAGGGGGTACAAGGGCGTAGATGGGCGGGGCGGAAAGACGCTTTTGGTGATGGTGTGGTGTCGATGGTGATGAAGATGGTGTGTGTGTGTGTGTACGTATGTATATGGGTGTATGTATGTTGTATGTATGTACGTATGCTTGTGTAAGCATGTATTGCGCACAGAAAACAAATACTTTAGCACACTCTTAAAGAAAGAAAAAATCGTTGAAACGATTGTTGCATCGCCTCGTTAAAATGCATAGCCAGCCTCGAAGACGATACCAGTAGAATTTTAATTTCATTTTTCTTTTTTTCTTCTTTTTTTTTTTCTTATTTTCTGTACGTCTGAAGCCCCGTGATTTCAATTTTCCCGCGCTTTTTTCTCCTTCGATGCTCGTGTCCTTCTAGCTCTCAAAACGTGCAACCGCCACTATACGGCTGACATATATTTGTCAAGATAAAATGGTCGACCGCGGCTAAAGTGGCAGTTAACAAAACAAAAAAAACAAAAAAAAAACAGGAAAGGGTACCGAAAGCGGCTTCGGATCACTTGTTTGTTTTGTTTTGATTTAGATATTTTATGAAAAGAAAATAATAAAAAGAACGGATGATCAATTTTATTTTTTATTTTTACTTTTTACTTCGTCGAGTGACTTGGTAACCTTGTTTTATTTTGTTGTTGTTGTTGGTTATGGTATCAGTGATTCATGACAGATGACCGTGATTTATTTCGTGGTAGGAAAGGGAGGGAAAGAGGAGTAAGGGGGAAGGGGGAAGAGAGAGAGGAAAGGAGGAAGGGGAAGAGAGAGAGAGGTAAAGGGAAAGGGGGTAGAGAGAGAGGAAATGAGGAGGGGGAGGAAGAGAGAGAGGGGGGGAAGGGGGAAGGGAAGGAAGGGGAAAGAAGTAGATGGAGGTATAGGGAAGGGGAGAAGAGGTAGGGAGAGTATAAGGAAGGGAAAAAGTAGGTGGAGGAATAAAAAAAGAAGGAAAGAGATGGGGGTGGGGGGGGGTATAAACTAAGGGAAAAGAGGTGGTGGGGAATTATAGGAAAAGGGAGAAAGGGTAGGGAGGAAGGGGTTAAGGCAGGGAGAAGTCGAGGGAGAGAGAGAGAGCGTTTTGGGTAAAGCTGAACGACTCCCAAAATAACCCTAATGATGATAGGAAAGGCCTGGTGGCAAGGTCAAGGTAATTTTTTTTTTCTGTTTTTCTGTTTTTTGGGATGGGGAGGTTAAATAACCGACGTTTTCTCAGGTCGCTCTCTCGCAATTAAGCGGTCTTAGCTCCTTGATTGAGTTCTCAGGCATGTAAATTGTTTGAGCATCTCCCCTCCCCCATTCCCGCCCTCGCCCCTAACCCCCATCTTCCCGCCCTCTCTCCCGCCCCCTCCCTTCCCCCTTCCTCACCCCCCTATCCCTCCTTTTGGCCCCAGCCCCCTACTCCCTAACTCTCCCCCTCCCTTCCCCCTTCCTCACCCCCCAATCCCCTACCTTCCTATTAACCCCTGCCCCCTACTCCTTTACTCTACCCCCCTCCCCACCCCCCACCCCCTCGCCCACCAGCCTCCCTCAGATAACATTCGGCGCCACCAAGCAAAGTCTCCGATAAGCGCTCTCTCCCTGACACGTGCCTCTGGTTTCATTCATCGCGATGGGAGGGGGGGGGGGGGGGGGAGGGGGGGGGGGAGGGAGGGGAGGGAGGAGGGGAGGGGAGGGGGAAGAGAAAGGAAGATAATAGGGTAGGTAAGCAGGTAGGAAGGTAGGCAGGGAGAAATAAAGGCAAGTTGAATGATAGGTAGATGGATAGACAGACAGACAGACAGACAGACATTGGCAAGAGAAAGGTCATTATGCGTCCCTTCCTCCGTCCCTCCCCCCCTTCTATCATCTCTCCCTCCCTCCCTCCCTCTATTCACCCCCCCCCCTCGCCCTCCAAGTTGTCTCCCCGCCACTGAACTTGAGGAGGTCGTGCGTCCGTAAGTTCGTCTGTCCGTTTATCACAAATGGAGCAACGGACGCCACGACCTTATATTGCTCTCTCTCTCTCTCTCTCTCTCTCTCTCTCTCTCTCTCTCTCTCTCTCTCTCTCTCTCTCTCTTCTCTCTTCTCTCTCTCTCTCTCTCTCTCTCTCTCTCTCTCTCTCTCTCTCTCTCTCTCTCTCTCTCTCTCTCTCTCTCTCTCTCTCTCTCTCTCTCTCTCTCTCTCTTTCTCTCTCTCTCTCTCTTTCTCTCTCTCTCTCTCTCTCTCTCTCTCTCTCTCTCTCTCTCTCTCTCTCTCTCTCTCTCTCTCTCTCTCTCTCTCTCTCTCTCTCTCTCTCTCTCTCTCTCTCTCCTCTCTCTCTCTCTCTCTCTCTCTCTCTCTCTCTCTCCTCTCTCTCTCTCTCTCTCTCTCTCTCTCTCTCTCTCTCTCTCGTACTTTGTTATTATTATTATTATTATCAATGTTATTATTATTATTATTATTATTATTATTATTATTAGTTATCGTTGTTTTGATTTTAATCTTTGAAATAGGGATGTGAATTGCCGTTGTATTTTTTTTCTAATTGTATCAACTGGTGATTTTGAATTACAACTGCCTCGTTATGGTTATTAACGGTTGTTCTGCTCGTTAGCTAATTGGATCGTTGAGTCGTTGAATCATTTTCATTGCAAAGAACATCAATGATTTTAATAGCTGTTGCATCGATCACTTCGCCATCACTCTTATTACTGCAAGTTGATAAGTTATCTTGAAGGAATGATGGCGGGTGGGGGGGGGGGGAAGGGGGGGTATGTCTCTCCCTCTCCTCTCCCCCTTCCTCCCTCCCTCCCCCCCCCCCTGTCTCCCGTTCGTGTCTTCTCCCTCCTCCTCTTCTTCTCGTGTTCGTTTTCTCTCTCTTCCTTTGTTTGCTTTGATTATGCTTGTTATTTTCCTTCTCTTTCGCTGTTCGTATCTTTGTCTTTTCTCTGGTTTTTCCCTTTTTGGTAGTTGTGTTTTCTCTCTCTTCATTTTCGTCTCTTCCTTGCTATATCTGTGCTATTTCCCCCCACTACCTCCCCCCCCTCTGCCCAATACCCAAACCGTCTGCCTTCCCCCACCCCTCTCCCCTTCACCCACTTCCCCCCCTCTCCCCTTCGCTAACTCCCTTCCCCCTCTCCCATCTCTCCCCTTCCCCCAACCCATCCCCCCACTCCCCCCTCTTCCCGTCCCCCACCCTACCCCAATCTCTCCCACTTCCCCTCAAACTCCCCCAACTTTCGCCCATTCCCCCCTCTTCCCCCTCTCCCCTTCCCCCCACCTCCCCCCTATCCCCCCATCCCCCCCTTCCCCCCTATTTCCCCCCTTCCCCTCTACCCCCCCCCCCCTTTGGAGTGCGGTGACGTAAGGTTTGGAGAAGCATCAAGCGGCGGGCAGGTGCGTCGCCTCTCCGCAGTGACTCATTGGCACTGTGCCATTACACTGCGGGCGGCTCCGGAGGGTGTTGGGGGGGAGGGGAGGGGAGGGGGGAGGGTTGGGGAGGGTGGTGGGGAGGGGGTTGGGGATTGGTAGGGGGTTAGGGGAGGGCGTTGTCCCTCTTTGGGAATGAGTAAAAAAAAAAAAAAAGAGAAAGAAAAAAAATCAAGACTTTTTTATTATTATTATTATGAGGCAGAAGAGAACGGTTGGAAAAACGTTTTTTTTTTTTTTTTTTTTTCTTTCTTTCTTTTTTTCATTTTGGATTTGCGAATTGCTTACGGGGAATGGGGGGTGGGGGGGAGATAGGAAGGAGGGGAATTCGTCGAGATTTTGCAACGTTGATCAGCGTTGCAGGAATTTCGCCCTTGTTGGCGGGTGTCAATAGGGATGGACGGTCGACGCCAAAGAATTAGCCATCGACGGCTGACTTGTCCTCTCTCTCTCTCTCTCTCTTTCTCTTTCTTTTTCTCTTTCTCTTTCTCTTTCGTTCTTTCTTTCGTTTTCTCTGTCTCTCTGCATTGTTTTGTCTTTCTCTCTCTCTCTCTCTCTCTCTCTCTCTCTCTCTCTCTCTCTCTCTCTCTCTCTCTCTCTCTCTCTCTCTCTCTCTCTTTCTGGTAATTTATGACATGGATTAATTTAGACAAAGGGCGGGGGGGGGGGGGGGAATTGACACAGTTTTTGCATCTTGTGGGGGACGTGGGGGGGGGGGGTAGGCCCGAGTTTTTTTTATTCCTTAGGGAAAGACGAGGGATATTATCCAGGTTATTATCCCTAAGGGGGGTGTGGGTCATTGGATTTTTTTCGTTTATTTATTTATTTTTATTTTTTTCTTCCTTCCTTTTCTTTTTCTTCTGTAGGAGAGCATGTTTTTTTTTTTTTCCTTGTTTCTTTTTCTTTTTCCTCTTCGTCTATTTTCTTCTTCCTCTATTACTTCTTCTTCGCCTTTTACTTCATCTTCTTCTTCATTCTCTTCTTCCTCTTCTTCCTCTTCTTCTTCAGGAGGGAGAAGACACACCCAGAGCTATCCAGCGACGCTCTTTACCCCCCCCCTCCCATCCCTATACCCCCTGCCCCTCTCCATACCCCCCCCCTCCCCGATCCAAACTCTCCTTAAACCGGCCGGACGCGTTCATTATAACCGAACTTTTTTTAAAATTATTTACTGATATTTTTTTATATATAATAATTTACGACAGCCGCCTCCTGGTTGTCATCACATCGTACTAAACGTGAAGCGACTATAATGCTAATGATGATGCGATGGATTGGAGGATTGGGTTGTGAATGGGGGCGGGGGGGGGGGGGGGTGCGGGGGTTGTGAATTCGTATCCTGGCGACGCCTTGAGCGATGAGTGATTTATGGCTTTCTGGAAGAGACGAGGGAGTGAGTCATGTCAATGTACTTAGTATTTGTTATATATATATATATGTGTGTGTGTGTGTGTGTGTGTATTTATTCATTTATTTATTTTTTATTTAATTTATTCATTTATTTTTTTTTATTTAATTTATTCATTTATTTTATTTTTATTTATTTTTACTTTTTTATTATTATTATTTTTTTTGTTTGTTTGTTTTGTTTTGTGTGTGTGTGTGTGTGTTCGTGTGTGAGTGTGAGCGCGTTTTCATGTACATGTACGTAAACGTGTACCACTGCACATACCTATACGCATACACCTACACGCATTACGCATGCATCCACGTGTACATACGCACGTGAGCTTTCTCATGTATCAAATAGCCTTTAAATTTTACGAAGGACGAGGTCAATGTGGGAGGAAAGAGCAGAGGCAACCATCGTGCTGTAAAATGTTTATTACTATTTTTTTGGCGACTCTCACCTAACCTCTACGCATAGTGATACTATCTAAATACCTTTCTCAAGGATGGGGGTTCAGTTATATATATATATATATTTTTTGTTTTTGTTTGTTTGTTTGTTTCTTTGTTTCGGGAGGTGTGTGGGTTAAATGTTTTATTATATTCTGAAGATTGTTTATTTTGGTTGCTTGATTTTTTTTTCTTTTTTTTATTGTTGTTATTTTTTAAGAGTTTCTTTTTTTTTCTTATTTTCTGAATTATTGTTTACGTTTTTTGTTCCATTTTTGAAAAAGATGGTTATATATATTAATTTTCTCGTGATTATATATATATATATATATATTTTTTTTTTTTTATGTGATCATAAAGTTCTCTTCTTTTTTGCATTAAAAATGTATCATTATTATTTTTTTTTTGTTCATTCTCTCATAAAAAAATGTTTATATTTCTGCCCATTTTCTCACAACGATGTTTACAATTCTGATAATTATTTAAAGTGTTTATGTGATGTAAAACATTCTCAAACAACACAAGATTCTTAACTATAGTCATCTTCCTCAAAACACGAGATTCTTTTCTAAAGTCATCTCCCGTAGAACTCAAAACAACACAAGATGCATAGCTATAGTCATCTCCCCTAGTACTCAAAACACAAGATACTTAACTATAGTCATCTCCCCAAGTAAGATACTTAACTATAGTCATCTCCAAAGTCATCATCCCTAGTCATCTCCCCAAGTACTCAAAACACAAGCTACGTAACCATAGTCATCTCCCCAAGTACTCAAAACACAAGCTATTTAACTATAGTCATCGACCCCAAATCACGAGATTCTCGTCTAAAGACTAAATTTACTAAGGTGATCTCCCTTCGCCAGCAGGTTATGAGCAGCAGTAGCAGGAGCACAAGCAGTAGTCAGCTGAAGCGGTCACAACACACTTCACACTCCCACTCGTCCAGTAATCTGAGTGAAGTCAAGTCGTCGAGTAACCTGAGTGAACTGAAGTCATCGTCATCCTCTATAAACAAGTCCAATCTCTCGGAGTTGAAGTCGTCGATGTCCGAAGTCAAGTCGAATATTAGCGAGATGACGTCGGTGAGTTTTTTTGTTTTTGTTTTTGTTTTTGTGTGTGTGTGTGTGTTGTGTTGTGTGTGTGTGTATGTGTGTGTGTGTGTGTGTGTGTGTGTGTGTGTGTGTGTGTGTGTGTATGTATGTATATATGTATGTAGATAAGTAGGTATATGTTTATGGATGTGTAGAAATAATTTTTTTTGCTGAAGTCAAATGAATAAAAATAAGTATATAATTTTTTTCTTTCGTTTTTTTGAAATCAAATAAAATAGATAGATCTGTTGATAGCAAAATTATAATTTATTTTTATTTTCTTAAATACGGAGATTGGGAATTTGAAATATATACATGTGTTGAAATATATGAATTCAATTTTCCATTTACAATGTTCAGGATGGATTAATTAGACTAATTAACTGATATAAAGGTCAGTATAGATGTTTATCATTACAGTCTTGTTTGTATTGTTAGTCCATACATTGCAGCAAAATAAAAGAAAATAGAAGATTAAAAGAAAATGTATCAGTACGAACACACCGATATACCTTTAAGAAAATAAAAATAAAAGTTTAAAAATAATTATATAAAGAAGAATAAAAAAAAAAACTTTTCTCACCGCCCCTTGTCTTGCAGCAAAGCAACAGCGTCAACTACAACCGATCCATGTCCCTGGCGAGCAACGCGGCCTTGCAACAGAGCTCCTCGGCCGCGGCTCTGCAGGCTGGCACCGGCTTCAACAAACTGAAGGCTTCCGGCTTCAACATGGGCTCCATGGACGCCCTCGATGCCCTGCAGATGGGCTCGACGGAGCAGCTAGCCCTTCCGGACGTCGAGAATGACTTCGACCTCCAGAACGCCCTCTCCTCCGCCCAGCAGGATCAGCTCAGTTCCTCGCCGCTCACCTCAGGCTCGGCCAGCAGCAACGGCAACCCCAAGGAATTGAAGTTCGAGCAGAAGAAGGTGACCTCGTCCTCGAAGCGGAAGGTGGGTCTTGGCCCTAAGGAGGCAGGGCGGGTGGGAGGCGGGAGTTTTATTTTTGTTTATATATTCTTTGATTTTGATTTTATTTATTTTATCTTTATTTGGGATTTTTTGATATAATTTTTTTTTTTTTTTTTTTTTTTTTTTTGCAGTTTTGATTTGGTTGGTTTTCGATTTAGCTGAGATATATTTTTTATACAATTTGGAAATATCAATTATTTTCAAGCATTCATAAGTATTCAATTATAAATAAATAAAGAAGAAATATCAAGTATTCAAACGTAGATAAATAAATGAATAAACAAGCACAGCTTAGATGTGAATCTTATGCAGTTCAAGCTTAAATTTAGACATAGGAATAGCATACTAATAACCAAGTAAGCCTATTCCTCAAAAAAAAAAAAGAAAACAAAACAAAACAAAAACATCACATTATCCTTTCGTATTTAACCCCCCTCCCCCCTTGACAGGTTGTGACAGACAAGAACAGCTTCGAGTCCGCGTCGGGCCAGACGTCGGAGTCGTGCAAACTGCAGGCCGGCGACGTGTCCTACGAGGAGTCGTCGAAGAAGGCCGCTACCAAAGCCAAGCTCGAGGTCGATGGCGTCACCGCAGAGAAGGCCGCGGCCATTCAGCAGGTGAGTCAAGGTGGTGTGGTTGGTGGTGTTGTGGTGGTATTGTGGTTGATGGTGTTGTGGTGGTGGTTGCTGGTGTTGTGGTGGTTGGTGGTGGTATAGAAGGTGTTGGTGGAGTTGTGGTGGTTGGTGGTGGTATAGAAGGTGTTGGTGGAGTTGTGGTGGTTGCTGGTGGTGTTGTGGTGGCTGGTGGTGGTATAGAAGGTGTTGCTGGTGTTGTGGTGGTTTGTGGTGGTATAGGAAGTTTTGGTGGTGGTGTAGGTTATGTTGGTGTTGATGGGTGGCGTAGAGGTGTTCTTTATTCTGTTATAGTTATGGTTTAGGTCACGGGAGGTGCTGGTTGTGTCATAGCAGATGCTGTGGTCATTATTATGAATTGCTGTAACGTTTGTCATAGGTGCTGTAAGGGGCGTCACAGGTGTTATAACGGGCGTCATAGGTGTTGTGGTAAAAATTCCGGGTGTTGTAACGTTTAAAAGTCTCAAGGTCTGTAAGCTATAAGAAAAAAAAAAAAAACTTTGGTAGAATGATTTGAAGGTTGTTGATGTAATTACTGTGGGAGTTGATAAGAAAAACAATTAGGTGGGAAATGTTATGTAAACTTCGGCTTTGATGTGAAATGTATGCTTTTGAAGTGTAAATTACGTGGAAGGAATATTTTTCAAAGGGTATATTTGGCTGGATGTTTACTCAAGCCGGATTATATGTCATAAAAAGTTGTAAGTTAATTGCCTCGATTGTGCTGTCTTAACTTTCGAGGAAATCAGTAGGAAAAAATAAGTCTTGTTTTTTTTTGTGTTTTTCGCCTCGTAGTTTATCATTCAATTTCATAATGATTCTTTTTCCTTAAACTGCTCACCATTTGGAATATATATTGAATTGGATGAAGATTTTTGAAATTGGATGTTGGTGTATATATTTTGTTTTAGAGGAATTGTAAAGTTTTACAAACAAAGCTTAAATCACCTTAGCAAAGATAAATGTTTAAGGTAAAATGCGAGTTGCTTTTAGAGATAAACCATCAATATGACCATCTATATTCACGTGTAAATACGCTCCGGGATTTTATTCGAAAGTTGTCCTCTGAAGTCGGGATAATGCTTTTGAACGAGAGAAAAAAAACTATATTATTTTTTTCCCAATATGGTAGAGCAGTTGATTTTATCACAGAGGTTCCGATGTGCCATAAATTTGCGTTCGTGCGATTTTATTTATGAGTGTAGTTTTCTTCTCGTTTTGTATGTGTGGCAGTAACGTAAATACATTGAACCAAACGGCGTTCGCGGTCAAAGCTGAACAATTGATTTAGAACCGAAGGAAAATGCGTAATTAATTTCAAGATCTCGAAACCCAAAAGGAGGTGTCGACTTTATGGCTCCGACCAGTCTCAGGTTGCACCCCATCATTAGGCAGTGTTTCTGCTAAATTATTTTCCCCCGCCCGGTGCACCTGTGTCTGTCTTGTTACCCGGTGATCGCACACGCCCATCCTCGCGAGCGTAAAATAGATTGGTATCCCCCTGAGATTTATCGTTTTCTAAAGCCCGCTTGAAGGTGGCGGCGCGTCCGTCCTCGTTAAGCCAGGCGGGAAGAAGGAGGGGGGACTTAGATATACACGAGATAGCTTCTAATATTTCTTCACTGTCAGTACGCTCCTGTTCCGAGTCTTTCGAGGTTGGGGAAGGAAGAGGGGAGGGGAAGGGGGAAATTTTTGAGGTGCAAAGGGGAGGGAGAGAAGAAGGGGAGGGGACGAGGGAGTGATTTTGAGGTGTAAGGGGGAAGGGGAGAGGGAGAGGGGAATGGGAGGACGAACTTGAAACTTACAGGGAGAGGAGAGGGATAAGAAAGGGGAAGAGGAGAGAAGACGAACTTGACTGTAAAAGTGGGAGACAGCGGAAGAGGGAAGAAAGGGAGAGTAATAGACAAATGTGGGGGGTGGGGGGGGAAGGAAGACAAGGGGGGATGGCAAGGGGGAAGGGGGAAGGGGGAGGGGTGGGAGGATCCACCTGAAGGAGGGGCATCTAACTGGTTCCAACACCAGGCGAACCAATTAGTGGAGGGGAGGGGAGAGGGGAGAGGGGGGGAGGGGGGGAGGGGAAGACGGTTCAATTAAAGTGTGCAAATTTGTTGGTGGCGAAGCTGGAGTTGAAACTGCTAATGGGTGACGGGGATAATGAGTCAAGTCGCTTTGGTGCCTTGCTTGCCGTTATGAATTTGATTGATTGATTATCGAGCTTGATTGATTGGTTTATTATTATTGTTTTTTTTTTGTTTTTTTTTAGGGTGTGGATATTTAGGTGTTGTTTAGTTAATTGGACCTTTATTTTTCCTTTGTTTTTTCATTTTCGTTTTTTTGTTGTTGTTGTGATCCTAATGTGATTACGAATTTATGTCATGATTTGTAATTAAGAAATAAAAAGATCATTTACGAAACAAAGCTTTTAAAAGAAACTTCGAGAAGCGCAGAATAAAGTCAGAGAAACGAACGAGCTGCCAGTAATGCAAGAATCGTGTTTGTCGCCATTTCCCGCCATTTTCTCTCGAGGTCAGACTAAGATAAATATGTTTTTTTTTTTTTTTCTTTCTTTCTTTGGAGTTTTGAAGGCGGTTAATAGTCTTCAGCTTTTGTTTCGGTTAGGATAATCAAGAACGACACTCTGTGAAAAGAAAAAAAAAAAAACACGAAAATGTAGGTGTTTTATTTTTTCTTGAATTTATTTTATTGTCGTTTCGATGTGTTGGTGAAAATGGCTGCGTTTAAATACGTCCCGTTGGCTTTGACTTCGGTACATATTTTTTTATGAAAAGGGTTGTTTTTCAATAGACGATATATTCAGTCAAGTATAAATTATGTATGTTTTTTACATTTTACGAAATTATTATTTTTTCGTGCAAATCTATTCATGTTGTCTGGCAGGATTTATAGTATATTCTCTTCGTTATTATAAATCACGTAGAATCGTTAAATTTGACAAGTAAACCGCCCAGCATAATTTTCGTAAGTGAAAGTGGGCGTTGTAACCCCGTAGACTTTAACCGCCATGTTGAACATTTAACTGAAGGATATATTTAACAAACAATCTAATATATATGTCCATTTGCATCTCTATATATGCTTTTGTATACGCATGATTGTACATGAAGATACATGATGAATATACAAGGTCATATTTATTTGTATGAATCCGTGTAACAAATCAGAATCAATTTAAATTATTTAATGATATTGTGCGAATAAGCCCACTTAATCGCCGTGGTCCGAATTAGCTTTATCTGCTCTTTGTGTTTTTTTGTTGTGTTTTTGTTAGTTTAGTTTATGATTTTATCTGACCTGAATATTTGGCAACGACTGAATTATTTTAGCGGCACTTAAGGGTGTATTTCCGGTGCAAGGGAAGTGTAGAGTGAAGCTAAGTGACTTGGAGTGGGTTTGTGAAGTTTGATGTTTACCTCCTATTGTTGGGTCTCTCTCTCGAGTTCTCTTTCTCATATTTTCTCTCATTCATTCTCTTTCTCATTCTCTCTCTCTCTATCTCTCTCTCTCTCTCTCTCTCTCTCTCTCTCTCTCTCTCTCTCTCTCTCTCTCTCTCTCTCTCTCTCTCTCTCTCTCTCTCTCTCTCTCTCTCCCTCTTCCTCCCTCTCTCTCTCTCACTCTCTCTCTCTCTCTCTCTCTCTCTCTTTCTCTCGTTCTCTTTTTTCTTTCTCTTCTTCTCACAGTTTCTCTATCCTCTACTCTCCGCTTGCTCCTTCTCCCTCCCTCCCTCCCCCCTCCCTGCCCTCTTCATCTGCATATCATATCAGGCGAGTCATTAATTTTTACCTCGTATCAAACACAATCACAGCATAATTATACTGTCTCCTTACCCCCCCCCCCCCCGTTCCCCCAACTCTTAAAGCTCACTAGCAAACCAGTCGCTTCAGAACTTCATTAAAATTTACCCTCCCCTCCCTCTTCTCTCTCTCCCCCTTCCTCCTCTCCCTTCCCCCTTCTTCCCTCTTCCTCCCCCCCTAACCCCTCCCCCCTCTCTCTCCCTCCCGTCTCGCGCCTGTAAGATGGCCTTGGGTGTAAGATGGGCACAAGTAACCCGTGTGGCATAGCTCTGTCTTGCCTTGCCCTTATTCCCCTCTCTCCCCCCCTCCCTTACTGAGACTCCCCCCCCCCCCCCCCGAGTTAGTTCGTGACCTACATTCGATCTTCGGCTTTGACCTTGTACGTGTGCGTGTACGTGTGTGTGTGCGTATGTGTGTGTGGTGCATGTGCGGTGAGAATTTTGGCCCAAACTACGCTCGTTTCATTCGGGTTTGGTCTGTGTGTGTATGTATGTGTGTATGTGAGTATGTGTGTGCGTCTAAGTATGTGTATACATATAACTATGCATGTATGTATGTATGTATGTATGTATGTATGTACGTGTGTGTGTGTGTGTGTGTGTGTGTGTGTACGTGTGTGTGTATGTAAGTAATGGGGCTCATGAGAGGGGGAGGGAGAATGAGGAAATATTTCATATGATACTAAAGTATTGAAGTGAGGAGGGGAAGGGGGAGGTGGGTAGGGAAGGGATGGGGAAGAGGAAGGGAGGGAAGAGGAGAGGAGAGGGAAGGAGCAGTAAAAGAAAGGATAAGTGCGTGTTCCGTTCTCATTGTTGTTTCGTGTTCCTTTGTGCCTGTTGGTCGGTGTTCCGTGTTCCTTCGTGCCTCCTGTTACGTATTCCATGTTTCCTGTTCCGTATTCCGTGTTCCTTCGTGCCTCCTGTTCCGGATTCCATGTTTCCTGTTCCGTATTCCGTGTTCCTTCGTGCCTCCTGTTACGTATTCCGTGTTTCCTGTTCCGTATTCCGTGTTCCTTCGTGCCTCCTGTTACGTATTCCGTGTTTCCTGTTCCGTATTCCGTGTTCCTTCGTGCCTCCTGTTCCGGATTCCATGTTTCCTGTTCCGTATTCCGTGTTCCTTCGTGCCTCCTGTTACGTATTCCGTGTTTCCTGTTCCGTATTCCGTGTTCCTTCGTGCCTCCTGTTACGTATTCCGTGTTTCCTGTTCCGTATTCCGTGTTCCTTCGTGCCTCCTGTTCCGGATTTCGTGTTCTCTGTTCCGTATTCCGTGTTCCTTCGTGCCTCCTGTTCCGGATTCCGTATTCCCTGTTCCGTATTCCGTGTTCCTTCGTGCCTCCTGTTCCGGATTCCGTGTTCCGTCATATCGTCTTGCTTGCTTGCAGTCGCTTCAACCTCTCACTTCAGCTCGCTTAACCCACGACCTTCCCCAAGCGAGAAATGCTTGTTTGAAACGCGATATTTTTTATTTGTATTTTTATTTTATTTGCTTTTTTTTTTTTTTTTTAGTATTGGAACAAGGACGTATCGTGTTTTTCCTTGTTCTTGTTTTTCTTTCTTTCTTCCTTCTTTATTGCTGTGTCGGGTGATGGAAGGGGTGTGGAGGGGGTGGGGTGCGTGGAAAAATGAATTTTATTGTTAATTTATTCATTGTTACTTTGGTTATGTAAATTATTCTGACAATAGTACAGTTGCTGTTACTTTTTTCTACAACGATTTTTAACAACTTTTATTTCACTCGCATTCAGGAAGTTAAATGGCATTTCGCGAGTCATTTTGAATCTCTGTTTCCCCCTTTTCTTCCCCTCGCCTCTCCTTCTTCTTTCTTTCTTTCTCCCTTTTCCCTTTTCCCTTTTTCCTTCTCCCTTCCTCCTATTCCCTTTATCTCCCGTCTTCTTCCCCTCACTCTTCCGTTTTTCCCTTTCTCTTTTCCCTTTTCCCTCTCCCCCCCCTACGCCCTCCCCTTCTCTTTACTTCTCCTATTCTCCCCTCTTTCTCCCTTTCTCCCTTTCCCCAAGATGAGAGAGAAAAACAAATATTTTCGTTGACACTTAATTATATTGTAAACGTAGAAGTATTTGTAACATCTGTGACGCAAGAGGGTGACGCTACAAAAAAAAATGTAATAATAGATAAGAAAAAAAAGGAAAGGAAAATGGAAACAAGAAAAGAAAACGGGAAAGAATGAAAAGAAAACGGGAAGGGATGAAAAGAAAACGGGAAGGGGGGGGGGGGGTCTTAGGCCATTTGTCGATGATGACAGCACAGGTAATGAGGGAAGGGGGGGGGGAGGGGGATGGGGGGAAGGTGTCCTGTTGCACTGCTAGTCCGGATTCGCGTGGATTCGACTGGCTTGTTGCGGATTCATCGTGCCACTGAAGTAAAGGGAAGGTGGAATAACCAGACGCACCGATAGAGACACAATAACGACTAAAAATGATTAATGCACCGGGATTTTGCAATTGCCTGCCCGTTCTCAGGGTTTCCTTTTCATGTTGCCCGAGGCCTGTCATGCAATAATGGAAGTGCACCTGGCTGTTACTGTAATGAGGTTGCGTGTGTCATGATTGTTGCCATGCACGATAGGAAGCCTTCATTTGTCTCTTCGTTATCTTCTGCTCTTTACGTCCTGTTCGTTATATTCCGATTAAAAATATATCTTTCGTGTTCCAGCTCTCATGGTTGTTTTCGCTCTCTATCTATCCATAGGTCTGTGTATCTATTTTTTTATCTCTATCTTTCTACCCCCCTCTCTCTCTATCTCTATCTGTCTATCTATCTATCTATCTATCTATCTATCTATCTATCTATATATGTATCTATGTATCTTTCTCCCCCGTCTCTATCTCTATCTCTAACTACCTATCTATCACTTTCTTTATCTCTATCTCACTATCTTTCCCCCCCTCCTCTCTCTCTCTCTCTCTCTCTCTCTCTCTCTCTCTCTCTCTCTCTCTCTCTCTCTCTCTCTCTCTCTCTCTCTCTCTCTCTCTCTCTCTCTCTCTCTCTCTCTCTCTCTCTCTCTCTCTCTCTCTCTCTCTCTCTCTCTCTCTCTCTCTCTCTCTCTCTCTCTCTCTCTCTCTCTCTCTCTCTCTCGTATCCCTGTCACTTATCTATCTCGTATCAATGTGTCGCATGATTCGTAAGACAAGTGACGCGCGTGACTGTGTGTGTGTGTGTGTATGTATGTGTGTGTGTGTGTGTGTGTGTGTGTGTGTGTGTGTGTGTGTGTGTGTGTGCGCGCGCGCGCGCCAGTGACTGAGGTGTGCCAAAGACGCGGCACCTGAATACCTCGCGTACCGGTGAGGAGGAGGGGGGGGGGGGGGGGGTGGAGAGAGAGAGAGGTCAGGCACCCAGACAGACTGGCAGACAGACAGGTGGGCAGTCAGTCAGTCAGACAGTCAGTCGGAGAGTCATATAAACAGACACGCACACACACGCACACGCATGCACACACACACACACACACACACACACACACACACACACACACACACACACATTGAAAGGGGGTGGGGGGTAAGGTTAAAGGAGGGGGGAGGGGGGTTGTATGGCGGTACCTTGAAGAGCGTCCTTCGATGGGGGGGGGTTGAAGAGGGGGGGGTAGAGGGCCAGGTGAAGGGGAGAGAGGGGGGAGGGGGAGGGGGGAGAGGGGGGAGGGGGAGAGGGAGAGGGAGAGGGATGCTTAAAGGATTATGTCCTTGTTTCTTTTCATCTCTTCTGTCTTTCTTTCTTTCTTTCTCTCTCTCTCTCTCTCTCTCTCTCTCTCTCTCACTCTCTCTCTTGGTCTCTCTCTGTGTTCCTTTTCATCTCCTTTTTTTTTCTTTGTCTCTTTCTCTCACTATTATTGGTTCCTTTACATCTCTTGTTGTTGTTTTTATCGATCTCAGTTTATCAAAGTTATTGCTTATTTACTCTACGTTGCTTAATATTTGATGAGGGAGAGATAAATAAGGATGAAATCGAAAAAAAAAGAAAATTAAAAAAAAATGTTTTAGTTAACCCTCTTTGGCAAGAAATGTCACGTTTTCTCTTATACATTCTAAGTGGCTAATCATTATCATAATAATTATTCGTGATATTTTTACTTTCGTTGAAAATTTAATCCGTGGGATTTTTTTATGTTTATTTTATTTAATTTTGTTATATTTTTATTATTTTTTTATTTGTGTATTCTGTTTTATTTTATTTTGTCTTTGCCATTTAGTTTTATATACGTCATTTAATTTCATATTTTTTATATCTGACCTTCTATTTAATTCTGTTTTGTTATATTTCTATTTTTATTTATCATTTTTCTCTCTTTTTATTCTCAAAGTTGACCCATAAACCTCCCCTTGCAATTGGTTTCCCTCCGAAAGATGAAGTCGCTTTCGGGTAAATATTTTGACCAAACAACACCTGCCGCCAAAATCAACTCCGCAAAAAAAAAAAAAAAAAAAAAAAATGCCCGCCAAAATCAGCTCCGCGGGAAAAGAAAAAAAAACAAAAAACATCTGAGCATCGGGTGGCGAAGCGGCGGGCGGGCGGGGGGGGGGGGGGGGGTTTGGTGGGTTGGGGTGGGGTAGGGGGGTGGGTGGGGAAGGAGTGAGAGGGGGGGAGGAAGTGGGTCGGTAATCGGTCTGTTTGCTTTCTCTCTCTTTCTTCTCTGTGGTTTATTTTATTTAAGTTTAGTTGTTTTTCTGTACTTTTCTTTCTAAGCCTTGATTTTTTTTCTCGACATTTTGTTTGTTTTCTTGCGATTTTCGACTGTGTGTGTCTCTCTTTTTGTCACTCTATCTCTCTTTAATAATTGAGATTGGTTCCTTACGAGAGAAAGAGAAAGAAAGAAAGAAATAAAGAAAGATAAAGAAAAAGAAAGAAAGAGAAAGAAAAAGAAAGAAAGAAAGAGAAAGAAATACAATATGTGCGAGACAGACAGAGAGACAAACAAACAAACAGACAAACACACATAAACATCAGGAAAAAAAATAAAAAAAAATAAAAAGAGACCGCGCGGACAAGCTCACAGGCGACGCGAGCGAATTTAAGAGCAGGAGATTGAGGTGGAGAGTCATGACAGGCAGGCGCGGTTACCGTGACTTGGTTAGTTAGCAGGGGGGGGAGGAGGGGGGGAAGGGGAGATTTGTCAGAGATGGGGAGGGTGGGGAAGGGAAGGGGGGGGTGATGTGACCCAGCTTTGGCACCCTCTTCCTTCTCTTTCTCCTTCCCTCTTTCTCCTTCTCTTCTTCTTCTCTTCCTTCTTTCATGCAGGTGGTACTTCATTTTAGAGGTGTGTTACTTTTCTTGATTTTCTTATCTCTTTCTCTCTCTCTCTCTCTCTCTCTCTCTCTCTCTCTCTCTCTCTCTCTCTCTCTCTCTCTCTCTCTCTCTCTCTCTCTCTCTCTCTCTCTCTCTCCCTCCCTCCCTCCCTGCAAACTCTAAATCTTAAATCTAAGAAAAATAAACTCTCTGAACCGCTTTATGCACACGACCCCTCGCGACGAATCGTAAACAAATAAATGGCCGAGATTAATTCCGAGCTGGCAACCCCCCCTCCCCCCCCCCCCGGGTCGAGAGTATATAAACAAAATTAACCCAGAAGAACGACATTAGAGGATTTCCGAAGAAGACGTTTGGGGGGAGAGATATTGAGAAAGAAAGAGTGTTTGAGTTTGTTTTGGAGGAGAGAATGGGGGGGGGGGAGGGGAGGGGAGGAGAGAGAGGGAGGGGGAGGGAGGGTATGAGGGTACTGGGTAGGGGTACGCAGAGGAGAGGGTGGGGGGGGGAATGTTGCACGTGTTGGGGTTTTGAAAGAGAGCTCTTGCATTGTGTTTATCTCTCTCTCTCTTTTTTTGCATATGCAGTTATGATTATAAAATATATTTGCATATCCTTTTTGTATACTTTATTCTTGATTTGTTATTCTCTCTCCTCTCTTCTTCCTTCTTTCTTCTCTTCCTCCTTTTCTTTTTTCTTTTATTTTATTATATATTTTATTAAAACCAACGGATATTATCGCGAGTAACGAGCCGCTATCTCCCGGGGCAAGAGAGCGCTTCACCCAGGCGGCCAGACGAGCCCCTTACCGTCGAAAATCCCACCGAGGTCGCGTGCGCCGATGGACCATAAAAGCGCGTTGACTCGGCCGTTCGCACCTGGCCGGGTCGTGTAGTAGTTAATTAGAGTCGACGGCTTGGCTTCTATACTGAGAGCGGTTCTAATTACATTTCGAGAGGGGGGGGGGGGGGCGGAGGAAGAGGGTTTAGGAGGAGTAGGAAGAGGAGGTGGAGCAGGAGGTGGAGGTGGAGGTGGAGGTGGAGGTGGAGGTGGAGGTGGAGGTGGAGGTGGAGGTGGAGGTGGAGGTGGAGGTGGAGGTGGAGGTGGAGGTAGAGGAGGAGGTGGAGGAGGAGGTGGAGGTGGAGGTGGAAAGGAGGTAGAGGAGGAGGTGGAGGAGGAGGTGGAGGTGGAGGTGGAGGAGGAGGGGAAGAGGAGGTGGAGGTGGAGGAGGAAGTGGAGGTGGAGGTGGAGGTGGAGGTGGAGGAGGAGGGGAAGACGCGGTGGAAGTGGAGGTGGAAGTAGGGGAGGAAAAAGAGGGATAGGAAAAGGAGCAGGTAGGAAAAGAGGGAAAAAGGGGGGGTAGAAGAAGATGAAAGGGAGGGGAGATAAGAAGACGAAGAGGGAGAAAGGAAGGGGAGGAGGCGGGCGGAGAAAAAAGGGACGAGGAAAAGAGGAAAAGAAAAAGAAGGAGGAGAAAGAGAGAAGTAGGGGGAGGAGGAGAAGGAAGAGGAGCAAGAAGAGGAAGAGGAGAGAGGAGCAGGAAATGGCACACCGGAGAGTTTATTTGTATTTCTGTCGTTTTTTCTCACCTAGTCTACTTCTCGTAGTTAATGTTTTACGGTCGAAAACTTGAGATCAAACGAACGAAGGCGTGCGCGTGCGTGTGAGTGTGAATGTTGAGTGAGTGTGAGGGAGGTCGGTGAGGCAAGTATCATTATATTCTTTATTTGCTCTCCTTTCCTATTTACTTCTCTTTCCATGCATTTCGCGAGATTTGTCCCCTCTCTCATCTCTCTCTCTCTCTTTCTCTCTCTCTCTCTCTCTCTCTCTCTCTCTCTCTCTCTCTCTCTCTCTCTCTCTCTCTCTCTCTCTCTCTCTCTCTCTCTCTCACATCTCTCTCTCTCTCTATCTCTCTCTATCTCTCTCTATCTCTCTCTCTATCTATCTATCTCTCTCTCTCTCTCTCTCTCTCTCACCCCTCATCCCCTTGCCTGTCTCCCCCCCCATCTCGAATATGCCCCCCTTGGCTTTTTCCCGAGAGGGTGAGGTGCCTACGAGTGCCAAGAGGTAGAGAGGGGGGGGTAGGGGGCACCCGAGGCACTTTACCTTGGGGCAGTAAGTAGTAAGTGGGTCAGGAGCCTCGGGGTATGTGCATGGCATCGGCGGCAGGACACGCCCATGACGCACGAGCGGAGGGGGCGTGGCTTATAACTTTTTTTTTTTTTTTTTTAGATTAGGCCTAACGAGAGACCTTGCTAAATTATTCGCGATGTGTGTGTGTTTTTAGTTTTCTGTTTTTGTTTTTCATTCACTCATTGTTATTATTATTATTATTATTATTATTATTATTACTATTATTAGTATTACTATATTCTTATATCTAGAAAAAAGTGTACTAAAGAGAAAATTAATAAAATCGAAACAGACCAAAGAAATCAACTTAAACAAAATAAAAAAAAAAATGCAAATCAAAATTTAAAAAAAAAGTGAAGGAAAAACACAAAACGCCTCAACATCCCTTAAAAAAAAAAGAGAGAAAAAAAACCCGCCAAATAAATAAAATTAATGAATAAAATCTATCTCTCCATCTATCTTCTTTTCCTTGAAGTCGACGAAGACACACGAGAAGTTGCTCACGCCTTCGTGGCTTCCTAATTACCGATAATTACAATGATCAACGAAATCCCGTTTTCTTCCCCGCGATCGAAAATGGTTGATGGCTGGGGGGGGGGGGGGGGGCGTTGCCTCTTGTTTCGCTTGGTTTGTGCTTGTTTGGTGGTTGTTTTAGAGCGGACAAGCACGGACATGTAGGTGTGTGGTTATACAGGTACGTGTGGGGATATGTACACGTACACGTACATATATGTATGCACATGCATATACACATACACACGCACACGCACCCCCCCCCCCCCAACACACACACACGTGCGCACACATAATGTAACGCAGTCATGCACGCAGTCGTTATTGCAATTACAGCGACAGTACCACCTATCCCTCATGTGCGATGTGCAATAAGTAATAAGATCTGCAATCCGGTGCACGAGCAAGCATGAGTCATCGACAGGTGATGAGACGTACAAGGAAGGAGACAGTTTGACCGTGTAATGCCCCCTTCCTCCCTCCCCCTCCCCCTCCCCCTTCCTCCTCCTCGCTCCCCCCCACTCTCGCCCTCCTCTACCCACTCCCCCCCTAGCCCCGTCCACTTCCCTTCCTCCCTCCCTCCCTCCCTCCCTCCCTCCCCTTCTCCTTATCCCTCTTCTTCCTCCCCCTCCCTCCCTCTCTTTACCTTCCCTCCCTCCAACCCTTTATCTTATCTCCCTCCTTCGAACCCTTAACCCTCCCTCCCTCCCTCCCTACCTCCCTTCCCTCTTCTGCCTCCCCCTCCTTCCCTCCTTCCCTCCCTCCCTCCCTCCCTCCCTCCCTCCCTCCCTCCCTCCCTCCCTCCTTCACCGGGGGAGGAGGGAAGTGACCGGCGGGGGTGGAGGTGGGTGTCCGGAATCCAGCCTATCAATACACGGTTCCTTTGTCCTGGCCAAGGATTTTGGTCTCCAGTATTCCACGGGCCCAGAGGAAGTTCATCTCGCGTTACCTAAGTTCAAGGTCACCGACTCTTGAAAACTTTCCCCTTCGTGGGAGTGTGACCTTGTTCCGCCTCGGACTCTACGAGTATCTCTTTCGTCTCTCTCGTCTCTCTCTCTCTCTCTCTCTCTCTCTCTCTCTCTCTCTCTCTCTCTCTCTCTCTCTCTCTCTCTCTTTCTCCTTCCCCTTCCCCTTCCCCTTCCCTTACGTTCTGTCTACCCCCTCCTTCCCCCCTCTCCCCTTCACCCCCCTCTTGCCCACTATCCACACTCCCCCCTTCCCTCCCTCCCTTTTCTTCACGCCCCCCCTCCTCCTCCACCTCCTCCTCCTCCTCCTCCTCCTCCTCCTCCTCCTCCTCCTCCTCCTCCTCCTCCTCCCCCACACCTTGATGACGTCACGCCTTGCCCGTCTGAAAGGCTGTAATGAGGCGGCGGCGAGAGGAAGCCACGGAGGATACGATGCCCACGCCCAGGGTATTTCCTGGTACTCCGGAGACCTCGTTTTGGAGCGCTGGGGGAAGGAAGGTCATGTTGGGTAACTGTTTTTTTTTTTTTTTTTTTTTTTTTTTTTTTTTTTTTCGAAGTTCTCTGCTCCTCCTTCTCTTTCTTCTTCTCCTTCTATTTCTCTTCATTTTTTTGTTTTTGTTTTTTTTGCTACTCGTTTCGTTATTTTTTTTTTTCTTTTTCATTTTTTTTTTTTCTTGTCCTCATTTTTTCACCCTTTTCTATTTTCTTCTTCTAATTCTCCCTCTCTTCTTCTGCCTCTCTTCCTCTTCAATCCTTTTATCATAACCTTCATCATTTTCTTCCTTCTCTGTCTTTAATCTTCCCTTCCTCCTCTACCTCTCCCTCCCATCATCACTTCTTCCTTCTCCTTAGTCTCTTATCCTATCCTTCAACTCCCTCGTGTCTTCTTGTTTTCTCCTCCTCCTCTTCCTCCTCCTCCTCCTCCTCCTCTTCCTCCTCCTCTTCGTCCTCTTCCTCTTCTTCCTCCTCCTCCTTTTCTTCCTCCTCCTCCTCTTCCTTCTCATCTTCCTCCTCTTCCTCCTCTTCCTCATCCTCCTCCTCTTCCTCCTCCTCTTCCTCCTCCTCTTCCTCCTCCTCCTCCTCCTCCTCCTCCTCCTCTTCCTCCTCTTCCTCCTCTTCCTCCTCTTCCTCTTCCTCCTTCGCCCCACTCCCTCATACCCCCTCATGGCCCCCTCATAACCCGAAGTGCGCTCGAGGAGGTCTGAGGGCCGTGGTCGGATGCACGGGCGGCGGGAGTCTGCACCTGGACAATTGCTTCAGGGGGGAGGGTCGAAGGGGAAGGGGAGGTCGTGGGGGGTCGGGGTCATGGTGCGTGGTGGAGGGGGAAAGGATTCGGAAGTCAGATGTCGAGCAGAAAAAAAAGGGTCATTTTCGAGATAGAGTGGAGCCCAGGTGTCTAAACAGGTGTCGAGGGAAAGTACTCTTGTAGAGGAGAGGCGGGAGGCCAGGTGCCGAGCGGAGGAGTTCTTGGAAGAAGACACTGGAGGTGAAAGCCAGGTGTCGAACAGGTGCCGAGCGAAAATATTCATGGTGAAGGCGGGGGGGGGGGGGGGGGGGGGGGGATGGAGAGAGAGAGAGAGAGAGAGAGAGAGAGAGAGAGAGAGAGAGAGAGAGAGAGAGAGAGAGAGAGAGAGAGAGAGAGAGAGAGAGAGAGAGAGAGAGGAGTGCTTGACGAAAGCCGGGGCAGATAAGGACCCGCCGATGCTAAGGAGTTGAGTTACAGATTTGCGCAGCTTCGAAGGGTCTCCATCATTCACCCTTCAGCGTTGGGTAAGAATTTTCAATTTGATCAGCAGACGGATATCATAGACTCGAAACAGGTTATTGCAACACGTCAACTTTCCTCCGGCGATCAGCAAAAGAGGAAGTAGAAGAGATACAGAATAGTCGGTGTCGTTACCTGAAAAAGAAAAAAAATTAAACCCCCTTATTGTTTTCTCTCCATGTTCCTCCCCCCTCCTCATCCGCCCCCCGTCGTCGTGTCTTCAAACAGGGGGGGGGGGGGGGCATCGCAACCCTCCCTTATAGGCCAGCCTCCGTTCATCCGAGCCCTACGCACCTCTGTCCTTGCGCTCGCGGGTGAATCACTGTGTGGCAACCGCGGTTTAAGGTTAAAGCCAGCGAGCGGTGAAGGGGAAAGTTCCCCCACAGGAACTAAAGCCCAGTTCCTCTTTTTTCTTCTCCTTCTTCTTCTTCTTCTTCTCCTCCTTCGTGTGAGAGATCCGCGGGGTGGGCAGCGGGAGAAAGAGAGAGAGAGAGAGAGAGAGAGAGAGAGGGAAAAGAAGCCCGTTTGCGATTGTTTTATTTTTTTCGGGAAATTGAAAAGCCTTGTTTACGCTGCGGCCTGTAATGAGCTTGCGGGCGGCGAGGAGGTCGGGGTGGAGAGGGAAGGAGGGCAAGGGGAGGAGGGAGGGAGGGGAAGCCTCGTGCCCACCAGATCTCCTCGAGGCTGGCAGTGTAGCGAGAGCACTGCTATCTGCCGCACGCGCGCGCGCACACGTCGTCGATTTCTCGGAGTCATTTTTTTTTTCGTAGGGAATTTTGTGCAATGTGTATGATGTTGTGGAAATTCTGTGCAAGGTGGGACGTGCGTGTTCATTAATGCGGCGATTGATGGACGTCTTGCAATGAACGCCTTGCAATCCGGAGCCGCAGAGAGAGCTGTGGAAATGAAGTGACCATACATTCAGATATTCCTTTTTTTTTTCTTTATCGTGAAAAAAAGGAAAATCCGTGTTGTAGAAAATAGTGAGAAGAAAGTACGTACGAAGCTTTTAGAAAAAAGTGACAAAAGATACCCGAGGATAAAAGAAAAAAGAGAAAAAAGTACAAAACAGTACTTGATATCCAAAACGACATGATACTCAGATGAAGAAAAAAATATTCCTTTTTTTTTTTTTTTTTTATTCCTTTAGATCGTGTGTGGATTAGCCTGTGACCTTAGAAAAAAGGTCTTCTACTTATAGGAGTGTCAGAAGGACTTTGAACGCATTTAGGAAGTCTCGCTGGGATGCCGAAGCTGGAGAAACGAGGTTACAGGTGTCATGGGGGAGGAAGGGGTGGGGTGGGGGAGGAGGTGGGGCAGGAGGGGGGGAAGGGGTGGAGGAGGAAGAGGGAGGGAGGTGGGGAGGTGGAGGAGGAGGTGTTGGAGGTGGAAGAGGAGGTGTTGGAGGTGGGGAGGTGGGGGAAGGGGTGGAGGAGGAAGAGGGGGGGAGGTGGGGAAGGTGGAGGTGGAGGAGGTGTTGGAGGTGGAGGTGGGGAGGTGGAGGTGGAAGTGGAGGGATAGGAGGAGGTGGTGGTGGAGGAGGAAGGAGAGATGGAGGTGGAAGTGGAAGTGGAGGAGGTGTTGGAGGTGGAGGAGGAGGTGTTGGAGGTGTTGGAGGAGGTGTAGTAGGTGGAGGTGGAGGTGGAGGAGTGTGGTATAGGGGAAGCGGAGGAGGAGGAGGAGAACAAGAAGGAGGAGGAGGAGGAGGAGGAGGAGGAGGATGAGAAGGAGGAGAGGCAGGGGGATGGCACTCCACACTCGATCCTTTGGCTCTAGTGGGTTGCGTAGGTGGCACTGGCATCTGAGCATTGGAGTGGATGAATTACTTCTTTGTAGTGAGGATGAGGTGAAGCAGAAAGGTGTTTTGATTGGAGGGAGGAAGAGGGGGGGGCGGAGGTGAGGGGGGGGGGCGTTGCTGCGTTTGTGCGTGTGTTCTATTTTATTTTCTTTCTCTTTTTTTCTTTTTTTTTATCTTTCTCTGTCTCTCTCTCTCTCTCTCTCTCTCTCTCTCTCTCTCTCTCTCTCTCTCTCTCTCTCTCTCTCTCTCTCTCTCTCTCTCTCTCTTTCTCTCCTTCTCACTCTTTCTCTCTCTTTCTCTTTCTCTCTCCCTTTTTCTTTCTCTCTAAGTATTGTGCGCCTGTATATGTGTATGCGTGTTTATATACGTCTGCGCTTGTGTGCATTTATGTACGTCTGCATGTGCGTGCGTGTGGCTGTGTCGGGGTCATGTACGCCCAACTGACGCGTGACGAGCCAGACGCCAGAAGTGGGCGCTGTGGGCGTAGCAGGCGGAAGGTCAAGTTAGTGAAGGATATCCGGGGTTCGAACCTTTTTTTTTATCTCTCTCTCTTCGTATAGGATGCTCATAATGGGCACTGGAGGGGGAGGGAGTATGGGGCATGGGGTGGGTGGAGAGAAGGTCGGTGGGGGGAGGCGTGCCATATACAAAGAGGGGGGGAAGGAGGGAAGGAGGGAGGGAGGGAGGGAGGGAGGGAGGGAGGGAGGGGGGAGTTGTAATGGTTAGTTTTCTGATGGTATAATTTTATTGTTATGTTTGTATATATTTTTATTATTGATATCGTTGTTGTTATTGTTATTATTATTATTATTATTATTATTATTATTATTATTATTATTATTATCGTGCATCCGTAGTGATGCGATGTGAGGGAGGCGAACTATCTAAACAAAAAATTGCTTGATTTTGGCTGATTTTTTTCGTTCCTCGGTTTTGTTGGTCGTTTTGCTGCCCGTAAGTGAACACGTGTTTCGAGTCAAAGGCTGATGTGTTTTTTTTATACAGATAGAAGGAGGAACCAGAAATTCGATTCCTCCATTACAGGTTGGATATTTCGTCCGATAATATATAAAGAGCGAGAACTGAGTGTCTGGGGCATGGAAACCCTAGTTTGAGAAGATGGCCGAACACATCGGCGTGTTCGAACGCGTCCTCTCCTCCGGTGATGGTGTCACCTGAGCAATGGTTCTGATCGCGTCCGCTGACACGAATGCGCCCACGTGAATGAAATTCGTGTTGGAACTTTGCCAAATAAGACATTGTTGTTAATAAAAAGAAAAAAAGTTCAAGAGATCAGCTGAGCGGTCGACGAAGATGCAGAAGCGGCGGCGCGTGAGCGACACGGTGCTGAGCGGTGTGCTCCCGGCACTCGGCCTCAAGCACCAGCAGGGCATCCAGACGCGCGGGGGGCACCTGGGCTCCGGCTCCACGCTCACGACGCCCAACCCCTGGGCCGTCATCAACTTCGAGATCTTCTGGGTCATGCTCAGCCCAAAGGGCTCCTGCGGCGGAGGCTGCGGCGGGCCGCGGCCGCCCTGCTGCTGCGCCTCCTCGGACAGGCACGCCCCGACGCTTCCCTCTACCTCACCGTGCCCGTCCTCGTCCTCGTGCGGCTGTCAAAAAGCTTCGTGCCGCGGCGCACCGCCGTCGGCGCCCTGCCACGGAGGCGCGCCAACATGCCCCGGGGGCCAGGGCAGCGCCACTGGATTCTCGGGCTTGGCAAATGAGCGCGAGTGTTCCGGCGACGCCGCCTACCCCACCCAACGGCAGTTTGGCACCGCTTGCACTCGCTGCCGCACGCCCGCGCAAGTCTCCCAGTGCCAGCACACTGCGCCGCCCTGTCACTGCAGCTGCTCCGCCGCCTCCGCCAGGGAGGAGAAAGTGCGAAAGTTGAGTCGTGACAGCGGCGTCGGCGAGGAGAGGGAGGATGGGCCGGCCGAGCAGACTGAGGTCAGGCTGGTCAGCGGGTCAGAGGGACAAGGCTGCTGCTGCTGCCGCTGCTCGTGCCGCTGCTGTGGGGCGCGGAGCCTCGCCTGCTCCGCCGCGCGCCTTCCCGTGGAGGCGCTGAAGGAGGTACGTTGCTCGCGGGCCCGGGAGCGGCGCCGGGGGGGGCGGAAGGGGTGGGGGCGGGGGGGCGTGAAGGTGCTCAGCGTCATTCGCTCGTTACCGCCCGCCCGGGCCACGAGGGGACAGGGGGGGGGGGGGTCTCGCTCGAACACCCCGTGACCTACAGCGGGCGTATGTGCGCACGCACGGTTGTATTTGCACGGCTGCGGGGGCAGAGAAAGAAGCATCCACCCACGTGCGCGCGCACGCCCACACGCGCACGCACGCACACACACACACACACACACACACACACACACACACACACACACACACACACACACACACACACACACACACACACACACACACACACACACACACACACACACACGCAAACCCTCCTGTGGCGCTTTGAGTGT
This sequence comes from Penaeus chinensis, assembly GCF_019202785.1. Taxonomy (NCBI): domain Eukaryota; kingdom Metazoa; phylum Arthropoda; class Malacostraca; order Decapoda; family Penaeidae; genus Penaeus; species Penaeus chinensis. Next base: position 30,065,189 of record NC_061847.1, read on the forward strand.
GCACCCCTTCTTATGGCGGCGGCCAGATGAACGAATCGCCGCAAAATAGTAGCACTGGCAGCCCTAACTCTGTCGTCTGCCAAGGTGACTTGATCTCCGCCCCTCGTCGCTGCCTCGTTCCGTTCCTGGTGTTCCTGGCGTTCAGGGCTGGCACGGAGGAACGGGAGGGGGGTGGGGGGAGTCTTGGAACAAAGAGGGGGGCAAGATCTTATGCTTCATATTTACGGTTATGGAAAGGGAAGGAAGGGGAAAGGGAGAATTAAGAGAGAGAAAAAAAAAATCATTTTCTTTTAAAATTAGCATTGACTTCCGGGTATGTCGAAATTACTTCTAGGAAATTATTGCTGTTTTCTCAAGCTCGCCGTAGGTCGTTTCAAGATGCGCGGGCGGTCGTATTGCCTCACCTCAATGTATTCCTAGATTGTTCTAGACTCTCTTTATGCAAATGGTTATGCGTCTTTCATTATTCATTGGTGGCGGTTGCTTCACTGGTTTGCTGAGGGGAATAAATGTGACGGATAGGCGGTGTTTGGAAGATGCTGGTTTGAGCCGGTTCTTGATTATTATTGTTATTGTTATCTATTTTTTTTTTTCAGGGGTGGGGGTGGAGGGTGGGGGAGGGTCTGGTGTAATTTGCGGAGATTGTAATATTTTTTTCCTTTTTTTTATGTTTCAGTTTTCAGGTTTTCGGTTTTTGTTTTTAGTTTTTAGTTTTTCCCGCGTAATTTGGAGAGATTGTAATCATTATCGTTATTGCAATGTTTCATCAATTGCATGATTGGCATTATGATGATGATTAGTTCCATGATTGGTATTGTTATCGTTATTATTGTTATTAATGTTTGAATAAGTATTATTATTAGGTATTGAAAGGATAAATCAACAGCTTCACAATTACCACCATGATCAGTATCTTTATCAATATATTTGCAACATCTGCAACCCTAAGGCCTCAACAAGTCACAAAATGGTGTCACATGTGCCACATACATTGACCTAAACCCTTTGTCTCACCCCGTCCCTCCCATGGTTCAAAGTGAAGGTCATTTTTTTCTTTTACTTTCCTTTTTTACAAATCCCGTGATTTTTTTTTTTTTTTTTTTTTTTTTTTTCTTTAAGAGTATTCAGTCATAACGTTCTCTGAGCAAGTCATATTTTTTTTTCTCTAAATCTCATATTTACCGAGTTTTAACCACAACCACATCCCAAAACCATCTCCCGCCCAAAACCCTTCCTTCTAACGATGTCTCATCATCCCTAATTTCGCTCCCGTGACACCGAGTTGCACGAGCTGTTTCCACAACAGCTAATTTCAAGTTGTCAGTCAATCTCACTCTTTTCCTCGAACCTGCAGGAGGCGCGGCAGCTCCGGGCGGGTGACGTGACCCACCGTGAGGGCTCCCAGGTCAAGGGGGCGACCATGCGGGTTGCAGGCGAGGGCTTCTCCGCGCACAAGTCAGCTGTCAGTGAACAGCAGCAGCGTCAGACCAAGACGCCAGCGGGAACCATCAACCAGGAGTCCTCCCGTCAGGCAGCCACGTCAGGTATCACCATCAAGACCAAGGGCGTGTGCACCAAGCAGACCTCGTCTATGACTGCATCTCAGGTGGGTGAAATGGGACATTTTGAAAATTTTGAAAATAAGTGGCTTCTCTTTTAGGCTTTATACTGGTAAGATCAACTCGTTGTATTTTTATAAATGTATATGTTTTAACTAAATTTCTGTTTTTTCTCCTTTCAGAGCAATGTCAGTATAACTGGATTTGAAGACCTGGACCTCTTAAATGATGCCTCACAGCCAGTCGACATCCAAAATGCCATCATGCGTTATTCCGGAGTCATGTCAAACTTCGTTGAGCAGCTGAAAACTATGACCTTTAGCGAGGGCTTCAAGGATGCTCCTTCCCTTCTGGACAACATAGATGAAATGATCCGGAAGGCTTGGTCAGTTCCTACACATGGCCATGAGTTGGGATTCTCCCTCTGCAATGTCCTCAGAAATAATGGCGGCATTGATGTGCTGCTCAAAAACTGCACCTCTGATGACTCTGACCTGAAGTTCTCCAGTGCCAAGGTCCTTGAGCAGTGCCTCACCACAGAAAACAGAGGCTATGTTGTTGAAAATGGCCTGGAGGATGTCGTCAATGTCGCCTGCGACTGCACAAAGAATGGAACCTCCGTAGACAAGTCACGTGTTGGGACAGGCATCTTGGAACACCTGTTCAAGCACAGTGAGGGAACCTGCTCAGAGATCATCAACTTGGGTGGTCTCGATGCAGTGTTGTCAGAATGCAGGAAGTCCGATGTGGAAACCCTACGTCACTGTGCCGGGGCTTTAGCCAACCTGTCCCTCTATGGTGGCTCAGACAACCAACAGCAGATGATACGCCGTAATGTCCCCATGTGGCTATTCCCCTTGGCTTTCCACACAGATGACAACATCAAGTACTATGCCTGCCTTGCCATAGCTACTCTGGTTGCTAACAAGGAACTAGAAGCAGCTGTTTTACAGTCAGGGACACTCGACCTTGTAGAACCTTTTGTGATGAACCAGATGCCAGACCAATTTGCCAACTCGACTGTTGCTCACCGCCACGGACAGAGCTCAAATTGGCTAAAGAGGCTCGTTCCAGTTCTCAGTAGTAAGAGGGAGGAAGCGCGAAACCTTGCTGCTTTCCACTTCTGTATGGAAGCTGGTATCAAGAAGCGACAGGGCAATCTCGAACTCTTTAGAGAAATAGGTGCCGTTGAGCCACTCAAGGAAGTAGCCAGTTCTCCCAATGCTATTGCCAGTAAATATGCTGTGAAAGCCCTCAAACTAATAGGGGAGGAAGTTCCACACATCCTTAGCCAACAGGTGCCGCTGTGGACACCAGAAGATGTACAAAATTGGGTCAAAAGAATTGGTTTCTCTGAGTTTGCCGACGACTTTGTTGCTTCTCGAGTAGATGGCGATCTCCTTTTGCAAATGACAGAACAGAACTTGTGTGAAGACATTGGTATGAAAAACGGCATTCTCAGACAAAGATTTCTGCGTGAGCTTAAAAAGTTAAAGCTGATGGCAGATTTCTCTTCCTGTGACTCCACAAAGCTCAATGAATTTATGTTACAAGTGGATCCCGACTTTGCAGTTTATACCTACAGTATGCTGAATGCTGGTGTCACTCGTGATTGCTTAAGGTGAGTTATTGATCTAGTTTCTTTTATTTACAGAATTTATGTTAATGGTACATAAATATCTTTGAAAAGAACATTACAATGAGATTTGTTACTTAAAACATGTTTTTGACCTTTACAGATATCTCACAGAGGAGCAGCTAATTTCAGAGTGTCGCATCTTTAACTCAATTCATCGGCAAAAAGTTAGAGAAAAAATTAGAGAATATTGTAAGTTGATATCTTATTATTTTGTTGATATTACATTTAGTGTCTGAAGTAATTTCTGCAAAAATTAAAAATTTTTACTAGAAACATTTATAGGCATTTTAAATGATCTAGGTTATTTGATTTCTAGCTTTTGAGTACATATTATAACAGTTTGAATCAATATGCAAATAGTAACAAATGTGTCATATTGAATTTAACACATATTTCCTTTATCCTCAGATGCCGTTGGTCAGATTTCTAATGGTGATCCCGTAGACAAGAATCTAGATGTTTTTATCAGCTATCGACGTTCCAATGGCTCACAGCTAGCAAGGTATGAATTGTTTTCTGGACTGTCCATGCTTACAGTGGCAAATATTTATGAATCTTACAGTTATGAACAATAATGAGTTTTTTTGTTTTTATTATTATTATTATTATTATTAATTAATTAATGATTGTATTGTTTTTTCCAGCTTATTAAAGGTCCACATGCAGCTCAAAGAATTCTCAGTATTTATTGATGTGGAGAGATTAGAAGCAGGAAAATTCGACAATAATTTGTTAAACTCCATTCGGCAAGCAAAGAACTTTTTACTAGTTTTAACACCCAATGCCCTGGACAGATGTATAGGGGATACAGAATGTAAAGATTGGGTTCACAGGGTATGTATTAATAGGAATGTATATTTATAGCAAAGTGATATCTATTTCATTCATGATAGTTATTTTATTTTTATGCAGACTTCCTCTTGTTTATAAATTTTGAACACTGACACACTTTTATCATGCATTTTCTATGAATGTGGATTAAAAAGAATATAGATATTTCATGTATGATTGCAAGAAAACTCATTTTCAACTCTCTTTCAGGAAATCGTTGCAGCTCTCCAGTCTGGGTGTAATATTATTCCTATCCTCGACAACTTCCAGTGGCCTGACCCAGAAGAACTCCCTGAAGATATGCGTGCTGTGTGTTACTTCAATGGCGTTAGGTGCGGTTCACTGAGTATTCCTTTAGCCTTTACTTAAAAGAGATGGCTTTGCTTAGAAACTCTTGTTGAATGTCTGTTTAGTATGGTTTTTTTTTTTTTTAAACATTTTCTCAGAATCTATAGGGTTTTTAATATGGTGGGAATATTACAGGATTTGTTAAATTTATCTGTTTTTCAAATCAGTTCATAAGGTTTACCTTAATATGAAGGTAACAAAGATGTCAATACCTTTACAGATTTTTCAATTAATTGTTCTAATTATCTTTATAAAGCTCTGGGATTTGACAAAAGAAACTAAAATCAAAATATATTTACAGATGGATCCACGACTACCAGGATGCCTGTGTGGACAAGATTGAGAGGTTCATCAGAGGCGAGTGCAACATGCCCGGAGATGGCCCACTAGCACGTTATGTTAGTGGCAGCGCACTAGGAGGCATGGCCACACCAGGAACGCCTTCGACTCTTCCAAGAGCTCCACCTCCATACCAGCGCACTACAAGCACAGAAAGCGGGAAGGGCTCCTCGTGTTCTGACAAAGACTTTGCCAAGGACTGACGGGGCGACCCTGCACTGGTTAAACATAGAAGGTATTGATGCTTTTTTTTCTTTTCCCGCCCTCTTTAACTGGTATATATAGATTTGATGTCTTTTTGGTTTTCTCTCGTTTGTTTCATCTCTGGGGATCATTGTATTTCCAGATTTGGGGGAAGTTTTGTCACATAGTTTGTTTTTTTGTAAGACTTTTAGCGGTTTTCTCTTTTTAAAGTTTATTTCATCTTTCCAGATTATTAACCACAAGTAGCCCACGATCTGCCTCACCTCTAAGGCTTTGCGGTAGAGCAGCCAGTCCTGTCCCACGGCTCCCCGTACGTGGCTCAGCCAGTAGGGGACTTGGGGCCGGCTCTCCCCTCCTCCCACGCCCAATGCGCCGATCACTTCCACCTTCACGCTCTCTTAGTCTCGACACAGGCTTAGATTCTAACACTGTAGCTGCACGCGATTCAGAGACCGCAACTGATGTCGTATCGTCCTGTGAACAATACCTGCAACAGCAACAGCAGCCAGGACAGCAGGAAGCACAACAGCAGCAAAGTGGGGAGCTGCGACCTTCAAGGCGGAGACTAAGCAGCATCCCATGCGAGAGCAGCCCTATAGCGGAAGAGGAGAGCGGGATAGAAGAAGAGTGCAGCCGATTGTCTGCCATGGAGAGCGAGTTGGGAGGGAGCAAGGAGGACACCTCCAACCTCACCATTTCCTCCAGGTCGACGGCTTCTTCCAGGCGATCATCTATTGCCTCGACGGACGAAGCAGGCAGAAAGGCCTCCTTTGTAAACAAGTGCATGACACGCGTCAGAGGCTTCATCAAGAAATAACAAGAGTAATGCGGTGCCTCTTCGGAGGATGGTGCTTGTGGTGGTAATGTTCTGTGAGGTCATAGTGCTGTTATGCCTCACGATGCGAGAGGACGCATGTTGACCAGTGCAGGGAGTTCAATTATCCTGTTCAGTTGGGTGTTGTGGCCGTCAAACTGAAAATTGAGTCAGGCCAGGCACTCAACTCAGGAAAACTTCAGGTCTTTTTAACCATTTCTCAGAAGTGACCCTCAACTAATATTATGCCAAATTCAATAAACTTGTGACATAGAATGAGGTAAGATAATAAGTTGTGTCAAAACTGAAATGAAAAAAGAAGAAAAAAAATTGATATACTCTCTAGTTACCTACAAAATTAATCCTGCCATACCGTTTTCTGAAAAAAAGCAACTGATAATTTTTCTCTCTTTTATTATTTTTTGTTAAGAAAAAAACAAAACAGCCATTCAAGGATACTGAATAATACAATGTAAAGCATTTAGAGATTCTTTGTTTTCCTAGTTTGTTAAATAATGTTTTACACCTGCACATCTTTCCTTTTAATTTTCAACATCTGTTTTTCTATTAAATGTTACAGCAAAGCCTTGCAAATGTTCATATCACACTTTTATACCATGCAGCAAGTAAGGGCAACTTTGAGAATTTTTATTATATGTGAGAGTTCTACAAATCTTTAGGGATGATTTGAAGTCATGAGCTAGGAGAAGAAAGGTATATTATAAAATTGTTTTATAGAAATATAAATATATATATATGCAACTTTTTAATTTATATTTATTGACTCTGACACGTGTACGAATTTTGCTAGTGCAGCAACTGGGCATCTATCTACCCTCCTCTACAAATAATTTAAAACCATAGATTTTGTATACATGGTCATATTTCATAAGATAAACAAGAGAATAAAAACAGAATTACAAAAAAAAAAAAAAAAATCCCTGAATGCCGTATTTCAGGTCTTGTTAGTCTTCTTAATCTTTACAAGAATAACTTTTCATCACTTTGCCTAAATTTTACTACAACAGACTATTTTTTGCCCTCTATAAAATTTCGGGATAAGATTACATTGATGAAACACATTTCCATAATTACATTTTTTTTTCTCTTTTTTTTTTTTTTTTTTTTTTTTCTAAAGACTTCCAAAGAATTCTCCCATCACTGACAGAACTAATGGTACAGTGCATTTGTTCCTCACTGTAAATATTTTAGTCATGGTTTTAATTTTAAGTTTTTTTTTTTTCTCTCTCTCTCTCTCTCCTTTTTTTTTTTTTTGAGCAACACAAATAATATTGTATTGTTAATAGGAAATCTGTTATATGTCAGTTCCAAGCCGGTGATCAGTTGTGTTCGTTGTTGTAAATAGAAGTTGGCAACTAACGTGTAAGTTTGAGAATTATTATTTTTACACGCAGTAGCCCGGAGCTTAAATAAATACTATTTAAGTAATGCAATGTATGTTTTGTTACCCACATTGATTGAGTGTATTGTATAAGTTATCTTGTTTAGACTCAAATCGAAATTAAATAAAATTAATATGATGTAATCTGTAGTGTAGAGATCATATATATTTTAAACACAACATATAAGAAAGAAAAAGGGAAATCAAATAATCTATATCAATATTTCCTTCATACGTCAAATTGCAAAGCCAAAGACAGCTTTAAAATACAAACAGCACAAAAAAAAAAACAGATCTCTTAAATAAACAAATCATTAAGATATTAATTTAAATTATTAAATTCCAAATATCTGCTATTTTGCAGATCAAAAAGAAAAGAAAAGAAGTTATTCACGTACATTGAAAGACCTTAATTTTTTTATAGAGTAGATAATATATAATATGACAAAAAGAAATACAAATAATTGAAAAAAAATATGTAGACATTAAAAAGCAGCTTTGAAATCTTTTTTAGCATTAGGATATATACATAAAGAATACAAAAACCGATATTCAGATGCAATATTTTCCTGATTGTAATATAGCGGTTTTATATCATGTATTTCCATTTACATATATTTACTTTAATCACTCTAAATTCTCAAAATAAAAATAATAAGAAGGAATACCTATTTTGACAGTATTCTCTTTCTGATTTATTTTTGGAAAAAGCAAATTATCTTAATGTGACAGTTAAAGAATTTGCTGGAGAGAAAAGAATCAACACATTGCAAAATAAAAGCTGTACTGGTCATGCATCATTTATGAAAATCAAATGTTTGTCTTTTATGTAGCTTTTCATCTAAGAAAACCTGAAGTTCTTTGCAAACGAAAACTCAAGTTACATGAAGCTTCCTGAGCTGGAAAGACTCGCTATCCTTACTGAGATTAAGAAAATTTAATACTTGATAAACTTCAATAGGACTTGACTAATTATGATCGGCTGGAGA
>NC_061847.1:30078313-30085813 GCF_019202785.1 Penaeus chinensis
TAATAACAATAACAATAATAATAATAATAATGATGATGATAATGATAATAATAATAATGATAACAATAATAATAGCAATCATTATCATCATAATAGTAATCACAAAACAATTTATATCAAAACAAAGGAAAAGGAAGAATCGAAAAAAGTATCATAATTATATTGTTTTATTTGGATACATAGAAAATATACGACAGAAATGACTATCTTAAGATTAGGATAAAACAACAACTGTCGACCTTAAATCTAGTACACGTATAATCACAATTAATTCATCATATAAATATATATATATATATATTTAAGCGATGAAGGAAAAAATGCTTTGTTGATTTATTTATTCACTGACTGCGTACTTGAAAATGTAAAAAACTATTTACATATATTGTTTTTTTTTTTTTTTTTTGGAAAAGACAACTGAACTGAATTTTTAAATATTGTTTTTCGACTTATTTAGTTCTTTTTGTTTGTTTTGTTTTCAATAGCATAAATCAGGAGACAATTTTACTTCTCCCGCGTCTTTTTGTCATTAGGCTCGTTATCATCTCCAAACCTTTTTCCTTTTTTTCTCTTGATAGTTAAGATAAAAATATAAAACACAACTATGTTTATGATTCAATAAACATCTGTGAATTAACTGTTCGTTGTCGTTGTTATTTTACTGAATGAGTTCTATTTGCTTTTAAGCTCGTAAGATTTATATATATCTCAGAGCAGTGTTTCCTATGACCAGCCGATAATTTTTACCTGCGTCTATAAAAGGCAAACTGATAAACATAAATAAAAGAATTAGATCCTACTGCCATCACTATTTTCATCTGGGTATCTTATAAGGCAGCTTGATCATAATTATATAAGGAATTAAAACCTATGTCCAACTCTTTTATGTCTACCTATGTTCCTGTAAGTCAGTTTGATCATTCCAATAAAGGATTAAACCCATTTCCAAATCCTGTCTTAGGCTCAGGTGTAGATTTTGTTTGTACTCTATGATCAAATTTCAAGTGAGATTTATCGTAACTTTGAAACGGCGAGATGCAAAATTTCTAAAGTCGTTTGTGAATAAAAAGGTTAGAAACCATTGTCTTAGAGGATTTTTTTTTTTTTTTTTTTTTTTTTTTTTTTTTTTTTTTTTTTTTGTCAGTTACACTAGGAGAGATCATTTGAAATTATAAAGCTTTATATTCGACTGCCAAAAGTATAAGAACATTGGCAGTATGTACGTCAGAGATTGTACTTTGCACTAATACATTTCCAAAGTGAAATTTCAGTAAACCTATTAAAGATTAATGCATTTAAACGGCTCTACAAGCGATTGCTTTTTGATGTAAATGATAATACCTACAACAGTTTGATTTTTATAAATTATGGTATTGTGAACACCTAAACTGTATTCTTCGTTTCCATCCTAGGAAGTAGATTTGCTATCTTTTATTTGGTTTGCAGCATGAAATAACCTTAAAATCGACTTAATATAAACATTTGGTGTATGCATATGAGGAGGTAGTGAGAGCTCAAGACAAGTCGGACGACAGACAGGCAGCAAACGAAACACAAGACAGACACAGAACAGGAAACCACAGACAGACAGACAGCATTCACCCCACAAGCCGCGTCGCCGTCAGTCCAGCTTCCACTTGATTCCCTGCAGAGGCCACGTCCGCCGCGAGAGGGCCCTGTAGAGCACGTGGGCCCCCTTCGCCGCCAGCCCGAGCACCAGGAGGACGTCGAGGAGCAGGAACTCGGCCCAGGAGAGCTCGGTGACGGGGGAGCGGAGGTGCGGGGCGCCGCCGTGCCGAATGACGTACTCCGTCCAGTAGACGGCGCGGTCCTGGGCTGACTCGGGCTGGTCTCGAAGCGTCCTGGAGGCTGTGGTCACTCGCTCGAGGTACCTGGGGGAGGGGAAAGGGGGGTTAGGGGGGGTGCTTGTACTGTGGCGATCGTCTGTTTACTTGCTCACCGTGCATGAAAGTCAGAGCGAAAGGGGGAATGAACAAAATCCAATCAAAAATGTTATGAAAAAGGAAAGGGAAATCTGCGCGTAAATACTTCGGGTTGCTGATGATCTCCTGAAGGGTCTCCACCAGGAGGTCGACTGTTAGCTCCTCCCACTCCAGGCGGCGCCCATAGCCTTCGTTCTGGATGAGGGCGGCGACCTTGGGCTGGTCTCCGAAGATGGGAAGGGCCAGGACGGGCGTGGCGTGGAAGATCGTCTCCTGCAGACTCAGGAGGCCGCCGTGAGACAGGAACACCTTAACGTTTGGGTGAGCTGCGGGCGAAGACGTGTCTCTCGTTCGTCTCATCGTAATTGTAATTGTATCATTATGAATATTATTATTCGTTCATTCAACTTATGTCATCCACAGCCACTTGTGATATGTTACATAAACCCATTCGTTTAAATGAAAGTGAAGGACCAAATCCAACAAGATTTACACATCGTCCCACAGCCGCTTAAGCCAAATCTCCCACAATCTACGACATACCCACACCCCCGACCCCCCACAGAAGACCAGCCAAACCACCCACCGAGAACATCCTGCTGGGGAAGCCACCTCCTCACCATCACGTTGTCAGACACGCCTGGAACCACGCCCTCGTACTTCCAGATGACCCTTTGCTTCATCTTCGCGAAGGCCCTGACGAAGAGGTCGCGGTGGTGGGTAGGCATGGAGTCGCCCCTTGCCATGGAGCCGAGGCTGACGTACACCACCCCTGCCTCGCCGGCGCCGCGGACCCACCCTGCCAAGTCCTGGGGTTGGAAGGCAGGGTTTGAGAATGATGATGACCTTAGTTGGCGTCGACGAAGCGTTTGTGAAGTGATGGCTTTGGTGTTGAAAAGAAGTAAGTGAATGCGGACTTTCATTGGTATGGAAGAGAAGTTTGTGGATGATGACTTAAATTAGAATTAAAAAGAAGTTAGTGAATGGTAACCTTAACTGGGCTCTAAAAGATGGATTTCCAAACAATCGTTAACAGGCATGAAAAAATACTATCTCTAATTGAGTCTTGAAAAGAATGTAAGTACACGAATTGCGAATGTCCTCTCCAACCGACCACAATAAAAAAAATAGCTTGCAAACACCACCAAAATCAAGTCCAAAATACCCACAACACAACAAAGACTAACTTGGGGAAGAGGCTTGGCAGGCTGGCAGTGAATGGCCCCGATCTGGACCTGGGAGGGCAGCAGAGGCAAGGTCAAGTCAACGCTGAAGTGGGAGTTGACGAAGGCGAGGCTCTGGTTCCTCTCCAGCTCGAGCAGCGGAGGAAGGTCTGGGAAGTGCTTCTTGACCTTCATGGGGAAGAAAATGCATGTAGTTGAACCTACGTGTAGGGAAAGGCAGGTAAACACACGGTTAATCCCTCTATCTCGTATTAAGGTGTTATATATATATATATATATATATATATATTTTTTTTTTTTTTTTTTTTTTTTTTTTTTTTTGCGTCTATGGGTTCACTTCCTCTCCACAACATTGGATTGATATAATCTTAAACCAAACTTCTAAGATTCAGTATGTAGTACCCAAATCCCGCACATGTCCTCTTAAACCCCTCTCTCATTATCACAAAAAAAAAATTCCATGAGACCCAATAAACAATAAACAACTCTAAACAAACTAACTCATAAATAACCAACCCTTAGCAACTAACAACCAACCAACCATCTTCCCAAAACACCCAACTCGTAATAACGACACCAAACCATCAATCCGCAGACAACCACCCCTTAACTATAACCACCGACATTTTTATTCCCCTCTCTCACCTCGTACTCAATTGCAGGCACCACAAGCAATCTCCAAAACCCGGCGTTGATGACATGAAACAACACATTGAAGACCTTGTCATAGAGGTGCCAAGGACGGGCGAAATCCCACAGCAACGTAGGGACGTAAGCAGGGTGGTAGAAGTTCCCCATGACGGCGCTGTGCTGGTAATTGTCCCCTACGGTCGAGATGGTGATCAGGGGCATCTCGTGGGTGAAGGCGTATAGTGCCTGTGGGGGGTGAGGCAGGGTGGTAAGTTTTATGGGGGTGATGGTAAGAAGTTTTTGTTATGTAAGTGGGTGATAGAAGTGGGTTCTTCTTTGATTTAATAGTTTTTTTTTATTTTATTTTTTTACTTTGCTATTATTTGGCAAGAATTGCTTTCTGACTATGCTTGTTCAGTTCACGTACACATCGGAATACACACAAAAAAAACGTAAACACATATTAGACAAAGAGGAAGATAAACAGACGAAATAACAGATGGACAAATTAACAGACAAAAAAAAAAACACAAAAAAAAACGCACAGATAACCTAACAAATAGATAAACAAACACACCTACCAAACAGACCAACAAAAAAAAAAAAAAAAAAAAAAAAAAGGGGTTTCAAACTAAAAACATTAAAAAACCACCACCTCATTGAACAGCGCATCGACGAACACCACATCGAAGTCCCTCCTGGCGCGGTAGAGTTCCATGACCGTCGTGTCGTTGTAGAGATCGCGCGCCATCGACGACAGCTCGGACCGGAAGCGAGCGAGGAAGACCAGAGGGTGTTTCCTGATCTCGAAGAAGTCGAGGCGGTCCTCATAGATGGAGCGCCAGTAGGTGAGCTCCGTGATGTTCGGGTGGGCGAGGGAGGGAGCGAATTTGGTCAGCATCACCACCTGGGTTGGGGAAGAGCGGGTGGTCAGGGAGGGGTGTGGGTGTGCGTTTTATTTTTCATTGGATAATAGTATGCACTCACGCACGCGCGCACACGCGTACACACACACACATACACACACAGATACACACACACAAACACACACAAAAAAACACACACACATACATACATACATACATACATACATACATACATACATACATACATACATACATACATACATACATACATACATACATACATACATACATATATACATACATACACAGTGTTGTCAGCGACAACACTGTTCGAATGAAGCTTATTCAGTATGGTTTTATTTAGCAAAATAAACACTCAACGGAAATAAATGACACCGGATATAGAGGACAATAGGTAGTAAACTAGTTTTGCAGGCTATATGTCACCCAATAGGTCTGTTATGTAATTGATAAAGCTATAAACACTGTGTAAAGGTGACAATAAAACATTATTTTTTTTTAAGTGAAAGCATGCCTTAAGACTTTTTAACTTTTGTGTTGTCGTTAACATATATACTCGATGTTTGCGATCAGTACATGATTCATTAACAATATATGTCAACTGCTGGATGGATAATCCTCGACCAGATTATAAAACATATTTTTTATATTGTTTCTAAAGTGCTAATACTTTCAGCTCATTTTGTATCTTGCTTTTGGTATAACCAGACATAATTTGGCCCATTTGCAGAGTTTAAGCGCGTAAATCATGACAAATTATTTATCTGCAACAATAATCAGTTTCTTAGTTGTTGAAAAAAGGGGCGTGGCTTATATGCAACCTTAGCAAACGAAGTGTTATGTCCTCATGTTTACCTTCTTGAATATGGCAATAAACAATATGAAAATAAACACAACCCTATCTCATTTGACCTTACTAACTACCTCCTCTCTCTGCTGTTCCCCGCAGACCTCATGCCCATTATAAATACCCATACCCAGCCCTTCACACGACCCTCTATGACCTCCTACGACCTACCTGATGCCCACGATTCGCCAGGGCCTCGGCAACGGGCACGAAGACGTGTCTGTGGCTCCACGAGGACACGGGGAGAAGCATGAGGATTCTGTAGGGCCTCTCCAAGGGCGGCCCCTTCAGTGCGCATGCGTCGTGGGTCGTCGCAGCCGCCAGGAGCAAGAGGGCGAGGAACAACATCTGGGTAAAGGGAGAGGGAGGTGAGATGCGTTAGGTGAATGTGTATTTCTCCTTTTCTCTGTCTCTCTCTTTCACTTTCTGTTTCTATTTACCTTTCCCTCCCCCCCCCTCCTCTCTCTCTCTCTCTCTCTCTCTCTCTCTCTCTCTCTCTCTCTCTCTCTCTCTCTCTCTCTCTCTCTCTCTCTCTCTCTCTCTCTCTCTCTCTCTCTCTCTCTCTTTCTCTTTCTCTTTCTGTCTCTGTCTCTGTCTCTGTCTCTGTCTCTGTCTCTGTCGCTCTCTCTCTCTCTCTCTCTCTCTCTCTCTCTCTCTCTCTCTCTCTCTCTCTCTCTCTCTCTCTCTCTCTCTTTCTCTCTCTGTCTGTCTCTCTCTCTCTCTCTCTCTCTCTCTCTCTCTCTCTCTCTCTCTCTCTCTCTCTCTCTCTTAACTGTCTACCTATATGTTCCTGTGTGCATTTGCCTATGTATGTCTGCATACATACATGTATACGTGCTAATATGTGTGCACAACCAGCCAAGGACAGACCTCCATAACTGGTAAGCTAAAGAAAGTTGAAAGTTGAAAGTTGAAAGTTAACAAGTGTCGCTTGGAAATACAAGTACCGATTGAAATTCGATTCTGAAGCGAGAGTTCGTGCTTGTGTTTCCATTGTCGTTGTTGTTATGATCACTATCACCATCATTATCATCATCACCATCATCACCATCATCATTATCATCATAACCATCACCATCATTATCATCACTATCATTATCATCATTATCATCAACATCATCATCACTATTATCATCACCATCATCACCATCATTATCATCATCACCATCATCATTATCATCATAACCATCACCATCATTATCATCAACATCATCATCACTATTATCATCACCATCATCATTATCATTATCATCATCACGATTATCATCACCATCATCATTATCATCATAACCATCACCATCATTATCATCACTATCATTATCATCATTATCATCAACATCATCATCACTATTATCATCACCATCATCATTATCATTATCATCATCACGATTATCATCACCATCATCATTATCATCATCATTATCACCATCACTATCATTATATTCGTCGTCGTTCTCATCCGTATTGTTAGATTTTGGTGTTAGTGTTAATAGTAATTTTAATTATAGTTGTTAGTAGCAGTAGCAGTATCATTATTAGTATTATCATTATTAGTATTAGTACTATCAATGTTGTTGTTATTGTTATTATTGTTATCATTATCATTAATGTTACTGTTATCATAAATTTCACTATCATTTATCAATTATACTTAGACAAATATCTAAGTCTTACCTTTCATCTTAAAATCCGTGAAAAAAAAGGAGAAAATAACAAGAAGAATAATTATAAGACGAAGAAAAGTGAAGATGAGAGAGGAAGTGTTCTTATCTGCGCGTATGTCATTATATATTTTGTAGTTAGCGGGCTCATTATGTCAACATATGCGCTTCAAGGTCGTGTTTTGTTCTTTACGTTGATTGTTGTCGTGTTCCTATCCTTTGTTTTTATCCATTTTGTTGTTATTGTTGTCTTTCTGTCTATTCCTCCCCGCCTAATCATTTTGTTTCATTTTCTTTAGTCTCCCCTGTTTTATTTTTCGTTCTCCGTTTTCTTCGTTTTTTTTTTTT
>NC_061847.1:30088313-30090813 GCF_019202785.1 Penaeus chinensis
TGGAGCTGGGTAGGTGGAGGGAGGTGGAGCTGGGTAGGGAGGGAGGTGGAGCTGGGTAGGTGGAGGGAGGTGGAGCTGGGTAGGTGGAGGGAGGTGGAGCTGGGTAGGTGGAGGGAGGTGGAGCTGGGTAGGTGGAGGGAGGTGGAGCTGGGTAGGTGGAGGGAGGTGGAGCTGGGTAGGGGAGGGAGGTGGAGCTGGGTAGGTGGAGGGAGGTGGAGCTGGGTAGGGAGGGAGGTGGAGCTGGGTAGGGAGGGAGGTGAGAGTGGGTAGGGAGGGAGGTGAGAGTGGGTAGGGAGGTGGTAGGTGGAGGGAAATGGAGCTAGTAGATGGAAGTGGAAGTAGGCAGGTGGATGGAATTTGGCCAATAGGGTGATACAGATAGGTAGATAGGTGGAGGGCCACAAGTAGATTGGTAGATCGCTGCATGGAGGTATTGTAAGCTAGACAGCGAAGGTAGATAGATAGAACTGTATAAAGAGAATAGATCGAAACTAAACACAGGGATAGGTAGAATTACACAAAGAACCAGAACAACACAGGCAGACATTTAGAACTGGAGAACAACACAGAACAGCAGATGAAAGGTGTGTAGAACAGCACAGGTTGATTAGTAGAACAACAATTAGGTATATTGACAGGTAGACTTAATCAAAAGGTAGATACGTAACACCGTGGGACAGGTAATTCCACTGGCACTGTCATTGGCACTATAGTATGGCACTGTTCAAGAATTCGCGTTTCTTGTGAGATCACATATACTCATTCATCTAAGCTAACAGTGATTTATTCATGATAAGTGCTATGAAAATGCGCGTAGATGAAAAAAAAAAAAGTTGCATTGAAAGTAAAATCAGTCTTTTTTTTTCTTTTTTTTTCATTGTGATTTAATATCCCTTCCTCGGGTTGTTCTTGTGAACTTTCAGTGATTCGTGGAATGAAGAACACAATAACGAGTTACAAGGGAAAGAAACTTACAGGCACCCTATAAATAATGATGATGATAACAGTAGTGGTAGTATTGATAATGATAATAGTAATAATATTAACAACAACAATAACAAAAATAATCATAAAAATGATGACGATGATGATGATGATGATGATGATGATGATGATGATGATGATGATGATGATGATGATGATGATGATGAGGAGGAGGAGGAGGAAGAGGAGGAAGAGGATAATAATGATGATGATGATGGTGATAATGATGATAATAATGATGATAATGGTGATGATACTGATGATAATAACAGTGATAAGCAGAACAACAACAAGAAGAACAGCAACGAACAAACGAGCAACCAAGCGTACGAGCATAGGAACACTTAATGTATGAAATTCTTGAACGCGAAGATCGCATAGCACAATGACTTGGTAAATTCCGTTGTTTTCTACGCACCTCGTTTTCAAAAGTACAAATCACATTTCTTTTGTTTTCTTTTTAACACACTCTCCCCCTCTTTAAATATGAGGAATAAGGAAGGGGGGGATTTAAGAAAAAGAGGAAGGATAAGTGAGTAAAAGTTGATATAAGAACACTGACGAAAACATGATAATACGAATGCACAAACACACACGAAAACACAACGGGTAAAAAAACAAATAACAAAATAACCTTTTTCCTCCCGTTAAATAAATCCCCAGTCACAAGAACAAATAAACAAATTAAAACAGAATAGCGTCGTATCCCCTTCATGCGATTTTCACCTTCAAGGAACGACGACGAGACACACTCCCGGCCGCTGTTCTTACGGGATCACAAAACGATAAATCTCCCTCCTTCGCCTCCTGCAGGTGTGGGCAGCGCGGGGACCTGCAAGCGTCTGCCGTTCTCCTGAAGGGCCGGCAGTCCTGCGACCTATTATCAATTCTCGACGGCAGGGGCTTCTTGCCTTGACCTTCGCAAGCTCCCTCACGTAGGGACGTTTTTGCCGGGAGGGAGGGAGGGGGGCGGGGCGTGGGGCGGGAGGGAGGGGCGTGGTGGGTAGGGGGAGGAGGGGGAGGAGGTTTTTTTGTTCGAAGGTCTATGTGGATTTTTCCACTCTTTCTTTCATCCGCTTTTTTTTTCTTTTTTTCTTTTGTAGGGTTGTGTTATGGATACATTTTTTGTTCTGTTGCTCTGTACGTACATAATACACGCATACAAAGGCTGCGTGCATCTCGTACGTACAACATATATATACGTATGTGTATATATATATATGCATATATGTGTGTGTGTGTGTGTGTGTATCTGTATGTATATATATGTATATATACATATATATATATATTATACACCCACAAATTTACATGTATGGATATATACATGTATATTTAAATTTATACATGTATGTAAGTATGTATGCATACACACACACACACACACACATATATATATATATATATACATATATATATTGTTTTTATACATGCATATACATATATATATGTATATATATGCATACACACACACACACACATATATATATATATATATATATATATATATATATAT
>NC_061847.1:30113313-30115813 GCF_019202785.1 Penaeus chinensis
TTTATGAGTAAGTGTCTACGAGTAAGAGCGTTTATGAGTAAGTGTCTACGAGTAAGAGCGTTTATGAGTAAGTGTCTACGAGTAAGAGTGTTTATGAGTACGTGTCTACGAGTAAGAGTTTTTATGAGTAAGTGTCTACGAGTAAGAGCGTTTATGAGTAAGTGTCTACGAGTAAGAGTTTTTATGAGTACGTGTCTACGAGTAAGAGCGTTTATGAGTAAGTGTCTACGAGTAAGAGTGTTTATGAGTACGTGTCTACGAGTAAGAGTTTTTATGAGTGTCTACGAGTAAGAGCGTTTATGAGTAAGTGTCTACGAGTAAGAGTTTTTATGAGTAAGTGTCTACGAGTAAGAGTTTTTATGAGTAAGTGTCTACGAGTAAGAGTTTTTATGAGTAAGTGTCTACGAGTAAGAGTGTTTATGAGTAAGTATCTAAGAGTAAGAGTGTTTAGAATACGATGCCTGAGTGTCTATGAGTAAGGGCGTATATAAGTAATACGAGTTTCTACGAGTAAGAGTTTCTACGAGTGTTTATGAGTAGGGATCTACGAGTAAGAGTGTCTCTGAGTAAGAATGTTTGTAAGCGAGTGAGCTTACACATGAGCGTGAGTGAGTGAATGAATGAGCGTGTAAACGAGTGAGCTAGTAGCCTGAATGACCAAAGCGCGCGTGCGAGTCAGCATAAGAGCGAGCGAGCGAGCACACGCAAGTGCCAACTACCTGGAGATGAGGACGCCCCCGTTACTATGGACCTCGAGATGCTTCAGGAGGTTATCCTGCCGGGAGTATGAGGCTGAGCACTGGTCGCACTTGTGGCGTCGGTCCGCTCCGTGGGCCTCCTGGGGGGGGGAGGAAGGGAGGGGGGTGAGAGAGGGGATGAGAAAGGGGGAAGGGATGAGGGGCTGTAAAAGAGGGGAGAGGTAAGAGTGAGAGGGGGAAGAGAGGGAGGGGGAGAGGGAAGAGGAAAAAGGGGAGGCGGAAGAGTGAGAGGGGGAGGGGGATGGGGGAAGAGTTGGAATGGGGAAGAGGGGAAGAGGGGAAGAGGGGAAGAGGGGAAGAGAGGAAGAGAGAGAGAAAGAGAGATAGAGGGGGACACGAAGAGAGTGAAGAGAGAAAGATGGGAAGTGGGAAATGGGTAGAGGGGGGGGGGGGGGCAGGGGAGAGTGAGAAGAGGAGGAGAGGCAAGAGAAAGGAGTGGGAGAAGGGAAGAGGTAAGAAAAAAAACTGAGAGCCAGAAGAGGAACGATGCAAGAGAAGAAAGAAAGAAAGAGGGGAAGAGAAGAAGAGAAGAAAGAAAGAAAGAGGGGAAGAGAAGAAGAGAAGAAAGAAAGAAAGAGAGGAAGAGAGGGAAGAGACGAAAAGAGAAAGAGGAAGAGATGGGGGTCTTATGGCCGTCATTAACTACTTACTTGGAACATGCATTTTACATCATACCCCTTGCTACATTCACTCACTATACAGCCTCCTTGTGTTACTTGCTACGACAAGCACTACCAGTACTACTAGCATTAATACTAGCACTCCTACTAGCATAATTATTAACATTACTAGCATTATCACCAATACTACAAGCATTATAACCACTAGTGGCATTATCATCATCACTTCTAGTGTTATTACTATCACTCCTACTAGTATTATCACTACCACTAATACAGGGATTATCACCACTTCTACTAGCATTATTATCAGCACTACCACTAGCAATGTAACTACCCTAAGTCCTAGCATTAGTACTACCAGCACTACCACAAACACCGCAGTCACCAGCACCATACCACACTCACCACAACAACCACTCTCGCCATACACAACCACTGACCATGTGTCTTTTGAGATGGCCCTACCACACTCACCACAACATCCACAAACACCGTAATCACCACAACAACCACACTCACCACAACAACCACACTCACCACAACAACCACACTCACCACAACAACCACACTCACCACAACAACCACACTCACTACAACAACCACACGCACCACAACAACTACTCTCCCCACACGCAACCACTGACCATGTGTCTTTTGAGATGGCCCTACCACACTCGCCACAACATCCACAAACACCGTAATCACCACAACAACCACACTCACCACAACAACCACACTCACATCAACAACCACACTCACCACAACAACCACACTCACTACAACAACCACACGCACCACAACACTACTCTCCCCACACGCAACCACTGACCATGTGTCTTTTGAGATGGCCCGAGGTGGTGAAGCTTCCCCCGCACTCCCAGCACTGGTAGAGGCGGTCGCGGTCACGGCCCTGGGCACGCGGGGTCACGGCGGGGTCACGGCGCTTCCTCTTGCTGTTCGAGGTCAATGGGGGGGGGGGGTGAGGAAGGGGAGAAGGGGGGGGAGGAAGGGGAGAAGGGGGGGGGAGGAAGGGAGAAGGGGGGGTGAGGAAGGGAGAAGGGGGAAGGGGGAAGGGGGGAAGGGGGTAAGGGAAGGGGGAAGGGGGTAAAGGAAGGGAAG
>NC_061847.1:30125813-30128313 GCF_019202785.1 Penaeus chinensis
GAGGAGGAGGAGGAGGAGGAGGAAGAGGAGGAGGAAGAGGAGGAGGAGGAGGAGGAGGAGGAGGAGGAGGAAGAGGAGGAGGAGGAGGAGGAAGAGGAGGAGGAGGAGGAAGAGGAGGAGGAGGACGATGATGATAGAAAAATACCTAATAATGATTATATTGTTGGTGATGAAGATAGCAACCATAATAATAAGAGTAATAGTAGCAGTAGCAATAATAGCTGTAGAGGAGGAGAAAAGTAGCAATAGCAGTAGTAGAAATAGTAGAAGTAGTAGAAGTAGTAGAAGTAGTAGAAGTAGTAGAAGTAGTAGAAGTAGTAGAAGTAGAAGTAGAAGTAGAAGTAGAAGTAGAAGTAGCAGTAGCAGTAGAAGTAGCAGTAGTAGTAGCAGCAGCAGTAGCAGTGACAACAACAGCAGTAGTAACGGCAGTCTTTTAAAAAAAATCAATGCAGCAGTGGCAGAATCACCACTGCAACGTAATTCGAACTGTAATCTCGACAATAACAGCACTAACTTCCCGCCTCACTACTATCATATCACATTTCTTTTTTTTTCGATTTTGTATAGGCCTACTCACTCTCACACGGGGGAATGTTCTTCACGGATCTGAGATAATTGTACAGGTAATGGCTGAACGCGAAAGGCTTCTCTTGATTGTTCTCACTGTCTTCCCCCGAATTCTCGCCTTGACCTTGATTGGGGTCAAATTCACTCTTCAAAGGGTCAGTTTCCGGCGAACTCGTGTCGCGTCGTGGGGGTGTTTGCGTGACGTCATCGCTGGCTTCGTCTTGATTGGTTGGTTCGTCGGAAGGAGTGACGTCATTGGCTGGGATTTCGTAGGATGGACTGCGCTGATTGGCTGGGGTCTCAGCGGATGGAGTGTGTTGATTGGCTGCTATTTCATGAGGTAGAATGTGCTGATTGGCTGCAGAGTCATCGGGTAGACTGTTCTGATTGGATGTTTCATCAGAGGCATTGTGCTGACTGGCGGTTTCAAATACTGAACTGTACTGACTGTCCGAGACTTCTTCAGACGGATTATGATGATTGGCTGAGAATTCATCAGACGGGCTGTGCTGATTGGCTGGAGTTTCATCAGATGGGCTGTGTTGATTGGTTGTTTCATGAGGTGGATTGTGCTGACCGACTGTTTCGTATTCTGTACTGTACTGATTAGCTGAGACGTTATCGGATGGGCTGTGGTGATTGGCTGCGACTTCATAAGGTGAATTGTGTTGCATGGCTACAATTTCATCGTGTGGACTACATCGACTGGGTAGGATTTCATCGTGTGAATTGTGCTGACTGGTTATTACGAAACCGGGTGGATTCCAATCACTAGCTACAACATTATCTGACGCCCTGTCGTGCCTGGAGGTGGCCTCGCCAAGCCCAGTAGCGAAATGCCCAATCACGTCTACCGAAGGCATCTGGTGATTCGCCATTACCTCAGGACCCGGGCTAGGGTAACCGGCCAAGTCATCCCTCCGGTACCCCGCCACATACCGCGGCCCGTGATAACTAGCCACCGCATCATCACCCGGGATATAATGGCTCCCCGAAGCGACACGGACCCCGGCGGCGGCGTGATCGAAGGCCACGTGGTGATGAGGCTGATGATGCCGAGGAACAAACGGATCCGAGGAATTAGCCGGACTCATCACCATACCTCCACGAGCCATTTCAAGATGGTGAGGATGGTGAGGAGGAGGAGGAGGAGGAGGAAGAAGAGGAGAGAAGGTGGCGTCGACTGGAAAGTGAGGAGAAGGAAGCGGGTGGTGACTTGGGTGTGCGAAACGCGGGTGGTGATAAAGGACATTGTTCAGAGTCTCGTTGGGGCGTGGCGTGTCCGGCCAGGGGGAGTCCGGGGGGGCACGGGCGTAGGGGTGGGCGTGAGAATGGGCGTGAGGAGTCAGGTACAATGGCTGAGGCGTGCTCGCAGATCCTCCTCCGTGGGCGTCGACATCTGCAAGAGGATGAGAGTGATATAATAGGATAAGATTACCTTGAATAAGAGGGTTGGATTGGACTGAATAAGATAATTGAGATCGTTGTAACAGGATTGAATTGGATTAAATAAGATAATTGATATCAGTATCATAGGATTCAGTAGATTGAATTAAATAAGAGTCATGTCATTAAACTAAATTGCATCAAATTGAATAAATACGACAGTTGGAACATCATTAAATTAACAGAAGAGGAAGCCGCCAGGAGTTCAAGAAAACAAAACCATGATTATTAATGTAATAAGGCCACAGTAATTGAAGAATCATCTACCTTGGACTAGCAACTTTATACTTCCATCATGTGGCAATCTTAACTAAAGTGTAGCCATATAGCACCAACAAATTGTACAATTCCGCATGGGGAAAATTGGACTGATAGGTTAGCATCACTATAGCAATGAAGATAGATTTTTATTGATTTTATTTGAATACCAAACTGGCTTCCGAATATAGAAAAAAATATCATAGGTTGGGAAACAAGGCTCGAAGAC
>NC_061847.1:30145813-30153313 GCF_019202785.1 Penaeus chinensis
TTGTTGTGAAAGGTAGGTTACGTGAGGTGATTGGTGTGTTAGTCTGTCTGTTCTTTTTTTCTCATTGTCTCTCTTTTCGTTTTCTTTCTTTTTCTGCTTTACTTTTTTACTTTTAGTTACGTGTTCTTTGGCATTGTCTTGGTGTTCCTGTCTCTTTTTTTCCTTCCTTTCTTTCGCCCTCTGTCTGTCTGTGTGTCTGTCTGTCTGTCTCTCTCTCTCTCTCTCTCTCTCTTTCTCTCTCTCTCTCTCTCTCTCTCTCTCTCTCTCTCTCTCTCTCTCTCTCTCTCTCTCTCTCTCTCTCTCTCTCTCTTCTTCTTAGCCTCTTTTTCTCCCCTCCCACCCCATATTCTGCTTACCATATAAACATAGATATAGATAGACAATTTTTCTCGCATTTAAAATATAATCAAATATATAGAAATCCTTCTTACATATGAATAATAATTGCAGGCCATTGAATATTAAATATAAATTGTAACTGACATGAATAATCACAATGTATAGATAATTATCACCTTAATTAGCATTTTCCACTTTCCTAATTGGAACTGACATACTTAGTTACATCATATACTCATGATTCAATAGCATTCTTTACTTCCCAAACTATAACCAACATAAATAACCACAATATATAATCATGATTTAATAACATCATTCATTTACTTAACTATAACCGACATACGCATTCACAATACACAATTAACAATCATCATAATCATTTTTCCCCTCATGCCCCCTCTCCCTGACTCACAACTAAAACAAATAAACAAATAAAGAAAAACATTAACCCGACACCAGGTCAAAACAATCTGACGGACGCAGACGAAGGCGACGAAGGTAAAGAAAACGGAGAGACGGAAAAATTGGTGGGGGTACTACTCCAGGCGGACGGACGGGCCACCACTGAATCATTTTTGGACAGCGGCTTCAACGCTTTGCCAAATATCACTCAGGTTCGGTTGTAAGAGGGTTGTAATAGGGTGGTAATTAAGTGGTAAAAGGATAGTAATAAGGTGATGATAGTGTGGTAATAAGGTGGGGAGAAGGCTGTAGTTGTGGCTTTTAACTTGTAGAAGAAAATGTTGAAAATATTTGTGTGATGACTGAATAGGAGATATATATGTGGTATGATAAGGATAATGATTATAATAATTATGATAATGATGATAACAGTAACAATAATAGTAATAAAAAAGCAATGCCAATGATAATAACAACAACAATGATAATAACATTAGTGATGATAGTGGTAATAATTATATTAATAACGATAATAATGAAAATTATAATAACCCTTGTTATAATAGTAATGATAATACTGATAGCTAACGAGAGTAATAATGACAATAATGGTTATAAGGATAATAATAGTATTAAAACGATTGTAATAATTTTCAGAATAATGATAACAGTAATAATATCATCGTTATCCGTAATGATAATAACAATATATATATATATATATATATTTTTTAAATGTGTGTATATACATAGATAGAGATTTTAGAAATACATGTAATTATTTTTCCCCTTTCAGTAACAAGTACATTTTGCTCCTGGTGAAAAGTACTTTATACAATAACCTCAACACATTTTCCAGTACACTATCTGCGTGAGATTTCGTCTCTTAAACGGCGCCAGCCCAGCTACCATCTTTAGCTACACAGATGGGGAAGCTTTTGAAGAAATGAATGTGGGTAAGTTAATCTTTAAAAATCACACAGATGGGGAAGCTTTTGAAGAGATGAATGAGAGTAAGTTAATCTTTAAAAATCACGTTACGTAATTTAAGTTCAGACAGGTGACGTTAAGTTTGCGTTTAGAGTTAATTATGTAAGATTATTTAGTTAATTATGTAAGATTATTTAGTTAATTATGTAAGATTATTTAGTTAATTATGTAAGATTATTCAGTTAATTATGTAAGATTATTTAGCTAATTATGTAAGATTATTTAGTTAATTATATAAGATTATTTGTTGTTATGAAATTGTTATTATTACTACTATTTCCTCTATTATTATTACTATTATTACTGTTATCACTACCATTACTAAAGTTTATTATTGTTAATATCAATTTTCATCGTTTTAATCATTATCATTATCATTATGGTTGTTATTATTAGTAGTATTACCATTATTATTGTTATTATTACTATTATTATTTTCTTTAAATTATTATTATTAATATCATCATCGTCATTATCATTATTATTGTAATTGTTATTATTATTATCATTATTGTTATTGATATTATTGTTGTTATTATTATTATTTCTATTATTACTATTATTATCGTTACTATCATTATTATTATTATTATTATTATTATTATTATTATTATTATTATTATTACTATTATTATTATCATTATTATTATTATTGTTACTATTATTACTATAATCATTTTTATCATTATCATTAATATTGTTGTTATTATTATTATTGTTATTGTCGTGATTATTATTTTCATTATTATTAATAATATTAATATTATTTTTATCATTGTCATCATTATCATTATTTTTATTTACGTTGCTGTGATTTTCATTATTAGTAATATTATTACCATTATTACTATTATAATTATTATCATTATTATTCTTTTCATTATCATTCTTATCATTATCATTACTCTTACTCTTATTCTTATTCTTTATTCTTATTCTTATTCTTATTCTTATTACTATTATTATTGTTATCATTATTATTACTACTAGTACTACTACTAATATTATTATTATTAGTTATTATTATTAGTTATTATTATTATTATTATTATTATTATCATTATCATTACTATTATTATTATTGCTATTGTTATCATCATCATAGTCATAATTGTAATAGTAACATTAATAATCATTATTATTCTTATTGTTATTAGTACTATTATCATTAGTAGTAGTAGTAGTGGCAGCAGTATTATTATTATTATTATTATTATTATTATTATTATTATTATTATAATCATGGTTATAAAAATAACAATAATAATCATTATAATTATTGTTATTAGTACTGATCTACATCATATCACAGAGTCACATCAACCTTTCTTATCCGTCCTGACCTTGTTATTTCGATAATATCTATAATATGATTTCTGTATCTTGTTGTCTCGCTTTTTTCCTGTATTTTTTATATTTTCTTTTTGTTATCTCTCTTTCTTTCTTTCTCTCTTCTCTCTTTCTCCCTCGCTCTCTCTCACTTTCTCTTTCTCTTACTGTTTCTCTCTTTCTCTTTCTCACTCTCTTTATTTTTCTCTCTCTATCTCTATCTCTCTCTTTCTTTCTTTTTGTCTCTCTCAGCCCCCCTCTATCTATCTCCTCTTCTCACTTCCCTACTTTCCTCTCTACCTCTCCCCTTTCCCTCTCTATTCTCAGATTCCTCCACTTTCCCCTCTCTCCTGCCTCTCCACCTTTCCTTCTTCACCCTCATCTCCCTCCGCTCTCTCCTTCTCCCTTTCCCCCCTCTCTCCACTTCTCCCTTTCCCCCCTCTTTCTCTCCACCTCTCCGCTTTTCCCCTTTCCCTCACTTCCCTCCACTCTCCCCTCTCTCTTGCCACTCCACCTCTCCCCTTCCCCTCATCTCCCTCTACTGTCCACCCACACTATCCTCGACTCTCCCCTCTCTCCACCTCTCCACCGTTCCCCTTTCCCTCACATCCCTCCATTCTTCCCTTTCCCCTTTCCCTCCCTCCCCTCTTCAACTCCCTCCACTCTCCCCTCTCCCCTTTCCCCCACCTCCTTCCCTCACCTTCCCCTCCCCACCACCACCCTTCCCCCAACTCCCTCACTCACTTTCCTCTCTCTCACCTCCCCCCACTCTCCACCACCCTCTCCACCTCCCTCCCTCACCTCCCCCCACTCCCCACCACCACCCTTCCCTCTCCACCTCCCTCCACTCTCCCCTTTCCCCTCTCCCCCTACCTCCTTCCCTCACCTTCCCCTCCCCACCACCACTCTTCCTACACCACCTCACAAATTTCCCCTCAAGTCCCCTTCTTCCTTCCAGCTGTGAAGTGGCCCGAGGAGGAGCTCTTGGTCATGTGCTGTTACTACCACGTCCATCACTACGTCGACGTCCCCGTGAAGCTTTTCCACTGGCATCACTTGTGTGTGTCCATCGACCTGCGTGAGAATACCTTGGAGCTCGCCTTTGATGATGTGGTAAGAGAGAGAGAGGGAGGGAGGGGGTGGGGGTGGGAGGGTGGGAGGGAGGGAAGGTAGGGGGACGGGGGAGAGAGGGTGGGTGGGAGGGGAGGTAGGGGGACGGGTGAGAGAGGGAGGGTGGGAGGGGAGGGGAGGGAGGGATGGTGGAGGGAGGGAGGGAAGGAGAGAAAGAGAGAGAGAGAGAGAGAGAGAGAGAGAGAGAGAGAGAGAGAGAGAGAGAGAGAGAGAGAGAGAGAGAGAGCAAGAGAGAGAGAGAGAGAGAAAGAGAAAGGGTGTGAGAGAGAGAGATAGAGAGAGATAGAGAGAGAGAGTTAGAGAGAGAGAGAGAGAGAGAGAGAGAGAGAGAGAGAGAGAGAGATCCCTCGTTTTTCTTTCTCCTTCTCTTTCGCGCTTTTATAGTTGTTATTGTATATCTCATTTTCCGTTTTTTTTTTTCTGTTTCGTTTTCTTTTCTTTTTTTTGTCTTGTCACGTTTTAACTTCGGGGAAATGCCTCCCGTTCTCCCCGCCAGACGTTCGAGACGACAGCTGGGCGGCCGGAGTCGACGGTTGACCTCGCGACGGCGAGGGTCAAAGGTCAGGGTCGCTTCGTGCTGGGTCAGAACGTGAACCCTTCGTCAGACTGGGACGTGACCCAAACCTTCCACGGCGAAATGGTGGACTTCCGTTACTACAACACGACCGTTCCCTTCGAAGACCTGGTCAGGTACACGACCTGCCAGGCCGAGGAGACGGACCTGGAGCCCGTCTACGGCTTCGAGAAGAACCTGACGGCGCTCGAGCTCCAGGGCTCCGTGGAGGTGATCGAGGCGGAGCTGGAGGAGATCTGCCGGCCCGTGTTCGCGCACCTGATCATGTTCACGCAGAAGATGACCTTCGGCGGCGCCCTCGCCCGCTGCAGGTCGTTCGTCGGGGAGCTCGCCGTCCCCCACGACCTGGAGGAGAACACCCGGATCTACGACGACTTCATCCGCTTCAACGACCAGTGCACGCAGGGCTGGGCGGCGCTCTACTGGCTGGGCATCGAGGGCAACATCAGCGCGGCCACCTGGAGGAACATCGCCAGGGACGAGCCGCTGGCGTGGGGCAAGTGGCTCGAGAGCTGGGAGTTCCCGACGGAGCAGTACCCGTGCGCGACCTACGGCGGCGTCGGGATCCCCTCCATGTGGTACAACGCCGACTGCGCCACCCTCACCTGCGCCCTCTGCAACTTCACGGCGCAGCCCAAGCTCCGGATCCGAGGCCTGTGCGCCGAGTCCAAGTTCGACCGCAACTTCATCCTCTACGGCTACGAGAACGGGCGTCCGGTCGTCGAGGGGAACTTCTTCAGCAGGATCCTGTGGGACAACTCGACGTGGGTGATGACCTACAGGAGGGAGCCCGGCGTGGAGGCGCACATGGTGGAGAAGAGGCCCAAGGGATACCCGCTCGGCCTCAACGAGTGGGACTTCAAGGGCGACGACTGCGCTGTGCCGAGGGTGAGGGAAGCTCGCCTGCCTGCTCGCTCGGCCCTCGTAGGATTCTATCCTATTTAATCTAATTTTCCCACTTCTTCGTTTTCTTCTCCTTCTACCTTTTCCTCTCCTTATTTTTACTTCTTTTTTTTACGTCATCTTCTTCATTTTCTTCTTTTCCTCTTCTTTTGCTTCTTGCTTTTCTTCTACTTATTTTGTTCTTCTTCTTTTTCTTCTTCTTCTTCTTCTTCCTCTTCTTCTTCTCCTTCTTCTACTTCTCTTCCTTCACCTCTTCCTCCTCCTTCTACTTCTGTTTTTTTGTTTTTGTTGTTGTAGCTTTTTGTTTTATCAGAATTTCTTAGTGTGAAAGTGAAAAATTATTTATACATAAAATAAATAAAAGGATAAATGAATGAATTAATGAATAAGTAAATGCATAAACGAATATAGATAGAAAGAAAATAAGAAAGAAGTAAACAGATAAATGTATAAACAAATAAAGAAGTAAATAAATAGATAAATTTATAAATATATTAAAAAAGATAAACCAAAAAAAAATATATATATATATATATACAGAAGTAAACAGATAGACAAAACAAACAAACATATAAATAAATCCCTCCTTTTCCCTTCCCTTCCTTTCGCTTCCCTCCGACCCCCCCCCTTCTCCCCCCCACGAAGGCCTCCATCCTCCTGACGCTGTGCGGACCCGCGGACTTCACCTGCAGCGACGGCTCGTGCGTGCCCATCGCCAACCGCTGCGACCAGGTGACCGACTGCCCCGACAAGAGCGACGAACTCAACTGCCACATCCTTCGGGTTCCTGCAGGATACTCGTCCGACCTCCCTCCCCCGACCATCGGCGAGGTCCCCCTCCAGCTCCTCTTCGGCCTCGTCATCACCTCCGTCAGGCACTTCGATCTCGTGGGTTTCAAGATGGAGCTCGATTTTCAGGAGAGCATCACGTGGAAGGACGCGAGGATCACGTTCTCTAACCTCAGGGACGGGGATTTTAGCAACAGGGCTAAGGTGAGGTGGGCGGGGCTGGGGTGGGGCTGGGGTGGGGCGGGCGGGGCTGGGCGGGGGGGTGGGGCGGGGGTGGGGGTGGGGGGGATTAGTCCGGAAGGGCGAGGCGTTGATAAGACGGGATGTCAGGTTTAATCACCGTTATCATGCAAGCTATCGGATCCTTTGAAACATACATACACATAGACACACCCACACTAACACACAACAAAGCACACTCTCTCTCTCTCTCTCTCTCTCTCTCTCACACACACACACACACACACACACACACACACACACACACACACACACAAAAACCAACACTCAATCACAAAATATAAATATTAGAATAAATAAAACACACATAAGAGAACCTATTTCAAACCTTTTCAAACTCTATAAAACACATCTAATAACGTCATAAAAATCAAGAGACACATAAGCCTTAACGCACTGAACCTTGAACCACTATTTATATAGACCGAACACCTAAAAAAAAAAAAAAAAAGAAAAAAAAAAAGTTTATAGTGACTCCACCTACCCAAAAATATCTCTAAATAACCCAAACCATGTTATTATTAGTGTTATTATCGTTCTCAATAACTTCATAAACCTAAAATCATTAACTTAACTTAATTTCTCAAATCGTTATCGACTCCCTTTTCGTCTCGTTAGGACAGTTAAAGATGTTTTTCCTCTCATTTTTTTTTTTTTTTTTTTTTTGTGGTTCTATCGCATTTTTTTCTCTCTTTCTTTCCCATATCTTTTTCTGATGGTTTCCATTCTCTCTTTCCCTGTTTTATTTATGTATGTAATTATTTAGCTTTCACTCTTCTTTTTTTTTTTCATTCTATTTC
>NC_061847.1:30163313-30185813 GCF_019202785.1 Penaeus chinensis
CCTCCTCTTCTTCTTCCTTCCTCCTCTTCTTCTTCCTTCCTCTTCTTCTTCTTCCTTCCTCCTCTTCTTCTTCCTTCCTCCTCTTCTTCTTCCTTCCTCTTCCTCTTCTTCTTCCTTCCTCTTCTTCTTCCTTCCTCTTCTCCTTCCTTCTTTTTCTTCTTCCTTCCTCTTCTCCTTCCTTCCTTTTCTTCTTTCTTCCTCCGCTTCTTCTCCCTTCCTCCTTTTCTTCTTCCTTCCACCTCCCCTTCCATCTAATTTTTTACTTCCTTCCTCCTCAATTCCCCCTCTTCTTTCACCTTATCCTCATCCTCCTTATCCACCTCGCTTTCTTCTCTTCTTCCTCGCTTCCTCCTTATCCACCTCGCTTTCTTCTCTTCTTCCTCCTCCTCTACCCACTTACTTCCTCCTGATGTCATAGAATGAAATAAATTTCTCTTCTATCTTCCTTCTCCTTCTCTCTCTCCCCCCCCCCCCCCCTTCCATTTACTTCTTCCTAATTAAAGAATATTTTTCTTCTTCATTTCCTCCTTCTCCTCCTCCTCCCCCCCCCACCTTACTTCTTCCTAATTAGAGAATATTTTTTCTTCTTCCTCATTTCCTCCTTCCCCCCCCCCCCCCCTCCACTTCTTCCTAATTAGAGAATATTTTTTCTTCCTCCTCATTTCCTCCTTCTCCTTGTCGTACTCACTCACTTCCTCCTGACATCATAGAATTAAATATTTTCTCTTATCTCTTCCTCCTCCGCCTCCTCCTTCTGACGTCAGAGAATATTTTTTTCCCCTTTTTTCTTTCTCAGCCTTCTGCTTGCTTCCTTCTGACGTCACTTTTCTTCCTTTCTTCTCCTCCTAATGATTTCGTCTGACGTCATAAATCAACATTATTTTTCTTCCTCTTTCCGTTCCTCCTCATGACGTCATCGAATATAATGCTTTCTTTCTCATTCCCTCCTTCTTCTCCTCCTTCTGAGTACCTCCTCATGACGTCATAGAATATAACCTTTTCTTCCTTATTTCACTCCTCTTCATCCTTCTCATTACTTCCTCACGACGTCACGGAATAGAATCCTTTCTTCCTTACTTCCTCTTCCTTCTCCCTCCTCCGCCTTCACGTGCTTACTTCCTTCAAACGTCAGAGAATATAATCTATCTTCCTTCCTTCCTCTGAAGTCAGATAATATAATCTATTCTTCCCTCCTTCCTCTGACGTCATTGAATAAAGCCGATAAGACTTCCTTATCTACCTGTGACGTATTGGTGTCAGGAGGAAGAAGGATGAGATAAAGAGGAAGAGAAGGAAGTTATAAGGAGGAGGAGGAAGAAATGAAGAAGAGGAGGAGAAATTAAGGAGGAGGAGGAGAAGGAGGAGGGAGGAGGAATGAAGAAGAGGAGGAGAAATTAAGGAGGAGGAAGGAATGAAGAAGAGGAGGAGGAGGAAGAAATGAAGAAGAGGAGGAGAAATTAAGGAGGAGGAGGAGGAAGGAATGAAGAAGAGGAGGAGAGATTAAGGAGGAGGAGGAGAGGAAGGAATGAAGAAGAGGAGGAGAGATTAAGGAGGAGGAGGAGGAGGAGGAAGGAATGAAGAAGAGGAGGAGAGATTAAGGAGAAGGAGGAGGAGGAAGGAATGAAGAAGAGGAGGAGAGATTAAGGAGGAGGAGGAGGAGGAAGGAAGGAAGAAGAGGAGGAGAGATGAAGGAGGAGGAGGAGGAAGGAATGAAGAAGAGGAGGAGAGATTAAGGAGGAGGAGGAGAAGGAGGAGGGAGGAGGAATGAAGAGAGGAGGAGGAGAAATTAAGGAGGAGGAAGGAACATGAAGAAGAGGAGGAGGAGGAAGAAATGAAGAAGAGGAGGAGAAATTAAGGAGGAGGAGGAGGAAGGAATGAAGAAGAGGAGGAGAGATTAAGGAGGAGGAGGAGGAGGAGGAAGGAATGAAGAAGAGGAGGAGAGATTAAGGAGAAGGAGGAGGAGGAAGGAATGAAGAAGAGGAGGAGAGATAAGGAGGAGGAGGAGGAGGAAGGAATGAAGAAGAGGAGGAGAGATGAAGGAGGAGGAGGAGAGGAAGGAATGAAGAAGAGGAGGAGAGATTAAGGAGGAGGAGGAGGAGGAGGAAGGAATGAAGAAGAGGAGGAGAGATTAAAGAGGAGGAGGAGGAGGAAGGAATGAAGAAGAGGAGGAGAGACTAAGGAGGAGGAGGAGGAGGAAGGAATGAAGAAGAGGAGGAGAGATTAAGGAGGAGGAGGAGGAGGAAGGAATGAAGAAGAGGAGGAGAAATTAAGGAGGAGGAGAAGGAAGGAATGAAGAAGAGGAGGAGAGACTAAGGAGGAGGAGGAGGAGGAGGAAGGAATGAAGAAGAGGAGGAGAGATGAAGGAGGAGGAGGAGGAAGGAAGGAAGAAGAGGAGGAGAGATGAAGGAGGAGGAGGAGGAAGGGATGAAGAAGAGGAGGAGAGACTAAGGAGGAGGAGGAGGAGGAGGAGGAAGGAATGAAGAAGAGGAGGAGAGACTAAGGAGGAGGAGGAGGAGGAGGAGGAGGAAGGAATGAAGAAGAGGAGGAGAGACTAAGGAGGAGGAGGAGGAGGGAGGAATGAAGAAGAGGAGGAGAAATTAAGGAGGAGGAGGAGGAGGAAGGAATGAAGAAGAGGAGGAGAGATTAAGTAGGAGGAGGAGGAGGAAGGAAGAAGAAGAGGAGGAGAGACTAAGGAGGAGGAGGAGGAGGAGGAAGGAATGAAGAAGAGGAGGAGAGATTAAGGAGGAGGAGGAGGAGGAAGGAATGAAGAAGAGGAGGAGAGATTAAGGAAGAGGATGAGGAGGAGGAAGGAAGGAAGAAGAGGAGGAGAAATTAAGGAGGAGGAGGAGGAGGAAGGAATGAAGAAGAGGAGGAGAGATTAAGGAGGAGGAGGAGGAGGAGAGATTAAGGAGGAGGAGGAGGAGGAGAGATTAAGGAGGAGGAAGAGGAGGAGGAAGGAATGAAGAAGAGGAGGAGAGATTAAGGAGGAGGAGGAGGAGGAAGGAATGAAGAAGAGGAGGAGAGATTAAGGAGGAGGAGGAGGAGGAGAGATTAAGGAGGAGGAAGAGGAGGAGGAAGGAATGAAGAGGAGAAGGAGAAGAAGTTGAATATGAAGACGAGGACGAGAGGATGAGAAACAGAGAAGAAATTAAGAAAACTGAAAGAGGGAGATTAAATAAAAATAAGGATAAGAAAATAAAAGAATGAGGAGGAATGAGAATGAGGATTAGAAGACGAAGGAAGAAGAGGAAAAGAAGATGAGGATTACGAGATGAAAGAAGAAGGAAATAAAGAGAGAGGAGGAATAAAAGGAGGAAGAGAGAGAGGAGGAATAAAAGGAGGAAGAGAGAGGAATAAACGGAGGAAGAGAGAGAGGAGGAATAAAGGAGGAAGAGAGAGAGGAGGAATAAAGGGAGGAAGAGAGAGAGGAGGGATAAAGGGAGGAAGAGAGAGAGGAGGAATAAAGGAGGAAGAGAGAGAGGAGGAATAAAAGGAGGAAGAGAGAGAGGAGGGATAAAAGGAGGAAGAGAGAGAGGAGGAATAAAAGGAGGAAGAGAGAGAGGAGGATAAAGGAGGAAGAGAGAGAGGAGGAATAAAGGGAGGAAGAGAGAGAGGAGGAATAAAGGAGGAAGAGAGAGAGGAGGAATAAAGGAGGAAGAGAGAGAGGAGGAATAAAAGGAGGAAGAGAGAGAGGAGGAATAAAGGGAGGAAGAGAGAGAGGAGGAATAAAAGGAGGAAGAGAGAGAGGAGGAATAAAAGGAGGAAGAGAGAGAGGAGGAATAAAAGGAGGAAGAGAGAGAGGAGGAATAAAGGGAGGAAGAGAGAGAGGAGGAATAAAGGAGGAAGAGAGAGAGGAGGAATAAAAGGAGGAAGAGAGAGAGGAGGAATAAAAGGAGGAAGAGAGAGAGGAGGAATAAAGGAGGAAGAGAGAGAGGAGGAATAAAAGGAGGAAGAGAGAGAGGAGGAATAAAGGAGGAAGAGAGAGAGGAGGATAAAAGGAGGAAGAGAGAGAGGAGGAATAAACGGAGGAAGAGAGAGAGGAGGAATAAAGGAGGAAGAGAGAGAGGAGGAATAAAGGAGGAAGAGAGAGAGGAGGAATAAAAGGAGGAAGAGAGAGAGGAGGAATAAAGGAGGAAGAGAGAGAGGAGGAATAAAGGAGGAAGAGAGAGAGGAGGAATAAAGGGAGGAAGAGAGAGAGGAGGAATAAAAGGAGGAAGAGAGAGAGGAGGAATAAAGGAGGAAGAGAGAGAGGAGGAATAAAGGTAGGAAGAGAGAGAGGAGGAATAAAGGAGGAAGAGAGAGAGGAGGAATAAAAGGAGGAAGAGAGAGAGGAGGAATAAAAGGAGGAAGAGAGAGAGGAGGAATAAAAGGAGGAAGAGAGAGAGGAGGAATAAAGGAGGAAGAGAGAGAGGAGGAATAAAGGAGGAAGAGAGAGAGGAGGAATAAAAGGAGGAAGAGAGAGAGGAGGAATAAAGGAGGAAGAGAGAGAGGAGGAATAAAGGAGGAAGAGAGAGAGGAGGGATAAAAGGAGGAAGAGAGAGAGGAGGAATAAACGGAGGAAGAGAGGAATAAACGGAGGAAGTGAGGTCATAAGAAAGATATTTTTCTATTGCAAATGTTTCTTATCTTTTTTATTGATTTGCAACATGTGATTAGTATGAATGGATTATGACGTCATTTTGCACGTCATCAATTGCACTCCGTTGCGTCATGAGTGATTTTCAGAAATTTGTTTATGATTCTGGGATTTATAAAGAAAGGTGTGTTTTTTTCTTTTTCTTTTTTCTTCTTTTTCTTTTTCTTTTTTTTTTCTTTCTTTAATTCTTTCCTTTTTTTATTTCCATTTTTAGTTTTCTTCCTTTTCTTTTTCTTTTTCTTTAGATTTTTTCCTTCCCTTTTTTCTTTTTCATCTTCTTTTTCTTTATCTTTTTTCCTTTCCTTTTTTTTCTTCTTCTTTTTCTTCTTGTCTTCTTCTTATCCTTCATTTTCTTCTTCTTCTTATCCTTCATCTTTTCTTCATCTCCTTCTTTTTTCTTCTTCCCGGAAACTCATTTTGCATAATCATCTGCTCAATTCTCCATCTATCTTTCTGTGTCAATTTATATCTAATTTATTTATCAATTCCTTCATCCATTTTATTCGCATTCACATAACATTTTTCAACAATTTATATCTGATTGACGTAAATATTTCAGATTAACCGTAAATAAAATTCCTTACATTTTGATGAAATATCAGAAATTAAAATCTCATTATACTCAAGTAACTTCCCGAAATAATGATTTTTTTTTTTTTTTTTTTTTTTCAAAAACCGCTGCCTCACCCTGTTTACAAAATTGTTCATAATAATTTATCAAATCAATTAATCCAGTGAATTTTCTGTATCTGTGTGTGTGTGTGTGTTTGGGGGGGGGGGGGGGAGTCAGAAGAGTAGTATCGAGTTCTCAGATTAAAGACATTTTGAGTTATATAATTCTTCTTCCATTATTTCTGTTATTATTATTATTATTATTAGTAGTAGTAGTAGTAGTATCATAATCGTTATTGTTACTATTATCAGTATTATTATTATTATCACTATTATTATTACTGTCATTATTATCATTATCATTATTGTCATTATTATAATTATTTTGTATTATCATTATCCTTATTATCATTATTATCGTTATTATTACTATTATTAATAATAATAATGATGATAAAATTGTTATTATTATTATTATTATTATTATTATTATAATTTAACTATTATTATCATTATCACTGTGTGTATGTATATATATATATATATATATATATATATATATATATGTATATACATATATATGTATATGTCTA
The DNA here is from genome assembly GCF_019202785.1 of Penaeus chinensis. Classification (NCBI taxonomy): domain Eukaryota; kingdom Metazoa; phylum Arthropoda; class Malacostraca; order Decapoda; family Penaeidae; genus Penaeus; species Penaeus chinensis. The sequence goes on from NC_061847.1 coordinate 30,169,155, forward strand.
TATATACATATGTATATATATGTATATGTATATACATATGTATATAGATAGATATATAGATAGATAGATATGTGACCTGATGCTTTGCCTTATGATACCTTATGACTTTGACCTGCTAAAAATAAGTGGGGATGACCCGTAAGATACCACAGGTCATTGTCTTCATTATTTTTGGTAACTGCTTAAACGAAATCAGATAACAAAGGCCAAACATGTCTTGGTTGGTGCAAGGGAAAGTAAGATTAGACATTAAAGTGCTATCTACTGGGAAAAGGGACCTTGTATTTCGAAAATGAGTTGTATAAGTGGTGTAGATATAACAGTATGGTTGATTTAATTAATCAGTGGTCCTCAACCCTTCGTGTGTTTGTTTGTTTGTTGTTTAAGTAATCAGTGGTCCTCAACCCTTCGTGCGTTTGTTTGTTTCTTGTTTCAGTTTTTGGTTTAATTCCATGGGCAAAAAATAAGGAATAGGAATCATAAATACATTGGAAAAGAACAATAAAGAAACGCCTTTATTAGTAAAAAAAAAAAAATAATAATTGAACATTTTTTATAAAAAGCAGAAAAATATTTACAAATGTGAAGTCTTCCACTGTCCAATGCATTAAAAAAAATATCATTCTAAAAATAGGAAAAAACACTTAATCAACTTGAGCTTCCTCTACACAATGACCTCAAAATGGTTTAGTTATTTCAAAACTCTCTCGCGTACCATCCACCCAACACGTACCATATAATCTTTCATTATCTCCCGTGTTTCAATAAACACCGAACGGAGTACCAACAGATCATATCAATCGAAGAGGTGAGAAAATAACACCATAGGAACCGTAAACATTAAATAAAGTCAAATCAGATATCGTATCGTATATTTCGACAATGTCAAGGCTATGTGCAGGTCCCTTTAACTAAGAATAGACCACATGTGACTGCATTATCAATAAAAGTGAGCAAATGAGCCAAATATAACTAAACTTGATATATGATTACTCGACAAACAAACAAACAAATAGTTTCTTGTAAATAACTATGATGGTGGCGATAAACAAATCACAAAAATAGAAGAAAAAAATATGAAATGACGCGTTTCAAAAAGAAAAAGAAAAGATGGAAATATAACAATATTTAGTAACAGTTCAAATATAGTAACTAATTACAGGTATCAGCAACTCAGATAATATTCAGGAACACTTGAATTAATTTCCAGTGTTTCAAAGTTGCGGTCATGTGGTTTATGACACTTATTTTAAGCTCCAATTTTATCATCCTTCATTATCATAATCATCATCATTATCATCTTTCCTTCAGTTTTTATTTTTATTTTTATTTATTTACTTTTTAAAGTGGATTTGAAGTGTCTCTGAAATCCACAAAAAATGCCTCACTATTTTCATTATCAATTTTTTGTATAAGATGAAAATCGTACATATATACATTGTAACAGTTCATTTTAACGTCATATAATAATCTCAGAATTTACAGGTAATAACAAAGAGATTTAGATTCAACACCTTTCGTGTGTGTGGCGCAAACAACAAGCGGATTAGAATTATATTCCGACAATATTAGTTTAAGATCCGAGATAAGGGCAACATATTTACGAAGGAGTAGGGGAGAGAGGCTAATGAATAAGCAGAAGAGGGGAAAAGGGGGTAAAGGGAGTGAGAAGGAGAAAGAGAAGACAAAGAGGAAGAAGAAGAAATCGAAGGGAAGATGGTGATAAGGCGAAAGAGGGTGATGATGATGATGGTAATGATGATAATAATAACGATGATGATAATAATAAAAATGATAATGATATTAATTATAATAAACATGATAATGATATTAATGATAATATAGTACAATAATAATGATAATGGTATTAATGATAATATAATAACAATAATAATGATAATGACAGTAACAATAATATTGATCATTGTAATAACAATAATATTAATTTTATCATCATTATTATTAATGATAATAGTACTGATAATGATGGTAATATTGATAATAAGGATGATAATAATAATAATAATAATAGGAACAAGGACCAGATGTTCCAAGCGCCTACCCGGATAGCTCGCCTGAGGTGAAGCCTCGGGCGGTCGCTCCGGAAGGACGCCAACTCTGCCACCCCCGTCGACGTGCCCCATTTAAAGGGGGCAGCAGGCTCTGGGCCCAAAGCCGAAAGTGGGGTTCCTTGGGCTTTGTCCTACAGGCCTCATACTGGGTTGGGGCCTGCCAGGGCGCAGGTGGGACGAGTAACTCTCGCCCCCATCCTTCTCCCGAGCAGTCGCCCTCCCAACAGGACCCACAGCCCGCCTCACTTGCTGGGTTGGAGGGACTAGAATCTCTAGGCTGCCACACCATTGCTTCACAACACCCTGAGAACGAAGCACCCACATATATATATTTATGTATATATATATTTATATGTTTAAATATACACATAAACATACATATACAAATATTATATATAAATACATAAATATACATACACACACACACATATATATACATGTATATGTGTATATGTATGTATGTACGTATATATTCATATACACACACACACACACATATATATATATATATATATATATATATGCATATATACATATATATATATATATATATATGTATATATGTATGTATGCACATATATATATTTATATGAATATATATATATATAAATACATATATATTATATGTATGTATATGTGTGTGTGTACATATACAAACACACACACACATATATATACACATATATATGTATGTATATACATGTGTGTATACATACATACATACATACATACAGACATATATATATAACTATATATATATATATATATATATATATATATATATGTGTGTGTGTGTGTGTGTGTGTGTGTGTGTGTGTGTGTGTGTGTTTGTATGTATGTATGTATGTATATATATATATGTATTTGTGTGTATATATATACATACACACAAGTGTCTGTGTGTGTATATATATATTTATGTGCGTGTGTGTGCATATGTATGTATGTATATATACATATATATATATATATACACACACACATACACACAAGTGTCTGTGTGTGTGTATATATATATGTGTGTGCATATATATATATATATATATATATATATATATATATATATATACATATATATACATATATATACATATATATATGTATATATATGTGTATATATATGTATATATATGTACACACACACACACACATATGTATATGTATACACATATGTGTGTGTGCGAGCTTTCATAGATACCTGAGTGCCTCGTCCCTTCCCGTACAAGGCACTGTTGCTTTATCTCGCATGACAAGAACAGCACATCAGTCAGGGTGATATGCCAGTAAGTGGATTGTGCGATTTCGATCTAAAAAGAACATGGGGCTGGTCTGCTACGTGAGGCAATGCTGTAATTAACCTCAATATTATAATCACTGTTGTCATTAATGCAATTTTGATCACTATTATCAGTTATCATTGTTACTGTCATTATTGTTATCATTATCATTATTACTGCTATCATCATTATGAGTGTTATTATTATTATCATTGTTATTACTATTGGCGCTATTAGTAGTATTAGTATTGGAATTATCATTATAATTACCATTATTATTATTGTTACTTGAAATTATTATTATTATAGTTACCATCATATAGTTATTAGTTATTATTACTATTATTATCATTATTAGTATTATTATTGTTATTATCAAAATTATCATTATCACTATTATTATTATAATTACTATTATTATTATTATTATCATTATTATTATTACCATTATCATAATCATTATCAATATTATTACCATTATCATATTATCATTATCATTATTATCATTATTATTAATATCATTGTCGTTATTGATTTTACTATTATTATTATTATAGTTTTTCTTATTATCATTAGCTTTGTCTTTATTATTTTTATCATTTTTACTGTTTTTATTATTATAACCATTTTTGTTATCATTATTATTAGCATTATTACTAATTTCATCATCATCCTTATCATCATTATTATTATCATCACCGTTATCATCACTATTATTATCATTATCATAATTGTAATTAGTATTGATGCTGCCATTATTATTATTATTATAATTATTATTATTACCATTATTACTACTATTATCATTTCATAATTATCATTACTTTTCTTACCATTATTATCATTATTGTTATTACTAATATTACTATCAGCATCATGATTATCATTATTATTATTATTATTATTATTATTATTATTATTATTATTATTATTGCTATCATTCTCATCAATATAATTGTTATCATTATCCTTTTTATTGTTATTGTTATTTTTATTATTATTATCATAACCATTATTATTCATATAATATGGTTCTCCAGACGTGCACCTTAGTACTTAATACCAATGTACCAACCAACGGCAAAAACTAATTCAAATCAAATCTGAAAGATACGTTTGAGATAAGATACCCCACACGATATGGAGTGACAAGGCAAAATATATTATCACAGTGTTCTTCATATTACAGACACATGTCTGAAACATGTTCCTTATCATTATTATTGTTATTCAATGATCTGAGATGTCGTTATTTGGAATCACGTGAGTTTTTAGGACGTAAAGAAAAAAAAAAGGTATTGCCGACTTAGATCACGATCTTTTTCTTGCTAGAAATTAATGAATAATATTCTAATAAAAAGAGATAGAGGTTATAACTATAAAAAAAGAAAAAGAAAAAAAATTGTACGATGAACTTACTCGTCAATCGATCTTTGTGTTTCTGTGAACAGCTTGACATTAACGCTTAATATATCAGTTACTTACAAATGCAAGTGACCGGTACATTGAAAGGTATTTTTTAAGCCTAACTACACTTCGTCTTTATCTAACTTCCGGCCTCTAGAGATCGAAGTCTATTTCGCAGAACAATACAATGGCGTAAAGTATATGAATTTTCTAAATACGAAGCATGTGTAAACAAAAGTAGGAAGTGTCAGCTGATTAGAGAGAGAGAGAGAAAGAAAGAAAAAAAAAAAACGAACTTTGGCGAATCGTATCATAACGGTAATTGGGGTGAGTTGCCAATTGGCTCTTTACTGGATGCACTGGAGTTCATTTTATTTATAAGTGTAATTACTTTGTAAACTATATGGGCAAGTAGTTTTCTGCTTCTTCTTTTCATACTATGTCTATTCTCTTGGTTCTTTTTTACTCTCAATGTTATTTTCTGTCTGTCTGTCTGCCTCTCTCTCATTATCATTTTTACTCCCTCCCTCCCTCCCTCTCCCTCTCTGTCTGGCTGTTTGTTTGTCTCTCTGACTCTCTCTCTCTCTCTCTCTCTCTCTCTCTCTCTCTCTCTCTCTCTCTCTCTCTCTCTCTCTCTCTCTCTCTTTCTCTCTCTCTCTCTCTCTCTCTCCCTCTCCCTCTCTGTCTGTCTGTTTGTTTGTCTCTCTGACACTTTCTCTCTCTCTCTCTCCCTCTCCCTCTCTGTCTGTCTGTCTGTCTGTTTGTTTGTCTCTCTGACTCTCTCTCTCTCTCTCTCTCCCTCTCCCTCTCTGTCTGTCTGTCTGTCTGTTTGTCTCTCTGACACATACACTCTCTCTCTCTCTCTCTCACTCTCTTCCACATTTTTCTGTCTCTTATTTCCTCCTCTACGTTATTGTTCTATTGTGTTCTAATCTAACATCTTGCTCTCATTTTGCTCCATCCTTATCAGTGACGAGATAAAAGTAATACTTGCTGGTGATAAGGTATATCTCTCCTTTGTGAATTAAGGACAAAAGCCGCCATATTTCAGTAGCTTGTAAACAAAATGAATTAAGATAGTTTGATAAGCAGATATTATTTTATTATCATTATTATTTTTACTTTCGTTTTATTGTTGTAGTTTTTTTTTTTTTTTTTTTTTTTTTTTTTTTTTTTTTTTTTTTTTTTTTTTTTTTTAGTTTAGTTGCGATTCTTACCTGTTTTGTGCTGCCATCTATGCGCCTTCTATTTCCCTCTCGTGTAAATCGTATCTATCAGATTAACTTAAAAATAAATAAAAACATTGTCATTTTTTTCATTTTAAGATCGTGTCAAATTCCAACTAATCTGTCCCGAAATTACACCATTATCATTAAGATTACCAACCACTTCACTCTCTGCTTGCCACATTGCAACTGGCAAGAAAGCCGGTCGGTTCTTGACACGACGCGCTGTGAACATGACGTAACATGTTCATGCAGATCCGTCCCGTTTTCTATGCGTCTGGGATCTTATCAGCTGCCGGTTCGACATTAATGCTTATTTTTCCTTTTACTCGTAGATCGGTAGTTGTTGCTATGGGTATTATTTGTTATACTTTTTATTAATTATTATCGTTACTGTTATTATGCGTTTTTTTATCATTATCATTATTAGCTTCTTCATTTCTTGGTTTCAGATTTATCATTACTTTTATATAAATTCGTTTAATGACTTACAGTCTATCGAACAGTTTTATTGTTCATCTTCTACCTTCCCTTGCAAAATTGAGGATTGAATAAACAATATTGCAAGAAATCTGTTATTATTTCCCTTATGACTTAATATTTTCTTTCTAACTACCGTGGCATATTTGGTTTAACAGTGACAATATAAGCATCTTAAATTATATCTAATATGCTATGTCGTTCCTTTATTTGATAATTTAATTCCCTGTTATTTTTGTAATTAAAAATCATGCCTTATATTACTTGGCTATCTACATGGTTATATTTGTACAAGAATCAACCGTAAAAAATAAGAAAAAATGCAATAATCTACATTTGAGCTTCAAAAAATAGTCTCTAATGCCTAAATTTACCCTATACTATTTTCATTTACAATTAGAATGATCAACCGTGGTCTATTTTACTTAGTTATAAACGGAGAAACCCGTGACGAAGAAGACGAGATAAAAGACGATCGATCCCTTATTAAACTTTATCACAAGAATCTACAGTGAAAAAAAATGATAAATGAAATGCAAAAACCTACCATTGAGTTTCCTTAATGCCGAAAATCACCATATACCGTTTCCGTCTAAAAATATTATCATCAATCGAGGAAAACCGTGATGAAACAAAAGACGATCGATCCCTTAATGACATTTATCACAAGAATCTACAGTGAAAAAGAATGATAAAGAAAATGAAATGCAAAAACCTACAATTGAGGGTTTTTTTAAATAAAGTTTCCCTAATGCCTAATTTCACCATATACCGTTTCCGTCCAAAAATATAATCATCAATCGTGGTCAGATACCCCTTTATTTTACTTGGAGTTATAAGCGATGAAACAAAAGACGATCGATCCCTTAATTACCTTTATCACAACAATCTACAGTGAAAAAGAATGATAAAGAAAATTAAATGTTTCAACCTACAATTGAGCTTTAAAAAATAAAGTTGCTCTAATCTCCATAAACCATTTCCGTCCAAAAATATAATCCATCAACCGTGCTCAGATACCCCTCTATTTTACTCGGAATTATAAGCGATGAAACCCGTGACGAAGAAGGCGAGACAAAAGACGATCGTAGCGACAGGCAAGACGATCGCTCGCCTATTGACCTTCATCTCTAGAACCTACAGTAAAAATGCATTATAAAGAAAATTAAATGCTAAAGTCTACAATTGAGCGTATATATTGACTCCATTTCACTTGGAGTTATAAGTGATGAAACCGGTGACGAAGAAGACGAGACAGAAGACAATCGTAGCGATGGGCAAGAAGAAGATCGAACCCCGATTCACCTTCATCGCCGACACGAAGAAGCACCGAATCCGATCCTGTCTCGAGGGCGTGGGAGAGAAATCCTTCTTCGCTTGCTGTTCCTTATAGTCCATCGCGGGCGCCACCTGGATGAACGTCCTGGAACCCGTCGAGGGCGACTCCATCATGCGCAGATTTTCAATAATGACGAGGATAATGATGATCAGGAAGTCGATGGTGATGAGGACGATGTACCACACGTCGATGTGCTTGAGGTAGGCCGTTTTGGGTATCGATTGGCTCGTTTGGCTGAACAAGGCCGCCAAAACCAGGAGTGACGTCAGGGATACCATGATACGGTCCTTGGGTCGGGGAAGGAGGAGTTAAATCTTAATTAACTTAAATCCCAAATAATTATATATATTATATATTTATATTCATTTTTCTTTTAGCAATTAGATAGATTAATAGTAATTAAATCATGGGTTATTATCATGTAATTAATAATCCAGTATTTGTATTGATTATTATGTTATCGCTTAAATAAATTAATAGTAATTAAATAAGTGGCAATTATCATCTATTCTGTATTTCTTTACATAAATTATATCAATATTAATCAAAACAATTAACCACATTAATTAAATCACTGGTAATTATCATTCCATTAATATTTCAGTTAGACTATATTCATATCAATATTGATCAAAACAATTAATATATTAATTAAATCACTGGTAATTATAATTTTATTAAGATTTCAGCGAGCCTATATTTAAAGGGATGCAGGCTTATATATATATATATATATATATATATATATATATATATATATATATATATATCGAGAGACACACTAAAGCATACACACAACACGCAGGTAACTCAGTATAAATGAACCAACATACAGATAGATAAATAGATATACTACAGAGAGACAGATATACATAATACATACTAATACAAGTACACATACACCGAGCCAGATAAATGTATATCCATTTATATGCCACACACTTAACAAATGTATCCAATATACATATACTTAAGACATGCATCCAATAGACAGACACTTAACACATGTATCCGAATAGACATACACTTAACAAATGTATCCAATAGATATACACGACATGTATTAATAAGCAGACACTTAACAAATGTATCCAATAGACATACACTTAACACATGTATCCGAATATACATACACTAACCACATGTATCCAATAAACATACACTTGACAAATGCATCCAGTAAAATACCTGAAAATCGTGCAGGTCGAAAAACAGGGTCACATAACAGATGACAACCATAAAGAGACTGGGAACGACAGCATTACCGATGTAGTAACCGTACTGGTTCTTAAACTTGAAAAATACCTGGAGAGAAAGAAACAGAATTACTTTCAGGGTGAGACGAAAGAATAAAACTCGTCCGGAAGATAATGGTGGGTAAGTGAATGAACAGGTAAATAGGGAAGTTCGAGTTTGAAACGACAGTCAACGATATTTTATTGATTTGTGCGTCTCGATCCTTTCTCTTTGTAAAATAGGAAAGAAAGGAAAAGATGAACTACTTAAATAACCCAAAAGCAAAAAGAAAGCGCATAAGTCGTCAATAAATAAATAAAACTCATCATACAGAAATTAAATAAATCATTAAAAAGTCACAGAAAACGACAGATCATTAAGAAAATCTCACCTGCACAGCCCCAGGGCCTTTTTTCACCTGGCTTATCATTTGTTCTTTAACCAACATGTACTCTAACAGTCTCCTTTCCCCCGTGAAGTCTACACCACCCTAGAGGAGAGAAAAAAATGAATAAAGAAGGTATAAAATAAACACTTCCCGTCTCACTACCATATGTGAACCGCGTTTCGACTCTCACAGCAGAAACACATGTTAATGGAAGTCAGTGGAGGCCAGTGTTTCGGATACAAGTGTCGAAGCAGGTGGTTCACGAATTGCCTGGGCGGAAGTTGAGGCGACTGTACGCTGAAATGATATTGAAATCTCTCTCTTTAATTTATGGAATTATATTGTTCTGTAATCTAGTACATTTTCTTGTTTGTTTTTTATATATTATTTATTTTAACACGTCAGTATTAGCATGATCATAAAAATTGTTATATATTTACTCTCTATCCTCACAAATTAATGCCATTGCCATGATGTTACAATTTCCATCCGATCATAATTAGCATTACTATAATCACTTTCATTAATGTCATTAATATTCTATTATTACCGTTACTAAATATGCTATATCATTATAATATTATTGTTATGATTATCACTATAACAGTGTTAGTAACATTTCCTCCTGCTAAGTGCTGTTATTTTTAATAATTATTCGTATCATTGTGATCACCATCTTTATCATCATATCCTTATTACCATTATCATAATTATGACCAGATTACTATCAAGTATTCTCTAACATTTTTATTATCATCATTATTTTAATATTCGAATATTTTTTTTATTGCCATTGCCATTTCACCTACAAATCTCACTCATGTCTTAAGTGCCCTAAGTGTTCATAGTTCAATATCATCATTATCAACACTAGCATCATCATTTCCTCCTGACAACTAATGCGACCTCGTTACACCAATGACCTTTATGTAGGTTTATCGAGTAATGACACTTGGGAACACGGTGACACACGCGCTGGGTGAAGTCCTTTGTTTACATCCGTTCGTACTCACTAAGCAACAGTTGTTTTGTATTTGTTTGTGCTTTTGTATAATTGTCTTCGCCCCTGTGCCCATAAGAAAGAAAATATTGTTTTGTTTGTTTTATCTTTGTCTGTGATTAGATAGAAATTAGAAACCCGATTAAAAGTTTGGTAATTAAGGGGATTTTAAGTATGTTACCGTTAATCTCGTGCTGATTCATTCACGAAGAAATGTATTGATAGAAAATATAAATAATTTAATATTATCATAAATAGCTCGACTACATCTCAAAGATCTGGACAAACAGTTATTTACCAGACAAAGATTCACACCACATACCTTCACAAACTCATAATTATCTCGCATATTGGAGATGTTATAAGTCAGAATGCACTGCTGGGTATCGAACGGGTACATCTGAAGCCGAAACTGACACATGAAGCCCACGGTATATTGCTGGACCATCTTCATGCTGTGAGAAGTCCCGTCGTACAGCTTATCTGAAACACGCGGTGATTCATTCGCCCACTGCCTTATCCGGATAGCAAAATCAGTGCGAACTGCAGACGATTATTATCACTGGGATTGGATGAGTTCATGCGATGTTGACTTTTGACTGATATGATAAGTGTTGCTAATAGGGATACTTTTTACTTCCTCTACGACTGTCTGACTTATTATCTTGTCCTGACTGATCCAAAGTCTAAGGTCTCGTCCCGCTCATGACGTCACTTGGGGGTTCGACGTTCCTCTTGAAGTCAGTCGTGAATGCATTGTAGACGCGAAGAGATCTCCCTCTCTCTATCGTCTTCGCCCGTAGGGTCTGACTGGCACGCTAAAGTACATGTTCATTGTTGGATGCAATATTTGGGACCGCCCTATTTATTATCATTTAACTTGTATATGTATAGGTATGTGTATGTATAAGTATCATTATTAATGTTATAATTATTATTGATATAAATATATAAGTATGTATATGTATTAGCTCTGTTTTGACTATCATGCGATGTGTGTTGTGATATCTTGTTTGTATGATCTGATTTTTTATAATAAATTCGTGGAAATTCTTTGGATTTTACATATGCCTTGAGAGAATAAAACAATATAATTCATATCCCGTGTATTCTTTGTTCATTTAACTTCCTTATTGTATCATACTTAAGCAGCAGCATGAGGGAAAATGAGATTGAAACGAAGTAAAATATACTATGATATACCTACAAATAATCGCTGTTAATCACCGCTTGTAATATCAGTCCAGTTCGCAAATCCCCTTTTCTCTTATCTCCTTCCTCCACCCTTCCATTCATTATTCCCCTCTCGCTCTCAGCCTCGCCAAGTGACGTCATAAGCCTTATCAACCAAAGCTGCGCAAAACTCCGAGGTGACGAGACCTTACTTATATAAACTTTGCTTAATAGGCCTCGGACTGACCCTCGGCCGCCATGGTGTCGTCGTCAGGAAGGGGCGGTCCTTCGCGATCCACCAATAGGAACTCGGCTCTCATGATGACGTCAGTTGGTCCGCGGGCCCCGTCTTGAATCACCACTTTGGGTAACCACACTTTTTCGCGGGCCTGAAAAGGGTGACGTGAGTTAGGGAGATGACAGGAGGAAGGGAAATAGCCACGATACAAAAAGGGAAATAAGTGAGGGAGATGACAGGTGAATAAGAATTCAGTCATGATAAAAAAGAAAACGAAACTAAGGCCAGTTGATGACCGATGAAAAGGCAACAGTCACGATAAGAAATGTTTTCCTTCTCATCTTTGTGTGCACGTTACTGAGTTACTGAGATAACGCGTGTTAGTATAACGACAGTGTACCTGGCTGAGTTACTGACTTACTACTATTGCCACATATGATTTATTGCAGTTTAGGAAATCTCTACACATTTTCTTTGGCATTATTGCTGAGAAATATGAAATGAGTAAAAGACGCCACAAAAGACTTAAAAGACCTGCCCTGCCCCCCACCTCCCGCCTTTACCCCCACCCTCACCTCCAGTCTTCCCCCTCCCCCTCCCTCACCCCCCTCACCTCCAGTCTTCCTCCCCCTTTCTCCACCTCACCACCACTCCGCCCCCCTCCCCCTCCCTCACCCCCTCACCTCCAGTCTTCCCCCTCCCCATCCCTCCCTCACCCCCCTCACCTCCACTCCGCCCCCACCCCCACCTCCAACCTCCCGCTTTCTCCACCTCACCTCCACTCCGCCCCCCTCCCCCTCCCTCACCCCCTCACCTCCAGTCTTCCCCCTCCCCCTCCCTCCCTCACCCCCCTCACCTCCACTCCGCCCCCACCCCCACCCCCAACCTCCCGCTTTCTCCACCTCACCTCCACTCCGCCCCCCTCCACCTACCTTAGCCTCGTTGACGAAATCCCCCTGGCGAAGGTTGGCGAACTTAACCCTCGGATCTCGCCAGGTGATGCTCTGCACGACCTCGAGCTGCATCCGGAAGCCCATGAGGTCGAACTGCCTGACGGAGGTGATCTCGAAGGCCACGGTGAGGGGGAGCGGGTCCTTGTCTAGACTCGGAGGAGGGAGTTCGGGCGAGTAGCCTTCAGGAACGAGGAGAATGCGGCAGTTTAGCTCGTCGCTGTTATCCGGACAGTCAGTCTTCTGGTCGCAGCGGCGGGTCATCTTGATGCAGGAGCCGTCGCTGCAGGTGAAGTCCTCGGGGTCGCACGGGGTCAGGAGGAAGTCGACCTGTGGGGAGAATAAAACAATATAATTCATATCCCGTGTATTCTTTGTTCATTTTACTTCCTTCTTATATCATACTCGTTCGTCGAGATTTTTTTTTTTTTTTTTTTTTTTTGGTGTGTGTGTGTGTGTGTGTGTGTGTGTGTGTGTGTGTGTGTGTGTGTGTGTGTGTGTGTGTGTTGTACGACCGATTTCTGTGATGTTGGTATTCTCTTTCTCTATAATTATTATCATTGCATTTATTTTGTTTTTTTATATTATCATTTGCAATTCCATCATTATATGTATTATCATTATTGTTATCACTATATTATTGTTATTATTATCCTTATTGCTATTATTACCACTGTACTATTGTTATTATTATAATTGTTATTGCTATTATTTATATTATTATTATTATTATTATTATTATTATTATCATTAAACTCCATGCTACCCCGTGCTACCAGGTAATCACTGTGAGACAGGCAGGGCTAGTATTGTGATTAACTGATTGATTGTGAGCATTTGTGGGGCCGTCTGTGTGTAAAGACAAACAGGAAGCAAAAATAGTGATCATGGCTCTTTATTTTTTCGTCTATGTCATCCCGGCATCGTGGCTCCCCCCTCCCCCTCCCCCCTCCCCCCGCCGCGACGCCCCCGCCCTACCCTCTGCTGCGCGCAGTCGTCCCCCTCGACGTCCCAGGCGGCGAGGCCCAGGGGGTAGCCCGCCGTCCGCTTCTCCACCATGAGCGCCTCGACGCCGCTGTCCCTCCGGCTCTCCATCCTCCAGGTGCCGTTGCCCCACACGATGCGGGTGAAGAAGTCGCCCTCGAACACCGGCCGCCCGTTGTGGTAGTCCATGAGCGTGTAGGTGCGGTCGAACTTGGACAGCTTGCAGAGGCCGCGGAGGCGCAGCGTGGGCGGCGCCGTGAAGTTGCAGAGCGGGCAGGTGAGGGTGTCGCAGTCCGCCTTGTACCACAGGTAGGGGAAGTTGACGGCGGCCCCCGTGGCGCACGGGTACTCCTCGTCGGGGCCGCGCCAGCCCTCCAGCCAGCTGCCGTACGTGAGGCGCGAGTCGTCGTCCAGGTAGAACCAGTCCGTGCGGTTCGGGTCGCTCTTGAGGCCCATCCAGTAGAGCGCCGCCCAGCCCTGGATGCACTGGTCGTTGAAGCGGATGAAGTCGTCGAAGATCTCGGTGTTCTCCTCCTCGCTGCGCGGGACGGCCAGCGCGCCCATGAACAGCTTGCACAGCTTGTCGGCCTCCGCGAACTTCATCTTCTCCGGCATGAGCATCACCATGCCCGTGGAGCGCTCGCAGATCTCGCCCATCGGGAAGGCCACCTCCTTGCTCTCGCCGCTCAGCCGCAGGTGGGACATGTTGCTCCCGAAGGCGTAGAGGGGCTCCGCGGCGATGCCCTCCGGCGCACAGTCCACGTACGACCGCATCTCGTCCAGCCCCAGAGCCGCGTCGTAGATCCTGAAGTCCAGGAGCTCGCCGTGGAAGGCCTGCGTGATGTCCCACTCGGCGTCGGGGTTGTTGTTCTGGCCGAGGATGATCTGGCCGGCGCCGCGCACCACCGCCGTCGCAGGGTCGCTCTCCGCCTCCCCGCGCTTCGCCTCGAACTCCAGCACCTGCGGAGACACAGACGGCGCTTTGCTGCTTGAGGTGGAGATACCGTCTGCTATGTGGCAGATATGACTGATGTGTCATAAAATGACATGGCTGCTGTTTCATTAAAAGGCATGGCCAATGTTTCATAACGACACATGACTTATATTTAATAAAGAGACATAACTTTTTTTTTCTTCATAAAGAGACGCGACTAATGTTTTATAAAGAGAAATCACTAATGTTTCATAAAGATACACGGCTAGAGTTTCACAGAAAGACATGACTGCTCTGCAATAAAGGAACCTGACTCCTTTTTTTACGGAAGAAACGTGTCAGAGATGCGATAAGGTGATATGTCATTATTTTTCTTATAAGGAAACATTACTCTACTCTGCCACATCATCATTACGCAATGAGCTCATCCAATGTGGCAACAACCCTGTATCTTATGTTGTACTATCGAACAATGACCAAAAGGTAATTCAAGAGATATCAGTTCATATCAGATATGATTTTTTTTTTTTTTTTTTATAACAGGAAGCTGTTTTTTTCTTATTCTTATTCTTATCACCTTTGACAAGACGATCTGCAATGCACTAATCTTTAGATAAAAAATCCAATCAGATGGAACAAAACAGAGAGAGAAAGAGAGAGAGAGAGAGAGAGAGAGAGAGAGAGAGAGAGAGAGAGAGAGAGAGAGAGAGAGAGAGAGAGAGACAGAGAGACAGACAATAAGCGACAGAAACAGAAGCAAAAAACAACGAAACAAGCAAACACAGACAGACAAACAAACGAAAACAAATAGACCCCCCCCAAATAATAAAACAACAACTACAAACAAACGCACAAGCCCAGCCCACATTACCGTATCATCAAGCACGACAACCAACGTGTTTTTGCGAATGTCGGCCGAAATACACAGGTGTTGCCACGCGAAGAGGAGGAGAGGGGCGTCGATATAACGGTGAATGTGGTAATCACAACACATCACCAACAGCTGTCGATCTGGCCACTTTATTGCTGTGATAGGGGAGATTGGGGAAGGATGAGATGATTGGATGAATTAAATTAGTTGTAATAGGGAAAATTGGGGAATAAATAGGCGATTGGGTGAAGGAGATTAGTAGTAAAGGGGGAGATTGGGGAAGGATGAGATGATTGGATGAATGATATTAGTTGTAATAAGGAAGATTGGGGAATAAATAGGCGATTGGGTGAAGGAGATTAGTTGTGATAGGGGAAATTGGCGAATTGAATGATTGGGTGAATAAGATGATGAGTGAATAAGTTCATGAATATGACATGCATATACGAAGTGTAATAAGAGAGACTGAGCCATGAATTAATGGACAGACGGCTGGCTAAAAAAAAGTAAAAGTGAATGAAATTAGCTGAAACGGGTGAGATGAAGGAATGAGTGACTGGTGAATAACAGAGTGAATGGAATCAGTTGTAATAGGTAAGATTAAAGAATAGTTGGGTGTATGAGTCAAGAAGATCAGCATTAATGGGTGAAACTGAGGAATAATTAGATGTATGAATTGATAAAGGAATATGAGCATCACTACTAGCCCTTTTTGTGTGTTTCATCGTTTTGATATTTGAGTTAGTTCATATAGAGACATACATATGAATATATTTTGTGTATATACATACATACGTACATATATGTGTGTGTGTGTGTGTGTGTGTGTATGTGTGTGTGTATGTGTACATATATACACACATATAACACCAGGCATATCTATTTACCAACATTAAGTTCCTCGAAGACACCCCCGCCGGTGTAACTGAAGACGGTGGCAGGCTGACCTCCGTGCATCTGCCTGAACCTCACGCAGATGCTGAACTGGTGTCAGGGGGAAGAGTCAGGCGAGGGAGATGAAAGTCGGAATTGTTAGACATGGGTTAGGTTCGTCTGCTAAAGGTAGAGAGAATATTATGAACGA
>NC_061847.1:30203313-30208313 GCF_019202785.1 Penaeus chinensis
TAGGGCATCAGATGATATGAAGTAGTTACATAGTTCTCCGTACCTCATGCTAGGTGGCCTGAAAGGCTGTATCACATGGCACTCTGAGATATAATGTACAAGTGTTCGCTTATATTCTTCATTACACAGTTTACACTTAGTTTCTTCGACATTACAAACTGTACTGACCTGCCAATACAATCTATACCCAAGCCTGATTCTTGCAGTCACAACATCACACTGTCTTGTTCTTGTTTTATATAAACCATAGATGAAGGAATCTTGCCTAAACCGGTCATAGTGCTTTATGCTACAGCTTTCAGGGCGCTGAGAATTAATCAACTCAGTCAAGTCCTCTCTGAAGGAGGCTTTAATGATGTAGAAAATCCTAGAAAGAGGTATCCCAAGATCTATGTCCACACTTTGTTTGTCACATGCTGACTTTGCTAGGCGATCAGCATGATCATGCCTAGGTATTCCAACATGCGATGGAATCCACACAAAACGTATATTATGGCCTCGTTCTTTTGCACGATACACGTTTATCCTGATGTCATTTGCAATATTTCCCGCACCTTTGTCTAGAGTGTTCAGAGCCTGGAGAGCACTCTGTGAATCGCAGAAAATGACCCCTGAGCCTTGTTTCAATAGAAATTCGGTGGCCATGAGTATTCCTGCCAACTCGGTTTGCATAGTGCTAGCCCAGTCATGAACCCTCCTACAATCCTGGTGCTGCAAAATATTGTTTTTATATACAACAAAAGCGCATCCTGCTCTGCACCCAGACTGCAAGGATCCGTCAGTGTGGCATTCATATACATTGGAAAGAGTGTCTAGATGCTCATTTATACTTGCAAGTGCATACTGTTTAAGTATAGCAGGGGGGGCACTGTCTTTTTTGGGGGCAGTCGTATAATATACACTTAGGTCCGACATTTTCCATGGTGGTACAGAACGTCCATGTAGGGTCTTAGTTATGGGAATGTTCAGCTGAGCTAAGTGTTTACACGTCACTTGTAACCATGAATTTGAGTATGAATCGGTGTTGTTATTCAAAGTTAGCTCTTCTATTCTGTGTTTTAGTTGTCTTTGGAACTCTGTACAATGGAGGGGTTCTCTAATTGATTTGAAACTAAATGTGGTATTTATGTATAATATTCTTTCATAAACAGAAGGCAAATTAAGTTCTGTTCTCATATTCACAATCCTTGTTGTTCTAGGGGCACCAAGAATGATCCTCATGGCTTCATTTTGGACACTTTCTAGACTAGTCAACTCTGATTCCTTGAACAATACTAGGTGCAACGCATGGTAATCTATGACCGACCTTATGTATGACAAGTAAAAGATTCTCGCAATATTGACATTAATACCATGGTCTTTGCCGACAAGTGTCTTAAGTGGCTTCAGTCGCTCCCACAGCCTTTTCTTCAGGTTTTTAATGAACTCTGAATCATTAACAATCACCCCAAGGTATTTGTATTGATGGCAGAGATCTAGCTCAACGTCATCTATATGAAACCTTGGCAGAGGGATTGTCTGTGGGTTAAGTGCCTTTGTTTTTTCAGATGAAATTATCAAGCCACACTCAGTAGCCCTTGCAGAAAGTATATCTAGAATCTCTTGCATTCTCTCCTCGGATGAGGATTTAATACAAATGTCATCGGCATAGCAAATAATGGAGTCATTGCCTGCAAGTGGTATATCGCCCAGTAATCTATGCATTAGGATATTAAATAGCATGGGACTAAGTACGCCTCCCTGAGGTGTGCCGAGTTCAAATACTTTTGTATGAGTACTTTTAATGCCCCTGAAGAGAACCTGAGCCGATCGATTCGACAGATACATTTGAATCCATGTTAACAGTTTTCCCTGAATACCAAAGCTAGCTAGTTGCTCAAGGATAATTTCCCTGTTTGCAATATCAAAAGCAGATTTAAGATCAAGAAATACGGTTTGCATGCCTGGGTTTGAGTTTGTTAAGTACTCTGCAAAACAGTGCTGACTGCTACGCCCTGGGAGAAATCCATACAGTCTAGAGGATAACTTAGCATTTATGCGATACATGAGCCTGTTCAGAATTATTCTCTCAAGTACTTTGCACAGACAGGAGGTCAAGGAAATGGGTCTGTATTTATCAGTATTGGGTTTGGGTATAGGAATGATTAAGCTTTTAGTCCAGGAGCTTGGGAGGATTCCTTGTGATAGGCTGAGTCTATACAGATGTAAAAGTGGGTTGCCTGGTACCTGAGCAATGTGACGAAGGACGCTGTAAGTAATGCCGTCCTCGCCAGGGGCGGTTGCCTTACCTTTCAGAAGGGCATTGCTTAGTTCCCACTCGGTTATTTCGACAAAGTCGGAGGGGTCAATAGCAGCACATGCTATTGCTATATTGAAATTTCTATCTATTTTCGACTTGTTGAGCTGATTTTTTATCCCTTGTGGAAGTGAGTGTACTTGAGAATTTCCTGCCCACTGCTGTAGCAGCATATTAGCCTGTTCCTGTGGACTGTGGAACTGCGGTGTTGTGAGGGCTTTACCTGTCAGTCTATTAATTTTTCTCCATACGTCAGCTATAGAAGTTTGACTATTGATACTTTGCAGAAATTGTTCCCAGTATTTACTACGAATCTGAGTTTTTAAATCTCTGAATTCCTTGGTGGCTTTCATAAACTGCAGAAGATTATCTGTCGTCTTATTATCTTTATAGCAATTAGCAAGCTCCTGAACCCGTATATATTCCTTTGCCAGAATTGGGTCATTGATCCACCTCGGTGCATGGGAGGTCTGGGGCCTCTTTTTCTTTGAGAGTTTTCTTGAACAGACCCAAGTGTCATAGTAGTCAGTGACAACTTTGATTAGATCCTGAGAAAATTTCTCAACAGATGTTACTTCATAGGTGTTATACCAGTCATAGACCCGTGCCTTGAAGTGATGCTCCAGGCCCGGTGGGATAATTATTCGGAGCCTAGGTGATCTAGTGGCTGAATTGCTGTCTACAGTATAATCTGTTCGTATTGCAAAGTGGTCACTAACTAACTCTCGCACCAGTGAAGTACAGACATTACCATGAACTAAATTTTTGCCAAATACATAGTCTAATCTGCCACCTCCCAAATGAGTCTCTGCTTCTGTGTCATATACTGTCAGTGATCTACTATTGATAAAATGTTTGAATTCTTCCCCATTACTATTACGTTGGTTGTCTCCAAAGTGTGGATGCCTTGCATTGAAGTCGCCCATACATAACGTGCTTTGGTTGTGAAAATTGGGGAGAGAACTAGCCAGAAATTTGGAGTATCTGGCATATACATTATACAGTGAAAAATAGCCAGTGGCAGTCTGAATTTTTAAATGATGAAATTGAACATCAGTGTTCTCGGATTTTTTAACTAAGTTATGTGGCAGTGCTACCTTCACATATGTCAACAATCCAGTCATGGCTGTATTCACATATGAATAGTATCCCTGAATTGCAGGTGCTATTTTCATCTTAGCAGCAGCAGCAAAAGGTTCTTGCACGCAAATAACATCAGTATTATATTTACGGATATAAAACTCTAGGTCATTCAGCCTAGGCTTTATACTACGCATATTCCATGATATAAATTTGATTGTCCGTTTATCCATAAGTGAGTAGTGTTCTATTAGGCAATCTGTACCTCATGCTGTTATATCCTCTAATATTACAAATTATAGATTCACATAAACATATAGCTTTATGATTGTGGATTTCATTACAGATGGTAGTCTTAAACATAAAAGTACTTTTAACCATTTCAAACATTTGATCTTAGCTTTGTTCCACTTCTCAGCACAGTCCCTCCGGTTGCTGTGCTAGGTGCACCTGGGGGGCTGGTTGCGTCACTGGACCCGATGTCACAGGGATCCTGATATTGTTCGTGGTGGCTGTCAGCGCTGACACGCCCACTCTGGTTATCAGCACTGGCGGTCTGACATCGGTTCTCCTCGTTCGTTTGTTTAGCACTAATGGTAACACGAGTATCACGGCACTGACAATCACTTTTATTTTTTTCCATTTCATTAATTAAGTAAGTGTTTTGTTCTTTCAGAACTTTTATTTCCTTTAAAAGTTCAAGCACTTTTATGTCGCCTTGGTCAGCTGGCGTGACGTCACTTCTGTCACATGGTTGTGCGGGGGATTCCCCCGCCTGGCCTGCGGTCATCCCTGCCTGAGGGTGAGGGACGGCTGCCTCGGCTGGCTCCCGGGGAGGGAGGGGGGGCGTGGTCTTTAATTCAGAGAGTAAGGCAGGTTTGACGCCCGAGTCACCCTCTGTGAGATCAACATAATCTTGTTCACCTTCTCCGCCAGTTGCGCAAACATTTCGCGTAGTTCGGCGACCTCTGCACCCCCACTCGCCGGCAGCCGCGGGAAATCTCTGCGGTTGGTGACGTCACACAGGGCACGGGCAGGCGCTTCCCCGGCACCCTGTCCGCTGGTTGGGTTGGGAGGGTCGCGCTGGTCACTCGCGGTCGGTGCTGGGACCACAGGGGGTGGGGGGGGAGGGGCCAGGGCAGGGAGGCCCTTGCACCCCCAGTGCCAGGCATTCACACCTGTCATCCCACACCTGAAGCAGGATGGGACAAAAGCTGGTGCTTCTGCATTACTCTCTTCTGCTGCACTGCGAGGACACTCCTTGGCAGTATGTTGTTCTCCACATTCTGCGCAGCGCGCCTTGCCCTTGCAGTATTTAGCTACATGGCCACTTTCCATGCAGTTATAACAGATGACGGAGGATGCCCTCCACGGCCTCACGTGGCTGGCGGGTATGTACTTCCCAAAGAAGTGGTATGTACTGGGAGGGGGTTGCTCTCCTTTCCATATGATTCGTATACGGTTGAGTGGTTTCTTGTCTTTGTGCACTCGTATGGCCTTATGAACTCCTTCGAGTGCATACGCATGTTCAAGATCAAAATCCTTGTTGTAGTGGGTCACAAGGTATTCGTCATATTTCTCTTGCTTCTTGGGCTCATCACAAAGTTTGAAGATAATACCTCCA
>NC_061847.1:30225813-30228313 GCF_019202785.1 Penaeus chinensis
TTCTTCTCCCTCTCTCTTTACTCTTCCTCTCTCATCCTCTCTTCCCTCCTCTTCCCTCTCTTCCCCCTCTTTTCTCTCCTCCCGCCCCTTCCCTCCATCTCTTTCTCTCTCTTTTCCCCCTCTTCTCCTTCTTTCTTCCTCTCTCTCTTCTTCTCTTCCTCCTTCTCCTCCTCTTTTCCTCCTTTTCCCCTCTCTTTCTTCCTCTTTTCCCCTTCCCCCTCTCTCCTCTCTCTCTCTCTCTTCTCTCTTCCTTTTCCTCTCTTCTCCTCTCTCCTCACTCTCTCCCCTTTTCCCTCTCTCTCTCCCTCCCCTCCTCTCCTTCTCTTCCTTCTCTTCTCTTCTCTCCTCTCTCTTCTCCACCCTCTCCTCTCCTCTCTCCCTCTCACTCTCTCTTCTCCTTCTCTCTCCTCTCCCTCTCTCCCCCCTCTCTCCCCACCTCTCCTCTCTTTTCTCTCCCTCTCTACTTTCTCTCTCCCTCTCTCCCCTCCCTCTCTCCTCTCTCTCTCTTTTCGCTCTTCTCTCTCCCCGTCCCCTCTCTTCCACTCCTTCCTCCCTCTCTCTCTCTTCATCTCTTTCTCTCCCTCCTCTCTCTCTCCACGACAGGACCCGATAGCAAAAGCGATGTTTGGGTGAGGGTTCCTTTATCAACTTCATTCATAAAAACATCGATATCTACGAGAACTGTGTCATCGCTGAGCCTGACTCGAGTTACTTCGCAAAAGCCTGCCCTTGCCCTCCTCCGGCCCCTCCTCGTACCCTCTGGACGGGGCAGTCGTCGTTGTGCACGTCCCAGGGGAGAGCCCGAGCGGGTAGCCCTTGGAGCGCTTCTCCACCATCCGCGCCTCCACCCCGGCCTCCTTCCTGCTCCTGAGCACCCACGTGTCGTTGTCCCAGATGATCTGCGTGAAGAAGTGGCCCTGGAAGGCGGGGCGGCCGTTGTGGTAGCCGTAGACGGTGAAGGTGCGGTCGAACTTGGACTCCTTGCAGTGGCCGCGCATCCTGACGATGGGCGGGCCGGTGAAGTTGCAGAGGGCGCAGGTGAGGGTGCCGCAGTCCGCGTTTTTAACCCACCGGGGATCCCACGCCCCGTATCGCGCACGGTATCGTCGGCGGTACCCCAGCTCCGACCCCCTGCCGGCCCGAGGGGGATGTCGACGCCATTTTTGCCCACGGCCCCCGTGAGTTGCCCTGATGCCCAGCCATAGAGCGCCCCCCACCCGGGTTGCACGGGTCGTTGAAGCGGATGAATCGTCGAGACCTTTCTTCCCTGGGGGGTTGCCCGGACCGAGATACCCGGGGAAGGGACCTGCACGCGAAAAGGGCCCCCGTCAAAGGGCAGCTTCCGGGAACACGTCGGGTGCGACGTGGGCCCGGAGCACATTTGCGTAGAGTCGCTTTAGAGCTCGTGGACCCGACACCTCGAGCGCCGACATGTTCTTCTCGAAGCCGTACAGAGGCTCGACCCCCCCCCTTCCTCCGGCACGGGGAAACACCACAGTCCTCCAGCGAGAGGGTCACGTCGTAGAAGCGGAAGTCCATCATCTCGCCGTGGAAGGTCTGCTGGACGTCCCACTCGGTGTCGGGGCTCACGTTCTGCCCGAGGACCACTCGGCCGCCGCCCTTGATCGTCAGGGTCGGATGTCCACCTGCGACTCGGGGCGCCCCGCCGACATCTGCCTCGTCTGGGAGCGAAAGGGGATCATGAGAGGATAGTGCCAAAAAATTATCCCTTTAGATAATAACCATAATCTTAACAAGCATCGACGTTATATCAAGAAAATAAATAAACCAACTACATAACATGATACAACGAAAAAGAAAAACTTAAATGATACACACATAAAAAAACAATAACAAACAGATAAATGAATAAATAAAAATAAATAAAACAAATTGAACAAACAAACAAATAAACCATAACGAAAAGCAAGTTTCCCCCCCCAAAAAAAAACCTCCAGGACCTCATTATCGAAGACGAGGTCGAGCGTGTTGGCCCGGAGGTCGATGGCGACGCAGAGGTGGTGCCACGAAGCTGGACGCGACCTGATTTAGTGGTGGGGCGTGGGAAAGCAGCAGACATCAGGGTTTTTCCCCCCGGGCCACTTCACAGCTGCAGGAGGGAGAGGCGGAAAGGGGACTGGATGGCCGTCTGGCATTTCTGATTGACTGTTTGTCTGTATGTCTCTCTCTCTCTCTCTCTCTCTCTCTCTCTTTCTCTTTCTGTCCGTCTCTCTCTCTCTCTCTCCTCTCTCCTTTTCTTCTCCCTCTCTCTCCTCTCTTTTTCCCCCCCCCTCTCTCCTCTTCTTCTTTTTTTTTTCTTCGCTTTCCTCTCCCACTTTCCTTTCTCTTTTTGTTCCCCCTCTCTCTTCCTCTCTCTCTCTCTCTTTTCCCTCTCCCTTTTATCACCTCTCTCTTCCTTTCTCTTTTTCTGTCTGTCTGTCTGTCTGTCTTCCCCCCTCTCTCTCTCTTTTCCCCTCCTTCTCCCTTTTCCTCCTCCCCT
>NC_061847.1:30248313-30278313 GCF_019202785.1 Penaeus chinensis
ATACATATATACATATACATTTATATCTATATCTATCTATCTAATCTATCTATCTATCTATCTATCTATCTATCTATCTATCTATCTATCTATCTATCTATCTATCTATCTATCTATCTATCTATCTGTCTATCTATCTACCTATCTATCTATCTATCTATCTCTGGGTGGGTAGCCTAGTTAGTGTTAAGTGCTTGCATGCCTTCTCGCTTACAGCTGCCACCGCTGGCTAGCCTGGTGCGAAAAGGGAGCAGCTATGCATAAGTCTCCCCTGCCAGCTCATAGCCTATCCATCATCAAGACTTCTGCAGTGCCTCCTCGTGGCCACCCATGGAAACTAGGTACCTTGCAGTCCTAGGCTGAACTGTGGAGGCTCTTGGAGCAGCAGGAGGCCATAGAGGTACAGAGCCATGGCCCACCGGCGTGTGGATACGCCCTGGCTTCGTACTAACTCCTGCCCCCGTGCCCCCTGGGGTCAATGGGCGGCTGTGGGGAGGCAGGCCTTGCCAGTCGCCCCCCCCCCCCCCACGAGATAACCACTGGCAACGAATCATGTAGTTGTTGGTGCTGGGGGGAGGGCTAAAGTCCCTCCCACCCAGCAGGAACGGCGACCGCTAGGACTCGGGTGGGGAGGGAGGGTTACCCGTCATCCCATCTGGGTTCCAGCGGCCGCCAACCTGGCGTGATGCTTGTGGGGGAAAGCCCCAGGGAGCCCTGCAGGCAGATTATGGGACCTGCAGCCAGCCAACCTCCTCTATATGGGGCGGCGTCGGTAGGGGTGGCAGAAGTGGCGCCCACCCGGAGTGACTGCCCGAGGTTAGACCTCGGGCGGGTTGTCATGGTAGGGGGTTTGAAACGTCAGTTCCCCGCGACAGGACGATCGGTTACCACTACTGTCAACGGAATTGAAGCAGCTGAGAGTTGAGGTGGCTGCTCTCTCGGAGGTGAGAAGACCTGGCAGCGGCACGATTAGTATGGGTGGCAACACTTACTACTGGTCGGGCCGCAGCGATGGCCACCATCTCCAGGGAGTAGCCATAGCCATCTCCAGCAGACTTCAACCCTCGGTAGTTGAGGTCACTCCAGTCGATGAGCGTATTATGGTACTGAGACTGAAGCTTTCATTTAGCTTCATGTCTCTTATTGCTGTATACGCTCCTACGGATGTATATAAACTTGAGTTGAAAGAGATGCTTAACGCCAAACTTGCATCTGTGGCAGACAGTTGTCCTCGGCAATATATTCGTATTGTTCTGGGCGACTTCAATGCTATATCCGGCTGCGATCGAGCTGGCTACGAGATGTCTGTCGGTCCTCATGGTTCAGGATCTGATGCTGGCAGCGAGAATAGCCACCTTTACTGTGACTACGCTAGGTCCCAGAATTTGAGGATTTCTGGCTCCTGGTATCAGCGTTCTGACCGCATTGTTGGACATGGTACAGCGATACAGGTAGTGTGGCCATCCTCGTTAGCACTCGGTGGAGGATCCTCCAGAAGTGCAGGGTGTATCGAAGCACCAAGTTCTGTGGAACTGATCATATATTAGTTGTGGCTACTCTACGGGTCCACTTTAGAAGCCCCCGTCGCCCAAATGAACACCCTAGGGTGTTTCATTTGGACAGATTGAGGGAGGACGAGTGTGCTCGGGGGTTTGCCGAGGTTATCTCTGGTCGTCTCACAGCACTCGTAGGAATCCATTGGTGAACGCCCAAGAATAAGACAGAATTCCATCTCGTAGGAGACACTGGAAGCCACAGATGCTTGTTGTGCGACTCGATTGTCAGGGGATCACAACTTGCACCGTTCTCTGGTGCGCAGGACTAGGTCACTGTTGAGAAGGGATAAGGAACAGTTCATCAGTAATCTTGCAGAGGAGGTCGAAAGCCATTTCGAAAGCCTACTAAGCCCTGAGAAAGCTTAACTCCAAGCCCTCCTCACAGACGACTGCAGTCCGCTCAGCAAGTGGCCGGATAATCTCAGATCCTGATGGGGTGCATGTGCATTGGGCTGAGTATTTTGAGCAGTTGTATCAGTTTGATCCACCAACAGTTAACTTGGATGCGGGTAATGTTGAGATTCCTCTGCCAGACCCACCCATCAGCGAGGATCCACCCTCCCTGACTGAAGTCAGGGGGGCGATCTCTGAAGCTGAAGAGTGGTAAAGCAGCAGGTGTTTGTGGCATCCCAGCTGAATTGTTAAAGGCTGGTGGAGAACCTATGGCAAGGGGCTTGCATGCAGTCCTGTCTGCCATCTGGCAGACTGGTACCCTTCACCCTGAACTGCTGAGGGGTGTGGTAATCCCTCTCTGGAAGGGGAAAGGGGATCGCTGGGACTGCAGCAATCACCGAGGCATTACACTACTCCGTGTACCAGGCAAGGTACTTGCGCACATCCTACTGAGACGTATCAGAGCAAGGCCGGAGCAATCTAGGTTCACTCCTGGTAAGTCCACAATAGACTGCATCCTGGCACTTCGAGTCATTGCAGAGCACCGTCGCGAGTTCGGACGTGGGCTGCTCGCAGCCTCAAGAAGGCGTTTGACTAGGTGCATCGCGAATCACTCTGGGAGGTCCTGAGGCTAAGAGGAATTCCGACAAGGATTGTTGGACTAATAGCAAACCTGTGTACAGGCACTGAAAGTGCTGTAAAGTGTGGTGGGGGCCTGTCGAGCTTCTTCCCTGTTAGTTCAGGCGTGAGGCAAGGCTGTGGTCTTGCACCAATGCTTTTCAACACTTGCATGGATTGCATACTGGGTAGAGCTACTGTCCAAAGTCACTGTGGAGCAACTCTCGGCAATATCAAGGTTACAGACCTTGACTTTGCTGATGATGTTGCCGTTCTTTCTGAATCTCTGGAAACCCTAGTGGCGGCTCTTGATGCATTTAGCAATAAAGCGAAGCCCTTGGGGCTACAGGTCTCCTGGATCAAGACCAAGATCCAGGATTTTGGGCGCCTACTAGGAGACCCTGAGCAGTCTGTACGTGCTTGCGGTGAAAACATCGAAGTCACGGAGAGCTTTATATACCTCGGTAGTGCAGTTCCCGACTCTGGGCTGTCAGACCTGGAAGTCAGTAGATGGATTGGCATGGCAGCAGGGGTCATAAAATCTCTCGACAAGAGTATTTGGAGATGCCGGTACCTGTGCAGAAGGACCAAGCTACGTGTTTTCAAGGCCCTGATACTGCCAGTTTTACTATATGGTAGTGAAACTTGGACGCTATCTTGTGCTCTGGAATCTCGTCTTGATGCCTTTTGTAACAGATCCTTGCGCCGGATCATGGGGTACAGTTGGCGGGACCATGTGTCCAACCAACGGCTGCACCGTGAGACCGGTACAGGACCTGTTACTTGCACAATCCGTGATCGCCAACTCAGGCTATACGGCCACTTGGCTCGATTCCCGCAGGATGATCCTGCCCATCGGGTTGTATCTGTCCGTGACAATCCTGGGCGGAGGAGGCCTGTGGGACGACCGAAAAGGTCGTGGCTTGGGCAGATCGATCAAACCTGTTGTGAGGAACTAGAGATGGGCCGGGCCCCTGCCTGGCGGCTCGCCATGAGGAACCCTCGTAGGTGGAAACAAAGGGTGGATGCGGCTATGCGCCCCTGCCGGCGTTAGCTCCCAAATGATGATGATATATAAATATATATACATATGTGTGTGTGTGTGTGTGTATAAGTGTGTGTGTGTGTATTTATATAGATATAGATGTATATGTATGCATATATTTATGTATGTATATATATATATATATATAAACACCAACACACCCACAAACAAATCAACAATGATACAAAACAAATGATTGTGTAATGATAACGAAACGAAACTGATGGAGAATGGAGAATGAAGGAAAACAGAAAAAGAGGAAGAAGCTGGGATAGGAGGAGGAGGAGAAGAAGAAGAAGAAGGAATAAATAGGAAGGCAAAGATGAGAAAAGGAATCAAAGAGAAAAAAGGAGAAAAAAAAAAGGAAGGAGAGAATTAGGCAGATGATTGGAAGGAGAAACAGATGAGAAAATGAAGATGAAACGATGAAAGGAGGCGAAGAATTAGAAAAGAAAAAGAAAATAAGAAAAGATAAGAAGAAGGAGGACGAGAAACACGAAGAAGAGAAAAAGAAAGATAAATAAAATAGGAAAAAAATCACGTAGCAGTAGAGGAAACACCACAGATCGGAAGAGGGAGGGGGGAGGGGAGGGGAGGAGGAAGGAAATTTTCTTTTTCCTTTGGATTTCGTTTTTATTCTTAAATATGCCTCTTCCTTTACACTGAATCGTTGTTAAGACACTTCTTGAAAACTCCATTAAAGATTTTAATTTTTTCATTTATTTATCTATTCCTTTTTTTACAATATCATTTCGTTTCAGCAAAGTATGAACGTATTTTTTAAAATCTCAAAGCGATCTAGCAATATAAATTTAATTTTTCAAAAATAGAAAACGGATGTCATATAAATAACTTAAATATCACACAAATTTATATCAGTTACTATCAATCTCTTTACTTGCCTTGCATAAAATAGTCGATAAGATAAAGTGTATTGCGTATTGCGTCAAGAACGTGTCTGAGACGTGTTCGTGTGGAAGGTGTGGGAAGTGTGGAATCTTTGGAATGTTTGGAATGGGTGGAATGTGTGGAATGGGGGGGAAGGTGTGGAATGGGTGGAATGTGTGGAATGGGTGGACGTTGTGGAATATTTGGGTGGAATGTGTGGAATGTTTGGAATGATTGGAATGTGTGGATTGGGTGGAATATGTGGAATGGGTGGAATGGATGGGAAGTTTTCTATGCTTTGTGTTTGGGACCAACTGTCTTATTTTTAGCATTCTTTTTCTCTTCGCCTTCGTGTTCTTCTTCTTCTCCGTCTTATCATTAATAATATTTGTCTTCATCTTCCCCGTCTTCGTCTTCCTCTTTTTCTTTTCTTTTTTTCTTTCTGTTTCTTCTTCTTCTTCGGCTTCTTCTTCTCCGTCTTCTTCTTCTACTAACTTCCGGCCAATCTACAAACTTCCGGCCAATCTACGAACTTCCTGCCATTCTACCAACTGTTAGTCTCCTATGTTTGTTGGTGTTTCTCTATGATGCTTGAGGGTGAAGAAAACACCAATAAAAACTAAAGTAGGCTCACTGGAAATCAGCTCCGACAAAATTAATACGAAACTCTTCCTTTTCCTCTGCCAGGCTCCGTCTGAGAGTGTTGCTGCCAGACGCATGACTACAGAGACAAAATGAAATGTTGTACTCTATAAGTCGTACAGAGAATCTCACTCTTTCACAGAGGTGATATGCTACACAGCAATATAAACTAAACATAATCTTCTATATTTCACATGGTATAACATATCACACAAAAAGAAGTGTGTATAATATAATCACATAATTATCATAATATACCTACGATAATACTGGCATCATAATCCGTATGCAATGACATCACAACATGGCACTCACAACTCACTTATTTCATTATCACAACCTACACCAACTTCCAACTTCCTGTCATTCGACCAATGTCCTGGCATTCTTATTTCATTATCACAACCTACACCAACTTCCAACTTCCTGTCATTCGACCAATGTCCTGGCATTCTTATTTCATTATCACAACCTACACCAACTTCCAACTTCCTGTCATTCGACCAATGTCCTGGCATTCTTATTTCATTATCACAACCTACACCAACTTCCAACTTCCTGTCATTCGACCAATGTCCTGGCATTCTTATTTCATTATCACAACCACCAACTTCCAACTTCCTGTCATTCGACCAATGTCCTGGCATTCTTATTTCATTATCACAACCTACACCAACTTCCAACTTCCTGTCATTCGACCAATGTCCTGGCATTCTTATTTCATTATCACAACCTACACCAACTTCCAACTTCCTGTCATTCGACCAATGTCCTGGCATTCTACTAACTTTCTGTCAATCTACTAATGTCCTTTCATTCTACTAACTTCCTGTCAATCAACCAACCTCCTGTCAATCAATCGACTTCCTGTCAATCAATCAACTTGTCATAATATCTGATCTCAAGATTCACTTTAATCATAGTAAATAATTATTAGGTATGTTTACAGTCCGTATGACGTATGCACAGTGTAATTTGAAATACTGTTTTTTTCTCTATATTTCTCTCTTTCTCTATTTATTTTTCTGTATGTCTGTCTGTCTGTCTGTCTGCATATCTCTCTCTCCCTCTCTCTTTCTTTCTCTCTCTCTCTCTCTCTCTCTCTCTCTCTCTCTCCTCTCTCTCTCTCTCTCTCTCTCTCTCTCTCTCTCTCTCTCTCTCTCTCTCTCTCTCTCTCTCTCTCTCTCTCTCTCTCCTCTCTCTCTCTCTCTCTCTCTCTCTCTCTCTCTCTCTCTCTCTCTCTCTCTCTCTCTCTCTCTCTCTCTCTCTCTCTCTCTCTCTCTCTCTCTCTCTCTCTCTCTCTCTCTCTCTCTCTCTCTCTCTCTCTCTCTCTCTCTCTCTCTCTCTCTCTCTCTCTCTCTCTCTCTCTCTCTCTCTTTCTCTCTCTCTCTCTCTCTCTCTCTCTCTCTCTCTCTCTCTCTCTCTCTCTCTCTCTCTCTCTCTCTTTCTCTCTCTCTTTCTCTTTTTCTCTTTCTCTCTCTCCCTGTCCCTCTCTCTCCTTCTCCCTGTCCCTCTCTCTCTCTCTCTCTCTCTCTCTCTCTCTCTCTCTCTCTCTCTCTCTCTCTCTCTCTCTCTCTCTCTCTCTCTCTCTCTCTCTCTCTCTCTCTCTCTCTCTCTCTCTCTCTCTCTCTCTCTCTCTCTCTCTCCTCCCTCTCTCTCTCTCTCTCTCTCTCTCTCTCTCTCTCTCTCTCTCTCTCTCTCTCTCTCTCTCTCTCTCTCTCTCTCTCTCTCTCTCTCTCTTTCTCAGCTAACACTGTGAACATGTCTTTGCATGGTCGAATTCCAAATAGGCGAGATAAGATACGAGGAAGTACTAATACGCCGGGCGGACCAACAATCAGGCAGTCTGTCTACGGACCAACATGTCTTCCACCCTGCAGCACGACGGCCTCCCCGTGGGTGCCGAAAAACAAGACAAAAGTGAGCAAGGGAGTGGATTGTGCAGTGTGTTGTGACTTGTGAAAATCTTTTCTATTCGTTTTTTGTTGTTGTTGTTGTTGTTGTTGTTTTTCTGTGTCTCATTCTTTCTTCTTTTCCGTCGTCGTCGTTTTCTTTCTTCCATTTTTTCTTCTTCTTCTTCTTCTTTCTTTCTTCTTCTTCTTCTTTCTTCCTCTTTTTCTTCTTCTTCTTCTTCTGGATTTCCCACTTTTTTTTTATTTTCCCTTCCCCTTATTCCTTCTCTTCCTTTCCTTCTTCCTTTCATCCTTTTCCACCTTCCGTTTGTCCGTATATGTGAAACCGAAGACGTGGAAGTACAAAGCGAAATGGAAGATCACAAATAACAAATAACCTTCCTTGTTCAGTGAGTTGTGAAGTGAACAAACAGTTGTTCATCCAAACGACAGTGAAGTGAACAGTTTGTGAACGTGACAACAGGGTCTGAAGAACAAAGTGTCTTTTTGTTCATGAGTGTAGTTAAGCAATGAAAGAAAATGAATAACTTCATGAACAAGAGATGTGCTAGATGAATTTCGATATCATAACAATATGTATGTTATTCCCGTGTGTATATAACTGTTCTTCTGTTATATGCTTACGCCAGAATAACATACATGTTGGTGTTCTCATGTGACATCTCTTACTTCATGAAGTTATTCATTCCTGTTATTCTCTATATTTATCACACTGTGAATTATCCGTTTTTTAAAGGTACATGAAGGAGAAAAAATAGACAATTGAATTCTGTCATTTCTAGCTATGGTGTCTGTTATATCATATTTCAGTATCAGACATTCTTTTTTATCTTCTGCATTCCTATTCTCTACTGTAATAGCATATAATATATATATATATATATATATATATATATATATATATATGTATATATATATGAATATATATATAAATATATATATGTATATGTATGTATATATACATATATATATATACATGTATGTATATATGAAACATGCATATATTGCATCTAAAATATATTTAGGCAGACAGAGTTAACATCAATGAGAATTGATAATACAGAGATAAACACTTCAATTGTTACTTTGACGAAATAACACAATTTTGATAAGATATAGGAAATCTACTCCCTTGCCACATGCACATTATTTTCCGCCTCGATATTTCGTAATAAATGGTGTAAATTAACCAATGCAATGGACGGGCGACGTGAACATTATTGAAGCAAGAACAAGCAGGCGTGTTTACGTAAGAGGTTAAAATAATCTAATGAGAGAATAGAGAGAGAGAGAGAGAGAGAGAGAGAGAGAGAGAGTGTGTGTGTGTGTGTTTGTGTGTGTGTGTGCGTGCCTCACAAGTGATAAGTCCTGCCTTAGATATGAATTTCCGAAGGTCAGCAAAGACGTCATTGAGAGATTAAGTTGCCGTTAAAGATAAAACTAATGGTGTCCCCGTTGTTCGAATGTAGATAGATAGATAGACTGACAGACAGATAGAGAGAGAGAGAGAGAGATAGACAGATAGATATGCACACACACACACATATATATATGTATACTTATATTCATTAATTCGATCCGTTCGTGATCCGAATATTAATGAAGGGCCACCTCCTCCCCCGGCAGAGCCCGACGAGCGCGGAGAGCGACGCTTCCACCGCCAGTCGGCCCTCATGTACGAGTCCGTCCGACGCCAAACCTTCATCAACTGGCCCTTGACCTTCCTGGATCCGGATAAGCTG
The DNA here is from genome assembly GCF_019202785.1 of Penaeus chinensis. Lineage (NCBI taxonomy): Eukaryota > Metazoa > Arthropoda > Malacostraca > Decapoda > Penaeidae > Penaeus > Penaeus chinensis. The sequence goes on from NC_061847.1 coordinate 30,257,111, forward strand.
GCTGCGGTGGGATTCTTCTACCTGCGGACGGAGGACCACGTGCAGTGCGCCTTCTGCCGAGGCATCGTCGGCTTCTGGGATCCCTCCGACGACCCTCTGACGGAACACAAGAAGCATTTCCCCAACTGCCCCTTCGTCGCGGGGGTCGCCACGGGGAACGTGCCGAAGGACGGGTCGGACGACCAGACGGGGAAGGCCTTCAAACTCCTCGACGATTACTACAACTACCGAGTGGCCAACACTCGCCCTCAAAGCTCGACGAATTATCAGACAGGTGTGTACTTTGTAAGTCTATATCCGTGTATATATATGTTTATGTGTATTTGCTTGCGTGTTTATTTCTGAGCAAACTGTGTATTTTTTATGAAATCCATCATCTCCAACGATCCTTGAATCTGCAGACTCGTTGTGCATCCCCGAGACCAACAAGGTGGCCTTCCCTGCCCTCAACACAATCCAGAGCCGCTGCCAGACGTTCGCGCGCTGGCCCAAGGGCATCGGCGTGAGCATCGACGCCCTTGCGGAGGCGGGCTTCTTCTCGACGGGCCTGGCGGACTGGGTCCAGTGCTTCCACTGCGGCGGGGGACTCCACTCGTGGCGCCAGGAGGACGATCCCTGGACGGAACACTCCCGCTTCTACCCCTACTGCCCCTTCGTCAGGATGCAGCGTGGGGAGGACACCGTGATCCACTGCTGGAAGGAGAACCCGGCGCCGAGCGTTCCCCCGCGGCCCATCGCCCTCACGCCAGAGGAAAGCGACCTCCTGCTCCACCATCCCATCGCTAAGGTAATTGTTCATAAACATAAATACACAGCAAAACAAGGCCACCATCATTACCCTTTCCGTCTTTCTCCTTAACAATGCAAAACATATGACACCAAACCGCTCGGCGATAACACCTCCCTTGACAACCGTTCTTCTCCATCAGAGGGCGATCGAGATGGGTCTCTCGCCGGCGTCGATGAAGGGCGCCCTGAAGCTCCGTCTGGAGAAATTGGGCATGATGTGTCGGACGGTGACGGAGGCGATGGAACTGGTCTTCGATTACGAGGAGGAACAGCGTCGAAACAACGCCGAAAAGAACAGCAGTTACGACGGCATTCCCATCGCGGAGGTGGGTTTGGGTTGGGAAATGTTTGTGTTGATTATAGTTAATCAGTGGGACTACAAGGTTGTTTATTTTATAGTTAGGGTGACTTATTTATTGTTTTGTGATGAAAGGGATTAAGCACCAGGCTGCTTTTGTAACTTTATCTAATAGTATTTTTCCCCTCTTTTCTTCAACAGACTAGAGACAGCACACCAACAGAACATATGACAGTAAGTACTGTTTTCTCTTATTTTTCTTCCTTAGGTCATACATTTTATAATATCTATCTAATATGCATATTTTGAGCAATAATTCACTCTGGTTTCGCCACTGAGTATGAAATAATAACAGTCCTTTCTCTCCTTTATTCAGGTTGAAGTCCAAAATCCTTTTTTTCCGATGGACTCCAGCGCTATCCCATTCAGCATCGAGCAAAACCCGGAATACTTGAAGTTACTTTCAGAGGGTAAGCATTTTATAGTTCCCCCCCCCCCCCTGGTATATCACATATGGCTAAACTACAGACTACGCAAATCCCTTTTATGTCCCTTCGTTCGGTTATTAATATCCAGTGTTTCCCTTGGTCAACAGTGGAGCAGCTTCGTCGAGATGTCCTGATGGAGGAGAAGCGTCTGATGTGCCGGCAGTGCCATGGCCAGCGCGTGGCAGTGGTGTTCCAGCCTTGCTCTCACCTCCACCTGTGTGCCGAGTGTGCCAGGCCGGTGGACACCTGCCCTTCGTGTGGCACCGTCGTCAGGGGGACGTTGAGACCCATCATCGGCTAGTGACACAGCCATGGCGCCGACACCAGGGACGCATCGTCGACGTCCGCTCTGCTCTCGCGACCCGGATTCCCACGGCACAGAGGAGAGACGCTACGGCAGGTCAGCAGCACAAAGGGGGTCTTCTGTGTCTGTCGCGTCCTCAGGAACTCTGGGACGCTCCGGATCCTAGGCATGGAGAAGTAGTTGAGGAGTTGCATTCACTCTCAGGGATATTTTACTGTGGCGCCCTCCGGACAGGTCGCCTTCTACAGCATTTTATTCCTTCGGAGTTCCTGCCACAACACCTGCAGGTTCAAGCATTATGGTTGAAACTCTGCTTTAAAGGTTTCCTATATAATGCAGATCTGTTGCGGAAAGACGTTCTGCAAAAACATAAACTTGATTATCTTGATGCAATTGATCGAAAGTTTATAGAACTTAATTGCATAATACTGCATGGTATAGGCAAACTACCATTATTGAATAGAACAGGTTTATATTTCACCACACTTACTGAAAATACACACTTTACACAAACACAATACAGACCTACAGTGCAATCGCATTGTGAAAAAAGTCATCATCTATTCTCTTCTGTCTGTTTATATGTCTTTTCTCAGTTTCCTGTTATTACAGGTAAGTTAAAATATTCGATGATGAAAAAATACTTCTACATTCATATAATCAATTACAAAAAGCGATGGAAAAAGCGCGTTCTGATTATTTTTTTATGATGCATCTACGTGATATAGTGAAAAATAAAGATAATGAGTTTGTTTTGAGTTTGATTGTATTGCCAAGAGTATCACCAATGGAGACTAAGCTGACCTCGTCTGACCTCTGCCATCACGGTCAGCAGCCTACACATTGCTAAAAAACGGAATTCATCTACGTGATTTAGTGAAAATAAAGATAATGAGTTTAACTCTATTGCCAAAAGCCATCGTCAGCAACAATGGAGTAAGGTCACGAGTTTCACCAGACTTAACTGACCTCGTGTGTGTGACCTCTACCATCACGATTAGCTGACTGTCCTTGTCAATCCTAATGCGAACATCCTACACATTGCTAAAAAAAAAAATGAGACTTAACGACCGTATTTCCACAATTTCGCCCAATCCAAGAAGCCTTAAAGACGCAGGGAACTAGGAATTCTAGCTTTTATCTCTTCACAGATTTCTCCTGGGCAGTTAACGTAGCAAATACAGCACGAGATAAATACTTCAGAGGAACGCAAACTTAAGACGAAAAGTGAAACAAGGAATAACCTTTTTTCAGTAATTATTCTCTCAAGAACTATGTTTTGTGCTCAACCAGGGGACCAATACCTGATGCATATAAAAGGTGTAATCCGCACAGAATTACATACGAATATAATCCAGTTCTGCGAAAGGATTTTGTTATCTATTAAACTTGAAGCACATGGAGGTTTCTGGAAAATAATCTGCAAATACTTGGAACAATGATTGTACTATAAATAGCACTTTATGAGCTGAACATTTTACAAACAACGGATACTGATAGTGGCACGATTATTTGATCATATATTCAAAAACTCCAAAGTGTGAAGATTAAATGTATTATTTTTGTTGTTGTTATAACAATTATCATTTTTCTTATTGTTATTACGATTGTTTTCACTATCCTTATTGTTATTATCATTATCGGTGCTGTATTGTTATTATTGTTATTATAATTTTAGTTGTTGTTGTTGTTATTATTATTATTATTATTATTATTATTATTATCATTATTGTTATTATTATTATTATTATTATTATTATTATTATTATCATCATCATCATCATCATCTTCATCATCATTATCACTGTTAGTATAAGCGTTATTATTATCATCATTATCATTGTTGTTCTTACTATTATCATTATCCGACTTCTTCGAGTCAAGTACACTGCAATAAATAGTTAGACCGTCAGTTTCTACACATTTATCATTTACACGACTATCCGACAGAGAGGTTACTAAGGAAAGCAAGAGGGGAAAGCGAAAGGAAAGGGGGATAAGAAAAGGAAACTAAGGAATAAAGTGTGAGAGAGGGAGAAATAAAGACGAAGAAAGAGAGGAAATGAGAGGAAGGAACTTAAAAAGTAAAGGATAGTGGAAAAGGGGAAACGGAGGGAAATTCAAGAGGAGAGAGGGACGGGTAAGGGAAGAAGGAGGGGGATCGGAGAGAAATGGGGAATGAGGGACAGAAGGAAGGGAGGGAATGAAGGAGCGAAGGAGGTGAAAGAGGATAGAAAGAAAGGAAAAAGACGGAGGTGGGAGGAGGCAGCCGCAGGACTTCAAAAAGGACAGGAGTGAAATGAAGGAAGATTGGGGAGTGAGAGGAGAAGGAAGAGCGGGAAAGGAAAGGGGAAAAGAGAGAGGGGAAGCAGAAGGGAAAGAGGGGGCGAGAATTAGAAAGAGGAGGATGAAAGAGGGACAGAGGAGGGGAGAAATAGTGCCACTTAATTTTTTTGTTCCGTAGATTTTTTTTTTTTGACAATGTTCTTAATAATGGTAATACTAATAATAGTGATAATAATAATCATAATTATAATGATAATAATAGTGATAATAATAATCATAATTATAATGATAAAAATAGTGATAATAATAATTATAATGATAATAATAGTGATAATAATAATCATAATTATAATGATAATAATAGTGATAATAATAATAATGATAATAATAATAATGATTAAGACAATAATAATGATAATGATATGATGATAATAATAATAATAATAATAATAATAATAATAATAATAATAATAACAATGATGATGATGATGATGATGACGATGATGATGATGAGGATAATAATAATAATAATAACAATAATTATAATAATAATAATAACAATAATAACAATTATTATGATAATAATAATAGCAATACCGATAATAGTAATGATAATACTATAATAGTAATAATAGTAATAATAATAATGATAATAATAGTAATAATAATTATGACAATAATAATGATGATGATGATGATATTAATAACAATGATAATAATAATAAGAAGAACAATAATAATAATAATAATAATAATAATAATAATAATAATAATAATAATAACAGTAATAATAATGAAAATAATGGGAGTAGCATAAATAATGGTAATGATAATAGTTATGACAACGTTGATAATAATGATAATAACACTAATAATAACACTAATAATAATAATAATGATAATAATGATAATAATAATAACAATAATAATAATAGGATAATAACAATAATAATAATAGGATAATAACAATAATAATAATAGGATAATAACAATAATAATAACGATAATAATAATAATAATAATGATAATAAGAATAATAACAAAAATAGTAATGATAATGATAATAACAATTATAAGAAATAATAAAAATTAATAATAATAATAATAATAATAATAATAATAATAATAATAATAATAATAATAATGATAATAATAATAATAACAAAATAGTAATGATAATGATAATAACAATTATAAGAAATAATAAAAAAAAATAATAATAATAATAATAATAATAATAATAATAATAATAATAATAATAATAATAATAATAATGATCATATTAATAATAATAATATTAATAATAATAATAATAACAATATTAATAATAATAATATTAATAATAATAATCATTATTATGCTATTATTACTACAAATAATAATAATAATAATAATAACAACAATAACGATAATAACAACAATAATAATAATAACCACAATAATAACAATAATATCAATAATATCGTTATCATCAACAAGAATAACGATAATAACAACAATCATAACAATAATAACTATAATAATAACATTAATAACGATAATAACAACAATAAAAACAATAATAACTATCAAAATAACATTAATAACGATAATGATAACAATAATAATAAAACGGAAATAAAACTCGAATTCTCAAGACTTTGTTTACATCGCGAGGCCTTCTCGGTCGGCCTCCCAGAACGCTCCAAAAAAATCGAATTTCTCTCGTTTTTTAATGGAGAATTGGGTAATTATTGGTTTTAAATTTAGTCTAAGTGTGGGTTAGTTTGGTGGGGATGTAGAATGTGTGGATTTTTCAGTGATAATTGGTGTTTTTTTCATGGTTTATTGGTGGGTTTTGTCTCGCATGGTCGGGGTAAATGTTTTTTTTTTGTTTTGTTTTACTTTTATTTTGGGAAGGAAATTGTTGTTGTTTTGATGATCGTGTTGTTGGAATTAAGGTTTTTGTTTGTTATTGATTGTAAGGAGGTCTAGTTGATGGAGAGAGAGATTAGGTAGATAGAAAGGCTTCATAAATTTTAATTGGTATATAATTGTTCTTTGTTTTCTGTTGTTTTTGTTGTTAGGTGTGTGTTTATTAATATTTTTGTTGCCATTGTTATTATTATATGTTGCTTACCATTTTCGTTTTTTAATTATTTCTGATAAATGTTATGCAAATACTTAAAATTAATTTTATATATTATACTAATTTCTTTTATATTATTCACTAATGTATTACTTATTATTAAGCATTTAAACAATGTTAAAACAAAAAGGTAAAACTTTGAAATTGAAGAACAAATGACTTTCCTTTGAATAAGTGAGGAAAGCATAAGGTGTTAATGTTTATTTATCATTTTCATTGATTTTTATTCATTAATCGTTATTCTGATGATTGGGAGTTTATTGAATTTGTTTTTTTTTTATGTCTGTTAGTCTATTTTTTGTTATTATTATTATTATTATTGTTATTATTATTATTATTATTGTTATAATAATAATTGTTATCATTATTATTATTATTATTATTATTATTATTATTATTATTATTGTTATTATTGTTATATTGTTTTATATTATCATCATTATTTGTATCTCATTTCCATGATCTATTTTTCATTTATAATTATATTAATAATTTAGTTTGATTCCATTTGTTGCAATGGATGTTCTTGGTGTGACATAGTGGGAGAGAAGAAGAATTAGGATATTAGTTGTAAACAGCCAATTCAATATTTCACAAACAATGTGAAAGAGTACACAAAGAAAGATTCAGTAATGGGTAGTTATTCGTAATATACCCATGAAAGGATAAAGTTAAACTAAGTTAAGCCTATGGTCACAGATGGCATGATATCATCCGGCTGAACTGAGTCGCAGATGGCACCGTATCATGACATCTCAGGCTGTTGGCTCGTCAGATAGTTTGTCTTTCTCCGATAGTAAGACATTATTTGTATTGGGTACAGACTCATAAAGGGAAAAACTTCTTCTTTTTTTTTCTTTTTTTTTCTTTCTTTCTTTTTTTTCTCTTCTTTTTCTTTCTTTTTTTTCTTTTTTACTTTTGCTTTTAGTTTTGTTTATGAAATACAACTATAAGCTGTTGGTTTCCCAGTGTTGTCCATGAAGTAACAAATAAGCTAGGCACAGAGAAGGGAAACTGTCAGTGCTCTAACAACCTTAGTTTGCCTTATCCTGACCAAACTCATGTCATGAATTCTAGCATTGGGAAGAGAAAGTTTCATTTGAATGCATCTCAAACTTTATTTTGCACCACACAGTTATTTATTCAGTGCCAATGGGTGTGCTGTATGAGGCCAGACACTGTTAGATATGCATAGTCAGCTGCTCAAGAGATAGTTTAGGAGTGAAGTAAGAGAAAGTTTTGTTTGAATGCATCTCATACTTTACTTGGCACCACACAGTTATTTATGCAGTGCCGATGGGTGTGCTATACTAGGCCACTGAAAGCTATGCGTAGTCAGCTGCTCAAGAGATAGTTTAGGAGTGAAGGACACATAAAATTTTCCTACTGTCTGTCTGGTTGAAGCATATACGCATTTTATATGAGTTTTATATGAGTTGTAGGTCACATTTTAGTCCCTAGAAAAGGGCTGAGGGAAATTAATGATTTTGATATATTTATTGTAAGATGTATTTTTTTTTTTTTTTTCCTTTTTTTTCTTCATCTTTTTCCTTTTCTTCTTGTTCTTCTTCTTCTTCTTCTTCTTCTTCTTCTTCTTCTTCTTCTTCTTCCTTAACCTTACCCATTCCATTTTTCTCTCTGAAACCCACTCTTATGCAATGTTTTTTGGAAGGAATTAAATTACATTTAAATTTTTACACTTCAGGTCTGACATAGTACAAAGCAAGATGGAGAAAGAAGTAACGGAAATCTACCCAGTTGGGGAAACGGAGGAACAGCAGAGTGAAAGCCAGCCGACGGATATAACAGAAACAACACCTCCGGAAAAAACAAGTTGCACGGCAGAAGCAGGTAAACTCTCGTAAATTTTTTCCTTTTTTTCTACTTTGTCTTTGCGTTTTTTTCTTTATTATTATATGTAATTTATTATTGGATGGTTCATTGATATATCCAATAGAATATTTGTCTTTTTATTCATGTGTAGAAATTTTTCTACCACTCCACCTGATGAGAAATATATATACTTCAAAAGAAATTATTAACTGGCCAAAGAATTTAGTATCTCTCACATTATTAACAAGATCATCGTTTTCCGTGATTTTCATTTTTTTGTGATTTTGTTCCAGATGATGACTTTGTGTGGGAAGATTATCTTGACGAAACAGAGACAATAGCTGTCCCACCAACCGCCTTTGTACATGTAAGATTGTACAAGTGTTTTGTTTTGTTTATTTATTTTGTTTGGGACTTATTGAACAGAAAGAAAGATGTCAGTGAGTATTATATAATGATGAGCAAGTTTTTTGTGAATGAATGTGTGTATGTGAGTGTGCACATGCACGTGCCTGTGTGCACATATACCTATTTCTTTGTTTGTGTGTTTTGTGCTCACTGACAGTACCTATATATTTGCAAAGTTGGTAAATGATAGTGCTAATGAATTCAATTATTACAGGTGGAAAAGAGTCTTGAGTCAGGTGTGTTGGAAGATCAGTTGGTTGAAATCGTCCATAATGAATCGTCAGAATTAACTTCATGTTATTGGCCAGCAAAGGTCGTTACTACATGTGGTCCTCTCTTAAGGTAAGGGATTTAGGACTTTTGGATGATAGCTGTGTATGCAATCCAAATATGAGACAGGAAGTTCTTTTCGTTATCTTTTTTTATAGAAATTTTCTGGAAACAAGTAATTGCTTGTGTCTCAGCATGTTTATATATATATATATATATATATATATATATATATATATATATATATATATATATATATATATATATATATATATACACATATATATGTATGTGTGTGTGTGTGTGTGTGTGGAAGGGGGTGGGGTGTTGTTTGTTTGTATATGTGTGTGTGGTTATTTATTTATATACATACTCCACATGCATTCCACCAACTTCTTGATTTTTCCACCAGATTACGATTTGTGACACATTCCTCCGTAAATGTCGAGTGTTGGAAAGAGGTGGCCTTAGGGGGTCTTCATCCCCTAGGCTGGTGCGCGCTTCACAACATCGAAATGGCTCCTGTACCTGACCTCATTGACTCCCTGATTGAGGAAAGTGAATTGCAAAAGGCCAAGGTAGCAGTAGAGGAAGCGCTCAGTCACGGGGTGTCAGTACCGGGAGAGGCCTTCGACGGAGAGGGATACACAGCGGTCGAGCGGATCAAGCAAGGCATGAAGGTTGAGGTTGGTTGCTTCAGGGATTTTTTGTTTGATGATGGGTATACTCTAGAGTACAGTTCTTACCTCAGTGTGCTTTACACAGCAATTTAACCCCAAAGAAAAGTGACAAGCCATGAGACAAATCTTGCCATTACAAATCTTCTAACCAAAAGAGTATAGTACTTCAAAAGCATGTGAAATGTGTTGTTCTCTTTTTCACAGGTTTTGTACAAAGAAAACCCAGCATGCGGGTGGGTGGCGACTGTCATTGACAATGTTGGTGGACGCCTGCTCTTGCGATATGACACACCTGATTGCTCGGGTCTTGTGTTTTGGCTCTTCTACCTTAGTCCTCGGTTAAGGCCACCAGATTGGATTCATCACCAGGGACCACCTTGGAGGTAAATATTCACAGGAGAGGAAAAGTTAACATAGGGAGGAAGGTAGGTAGGAGAGAGGGATGGAAAGAAGGACTGTGGTAAGAAGGAAGAAGGAGAAAGAAGAAGGGGAGGGAGGATACAGGGGAGAAAGAGTGGGAGAAAGGAAAATAGAAATGTGAAAGAGAAAAGCAGAGTGAGCGAGAGTTCATTATTTTAGAAGAATCAAGGAAAACACTATGTCTTATTTATTCACACCCAGAAATGAGCATCAGGAATGATAAAGCATGAATATGAGGTAAATAGAATTAAAAATGTGCTCATGAACATGTCACTCATTACATAATATTATACTGATGTCAGCTTATGTCCAGTTTGTTGATGTTTTAACTAGTATACCTACTTTTAAGCTAATATGCCATTATGATCTGCAGTTACTTGATTAAATGTAAATAATACTTGTCAGTATTTTACTAGGTACATTGTAAAATATTGTCTTATTTTTTTGAAGAGATGCAGATCCAATATATTATTCATATGTTTCAAATGTCATTTCATGATGCCACAGATATAAACATCCGGAATCCTGCTCCCAGTACGAGGAGGCGGAGTGGGCTGCACTTCTTGAGATGAGTCGGGATGACGCGAGACGTTCTCCCTTACCCAATACTCTCCTCTCACCTGCTCTCCCTGTGAGCTCTCACCAGTTCACAAACAGCAAACTCATTGAAGCAGTGCATCCCACAAAGCCCAACTCAATCCACGTGGCCAAGATCACTCTAATCAGCAATGAGTCTAAATTTTTTGAAGTGTCGATTGAAGGCGAGAAAGGGGATAACAAGGTCACATGGGTGACTTCCATCGATGACCCTTTGATCCTGCCAGCAAGATTCTGTGAGAAAAATGGCATTGCCCTTGTCCCACCTGGTGATTGGCATGAGGAGACAGAGTTCAGCTGGGATGCCTACCTCCAGTCTTGCAGTGTACTGTGTGCAGATGATAGCTTGTTCCCCAAGCACGAGGCAGCTGAGGACTTAGGCTTCGAGGCTGGACTTAGACTTGAAGCTGCCAATCCAGACCCTGCGGATCAGATTTGTGTCGCTACTGTCAAAAATGTTACAGGTCACCTCCTCCACATCCAGCTGGATTCAGAACTTGAGACTGATCCGTACATCATGTCCTCAACGTGTCAGGATATCTTTCCAACAGGGTGGTCTCAGTCAAATAATTATCCTCTCCATATCCCTGCAGAGTATTCACCACAAGCAAAGGTCATAGAAGATCCTACACTGGTAACTATTGTTCTTTTATTTATTTTAAATTAGAAATAAAATTTATCAAGTTTTGATGACTGGTACAGTATACTTTTTAATTATACTTTTTAATTTTCTCAAGATACAATTTAAAAAATGATGATGATGATGATCATGAAATCACATATCTACAATTTTTTTTTTTACAGGAACTATGCCAAAATAAAAACGGTGATAATCCACAAAATGATCCCTTGTCTAGTGTAAGCAACCAAAGGTCCCTGTGGTGTCCAAGACTCTATGTGAACCATTGGTGCTACACTGGGCCTTATCTGAGCAAATCTAAAGTTGGTAAGTCCCCCTTCATGCTCTTCCTTTTTATTATAAGATTTGTAATGTTTATTGCCATGAATTATTAGTAGTATTGTTAATGAAAATTTGATTTGTTAGAATTGTAATGAATATGAAAATTAATTGTCTATTCAGCAAAGCAATCTCAGAGTGTTGGTCCGGGATCTGTTGAGTTGGTACTGCGTGAGGTACTGTCAATGACAATAAACGCAGCTTACATACCAACTCGTGTGCTGAGAGAGCTGGAACGCAATGCTGTGGATTCTCATCTCGTTTCAAGTACTTGGCATCCGACCCATTTGAAAGCAAAGTAAGCAATATTCAATAAAGCATAAGTTGATCTTAAAATCCATACTGTAGATTTTCAGAATAGATTGAGTTGTTTATTGTTTTCATATATATTTAGGATTATGTTGATGTGGAAGTGTATATACAGTTTTATGTGAATTAGTGGAAATACCTTTAATAGAAACAAAAAAGTCAAAGATGCATAACATTTATTACTTAAATATCTTAGACTTATTTCTTCTCAGACATCTCAAAAACAACACTTGGAATGGAATTGTGTCATTTTCTTTTCTCTTTTCTATTTTTTTTTCTTCTTATGAAAGAAAATTTACTCCTTTTTTTACCCCCAAACATTGATTTCTGACTACTTATTTTTCTTTGGCGTATGTCATTGCAGGTTTAAACGTTATACTTACACTGCCAGCATCTCTGTCGCAACCACAGCTTCAGATGTCAGCGATTTTTTGAACTTCATTTGCCACACCCTCCAGTGCTGCCCCAATCTGTGGTCACCAACACAGAGTGGAGAGAATTGCCCATTCCTTTGTACTTCACAGGTAAAGTTTTGCACTTGGCAATTGTAAATATTGATGGTAATCAAACAATAACCGGTTTTGGATAAATAATTAAAGAATAAATATGTAAATAGGTAAAGCAAACAATTGTAAACCAGAACCAAAAAAATAAGAAAAAAAATTGGATGACAGCATCATAGGGCCTTTCAGTGGAAAAATTATTTCATTTCTTGTCAAAGTAGTTTGGAAGTTTCAGTTGCATAAAGTTATTTTTAGTGAAAACTGGAGGAATTAAAGTGTCATCTGTATCTCTGTTTATTGCTTGAGCATAAAGAATAAATGCAGCCTTTTTAACATGTTCACAGCCTGTGCCCTCTTCTCTAATGTAGTGTTTCTCCTTGAAATCAAGTGGGAGTGTCTTTTCCATTGGTCATTCCATACGTTAGTGCGAAGAAACTTGTCTTGCACTAGTATTGCATGATATGGGGGGAAATACATCTCTAGTGTATAGGGGGAATAGGGGGTTAGGGCTGCACTTTTGTTGCATTTTAAATGTAACTGTATGAAGATGTTATAAGAAAATTAATATTGAAATTATGGAATATATATAGATATAGATATAGATATATACATATACATATACATATACATATACATATACATATACATATTTTTTTTATATCAATTCAAATTATTAATAATATATTCGAAGACTTCATTATTTTTTTTAAATTCTTTATTTGTAGGCTTTCAATTAAATATCTCTCTTCATTGATCTTGAATCTTAACAGTATTGTACTTTTTCTCTGGATTTTGTGATGAGGTGGACTTTTTTTTTTCAGATGTTTATTCAAGGGAGCCAGTCAACTTCCATGCGAGGGCGAGGGAGAATAGCAATTACTAGAGGGACAAGGGGAGGGCCAGGAATGACGAGGATATTCCACCGGCGTAAGAGAGGCGGCCGTAAGCGACTCTTCGTGCCAGTCAGAGCTAACCGGTTACTGCAGCCCAAATCCTTGTCAAGTAAGTAAGATCATCTGTTGTGGTATATTGGGGAGGGTTGCTTTTGTCACTGATGGTCATCATAATTTTTAATTTTCAAGCAATTTTTCTTGATACTCTCTTATCAAGTTAGTTTAGATATATACTCTATGTAATGCCTGTTTCATGTTTGTAAATAATATCTTCACAACCAGTATTATGAATAAACATGAATTAATTTCATTATCACCTTTATGGATCATATCTCACATAGTCACTTGCTCTTCCAGCACAATCAGATGATATAACAGAAGATGGAGATGAGGATGAGGACGTTGATATTGAGGAAGGAGATGATGATGAAGTCGCAAGTGGATCCGATGAAGGTGACACGAGTTCCCGTAGCTCTCGTCCAACCAGCCCCATCCTGGATCCCTCGTTTGGAAACCGCAGAAGGAGGAGAGGATTCCCGAGGATGGAGATGCAGACGAGAGGTATTAAACTCCCTGACTATGCCAACCAGCTGAAAATGAGGCATGTCAAGAGAAAGTTCGAGGGTGGAGAAGGATCCTCCAGCGCTTCCAGCTGCCGTGAGGAGCCCTTAGACAGGATGAAGAGGAGCAGGAAGAGCGAGTACCCAGACGGAAACTCAGGGCTAGAGCCTGCCCCGGTGACCTCTGACCCCCTGGAATGGACAGTGCATGACGTGGAGCAGTACGTTGCCAGCCAGCCAGCCATTTGCCACCATGCAGTCCGACTACGAGAACAAGAGGTAGATGGCCGGGCTTTCCTGCTCTTAAACTTACCCACGCTGGTGCAGCACCTCGGTCTGCCACATAGCTCAGCTGTGGCTCTTGCTCAACATGTGTGCCGTGTAAAACTTGCTCACTTCCTTTTCTTTTATAGGGCGGAAGCATGACCATCATTTTTATATAAAGGAATTACTTTAATTAACTAAATGTTGTGCACAGTTTTCTAGTGGTCTTTTTTTTTTTTTTTGTATATATAGTATATTTGTATAACTTTGTATTATATGAACAACATAATGACTGTTAAATATTGATAATTAGTTATATTAATTACTTTTATTGTAAGTTAAGCTATTCATTCCTGTAAATTGGAATATCTGTTGTGCTTATTGTTAATCCTATTCACAATAAAATAAATATATGTAGAAAAGCAATTTCCTTACACATTTTGTACTTGGAAATTAAGTGAAAAAAAAATTATAGATCTATGTTAAAAATTCAGAATGTTAGGTGAATGCATTTGAAACTCTAAAATGAAAACTTTCTTTTTAAATAAAGAATACAATGTATACTTGTAATTTTAGATTCTTATTTTTATTACATCCCAAAATATGTTTTTATAAATATATTTACTGTACATACATGTCACTCACTTTTATGTACAGTTTAAAAATAAATGCAAAAGCCTGTAATTTCTTTAAATTGATTTAAATGTAATCAGGAATTGATCATGGTCATTTCAATAATAAAATCAAACTCCTGGTTAATGGTTAAAAGCAAAATAAATGTGCTAGACATCTAAGGTCATGTAGCACTATAGTAAATGGTAGTGAAGGGTGGTTGAGTTAGTGATTAGTTGTCAAAGTTTGGCAAAGGAATTGACGAGTAAATGGGTTAAGGTTGGGTAAGGTAATGTATAGGGGTTAGATCAAGTGAAGGATGTATATGCATTTGAGGAATGAAAACAGGTTGTCAAAGCAGAAAGTGTGAGAAGTTGTGGGAGGGATCATGAAAATCGGTCCCATTTGGCTGGGCTAAATAGATTATTTAAGAATTTTGTAGAGATGGGGGTAGTAGAACGACGGGGGCATGTGGAAGAGGGAGTAGTGTTGAGGGAGGTAGTGTTATGGGGAGGTGGACAATAAGGTTGTAAGGTAGTAATAAGGGAGGATGGGGTAGTTGATGAAGAAGGTTGTAGGGGTATAGTTGTTCAAGTTGAGCATGTTGGGAGTAGAAATGTCTCCTGGGGTGTTGATTAGGGTGGGTACTGTACTAGTCGGCATTGAGGAGGGGGTATTAGTTGTAGTGTTCAGAGCCATGGTCAAAGGAGAGCCTGGGGTCAGGGAATCGGGCGAGTTTGAATTGGTGGAGCTATTTGATGAAGAGGCAAGCCTCATTGCCTCTAATAATGGTATGGTTAATGGTTAATGGTTATTCATTGTTGGCCATGATAAGCCTGGAGTATGTTGGGAAGAGAAACGGTCCACCCCTCAGGGTCGCTTGAGGGGTAAGGGCTAGACAAGCAGGGGAATACCGTGCCCATGGCTCCCTCAGGCCGTTCAGGACTGGCACAAAGTCAGCCTTTCATCCTTTCAGCACGGCTCTCACACCTTAGGAAGTAGATAGTAGAAGGGGTTGGTGAAGGGACAGAAAGGAAAAAGTAGGAGTGGGGAAAAAAGACCATGCAAAATTTGTTGAGTCGAGGGCTGAGTCCCAAGGTTGGGGAGTTCCCCAGCATTGGGTCCCAGTCTCCGCCTCCTAAGCCCCCCCACGACAACAACGGGCAAGGGATTGGGGGGGATCAAACTCCTGGTATTATAAATTTTCTTGGTGCATGGTTACTAGATATATATATTTCATGAATCTGTTGGATGTTGTTTTTGATAAAATGATTAATTTCCATGTTGATATATATGAGCTTTATCTTTTTTAGCTAATTA
This sequence comes from Penaeus chinensis, assembly GCF_019202785.1. NCBI lineage: Eukaryota > Metazoa > Arthropoda > Malacostraca > Decapoda > Penaeidae > Penaeus > Penaeus chinensis. The sequence continues at coordinate 30,273,031 of NC_061847.1, forward strand.
GATATTAATTTTTAAAATACAATACAAATGTGCATTACTAGAATTTGATTTGGTACATAGGTACATAAATACATATTTTTTCTTTCTTTTTTACAAATAAACTACATCAGACAATATTTTGATTTTGATCATTCTGAGCACCGATATTGCCATAGGATTATTACATTACAGGTTTGTTTATTTTTTGAATAATAGAAGAAAGATTAAGAAATGTTTAATAGAAAAGGGAGAATCTTCGAGAATTATAAATAAAAACCTTTCAAAATTTTTCAAACAAACATTTAGGGTTCAGCATATGATTCTGACCGAGTTTCAGTTTTAACCAGAACCTGCGGACTTTACCTGCAAGTTATTTACAACAACAACAACAACAACAACAACAACAACAACAACAACAACAACAACAACAACAACAACAACAACAACAACAACAACAACAACAACAACAACAACAACAACAAAAAAGGATTGGCTTTCCACCTTCTCCTTTAATTAAAAGTATATATAATCTCTTTGAGGACAGTCCACCTTCTCCTTTAGATTAAAAGTATATATAATCTCTTTGAGGACAGTCCAACTTTTTCAACACTGTGATCCATTTTTAGCACCTTACTTATAAATCAAGGGCCATATTTTTCATAGATAACCTATACAAATATGAACACAGGAATGTGTACACAAAGATAAAAAGGAAACACGAAACCTGAAATTGCTAATGAACATTCAGAACTCCCTAACTGTTCCTCATCAGATGAATCAACAAGCAATTTGTATTGGTTCATCCACTCTTGACCCATTCGCGACGGGCATGTCGCGTATCTGTGACATGCCCATTGTGAGTTTACTTGTTTAATTGTTTTAACACATAGATAGCTATACTTGTACTAATGAGCCAATTACGAGTACTGCCTGTCTCACCTGTTTACCCTTTTCTTTAGTTACGAAAACATTTTACGTTATTTTATTTTGCTATTACTATTGTTTATAATATTATAGTAATTATAGTGTTTATAATAAAAATAACACCATCAATATACATAACACTAGTAAAAAAACATTTTCCCACCAATTCAAGGAAAGGTGAAGTCAGGTAAGACAGAGCCATCTATGTGTAGAGACATTTCACAAACAATATAAAAAATGAGCATAGCATTTTCCCCATTTTTTATTCATTTTCCCTGGTGGCAATGGATTAAATAAATTTCATGCCAATATTTCCCTTTTGAAATCTTTGATATACACTTTTTTTCTTTTTTTTTTTACCGATGTCACAGGGAAATTAAACACTGTAGAGGGAGAGTTTATTTAATAAACAAGAAAGTTAAGAAATACAGTAAATACAATTTGTGAAACAAATACCGAAAGTTGCCAAATGACTAGAATGTTGAATAATACTGATTTAAAATTTACTTAAAGAATACAACATGTATATTACAACTGCCCAAATATGAAAAGAATTGCTGCTGTGTATATCACAGAAGCAATTATATAATTTTTTGTGATCATGAAGGGGAATGGAAAAACAGATAAATTAACAAATAATGAAGTGGTAACACCATATACACCCACATACATATACATACATATAGAAATATAAATGCATACATGTTTCCCTGCTACTGATTTTTCCCCAGAGCAGCTGACTGCATACTGGCATGTGGTCCAGCTTGGTGTGTGAAGCTTCCATCGGTAATGCATTAATCATGATTACCCTCAGCTGCCACAAAAATTCATAATGATAGAGTCAGATTTTTAAGGGAGCCAGACTCGTTACTCGGACGTCCATCAAACTGGTGACTTACTATATCTATATATATGTATGTATGCTTGTATGCATGTATATATGTATGTACCTATAAACATATAAACTCATGATAATAGGAACACATGCAGACTAGCTACCCTCATTCAAAAAGTGTTCAGTCAATATTGCTCATTAAGGTTTCTAAATCCAATACATTATATGGGAAAAAGAGAGATTCTGGTTATGCTTAATGTTTTTTTTTTTAAACTCACCATCAGATCTTTACTGGAAAATAATTTCTATATATCAATATATTACCATTGTTAAATGACAAGTTATATGGCACAATTACCTATTATTTTACCTTATTTCAACAAGTAGGAAGAAAACTTTTTACACATTACAGAGCATATGAATCTACAAGTTATTTAAGGCCTCATCATTAAAATCAACAGTGCAATGTAATGGTCTTTGTTGGGAAATTCTTGAGAAACAAAGGGTCTTAAAATGTCTTATTTGCATTTGCAATTTTGTATCAAGGGATGTGCACTACAATAGGTTTCAATAAAGAGAAAAGAAGAAAAAATGCACATCCCTGCAAGGAACATTAATGATACATCCAACCATTTCCTGAGAGAAGGAGAGAGACAGAGACAGAGAAATCATACAAATCAAAAACTTAACAAAACATGTCTTTTTGAATTAGACCCCAACATATCTTTGGTAGGAGGAACAGCAGACCAAGGGTAAAAAACACTTTCCATCTTTAAGCTTAATCTCGATAATTCCGAACTTCAAATCAATCTACCGGTTTGAGTGTGATGAACCTAGAGGCAAGGAGTGACACTAAGATTGTGCCGACGGTGAAGCACCCAGCAAATATATACCAGGTCTCTTCGTCGAACACATCTGTAAAGGCTGGAACGCTGTCATACACTTTATTGACAATGCTGAGGGTGGCCTCATATTTGCGCTGAGCTTGGGTCGACATGTTGGCTTTCAAATTAATTCAAATTTTCTAGACTGTATTACTGTATTTCTTAATGAACCCCAAACGGGCACTAAGCCGCAACCATATGTACAAAAGGATTTCCTATACAAGTCAATATATGTCCTACGTCCTTCTCTTTCCCTGCTTTGTCGTCTTGGTGCCTTTTACTGGGGTTGAGCTCGACTCTGCTGCTTCTACTTGACTGCTCACCAGCTCATTAAATTTCTTGAGTATTTCCACGGTCTCGAGATACTGTGTCTTAAATAGTATTTTATGACCTGAAGCTGGAAAGACAGAGGGATGAAAAAGTGAATTCATTAAAGAAGATGGACTTTTATTATGAGAGAGGGATAAAAAAAATAAGTGCAGGCATACTACCAAAAAGTAAAGCACTAGAATTATCAAATAATTATAATTAATATTATTAACAAGATAAACAAGGTGAAACCATGCCTTCTATGATATAAAATGCCTATTGTCATATTTTTAAGATTCTTGAGGCAACAACATGGATAAAATATACATAACTGAAAACCTAACTGAAATAAAATTTATGTTTTACATATGTCTATTACTCTATCAAATAAACATATTTTAATAATGCCTAACAAAACTTTGGCCACTTTTGAAAAATAAAAAAACTAATTCTAATAATAAAACTTGTTTACTTGTTTTTCAATATCTACTATACCTATACACCTTATGATTAATCTCAATGTTTGCATTAAATCAATGAAAAAAAAAAAAAAATAGGAAAAAATTAAAAGTAATTACTAATACTACTTTTGTTACAGAGCCTTGAGCAGGACTAAGTAAAAGAAACAGCAATCTTACCAAGAGTAATGTTTATCGTGGGCTCGGATCTGTCACAAACAACGGTGGTCTTCACAGCGCAGTTTGGATTGGTGTCACGAACCCTTTCTTGATTGAAAAGACTAAGAATGCATCTGAAAAATTTAAGATTGTTTGATGATTTCTGTTCATGTATGAGGTTCAACAGATGCAATTCAAATTCACTTAGTTCAAAATTTATCTTAGAAAGAGGAGATCCAGCAACTTATTTCATAAATTACCCTATTAATAAGAATTTGAAAGAAGCATCCGGAGCGGCATTCAAACCTAACAATAATCCAGAAAAATGGATAAAAGATGAACCAAGCAATATATTTGGTATAAGGCTTTTATTTCCCCCTTTCTAAATAGGACACATACACAACAAAATAAAAGAACAAGTTAAAAGATACCTTAGCCAGGTTAACCAAAATTTTCTTTAGTCGCAATGTGAGGCTGGGAACAAGAATGAAACGAGGAAGACACTAGGATACTTTTGTATAATTTTGAACATATGAAAGGAAAATCTAGAATAATTTACATTGCAAAATGAACCTATCATGTATTTGCCTCAGAATAAAATTGAGTTCAATATCAACAGTGCATGATTCTTTGCATTGTACAAGTTCCTTTCCTTTTAGCAAGACTCAAATAAGCAATAGGACTTCGTAACCCCCTGCGACTTCCTTGTACAGATACTCCAACCATGAAGCCAATAAGCTAGCTACATAAATTCACTTAACATTCACCCAATGTTATACCTTGGGGAGGATTGGCCCCTTTGAAACTGTTCCTCTCGGCAGGAATTTAATCACAAAGAGGGTATATCACAAAATACTTTTCTTGTCTAATTGCCGTTGTCCTTCACTTCAGAATAGTAATACATATAAAAGTAATTGTAATTTTGCTGCTTTTGTAAGCTACTATTCTTTACTTTTGTCCATATTCACACTTTCCTTATATTATATATTAATTACAAAAAAATAAAAAATAAAAATTAAATTAAATACAATAAAGTTTGTTTGAAAAAATAGTTCTATGAAGGACTAAAAGATCCTTACTGGCATGGTTACATCCTGTATATATTAACTAATAAAAAATTATATCTAGAAATATAGGCTAAAATTAACTTAGGCTAAGTTAACCCATTTACTATCTTCCCATAACATCTCTGAGAAAAAAAAACAAAAAAAACATGACCAAGCATACTTCTGTTGAATTTAGCCATTGTTTGAAGTAACTTCTCCTCAAACTTTAAATCCCTCTTTTCTTTTCTTTTACTTCAAATACTTTTTTTTTTTACTAATTTTTTTCTTTTTGTTTATGGATTTATCTATTTTTAATAAGACAATACCATAAGCCTCAGAAAATAAGAATATTGCATGATAGCAGCATACCCACGCACTGACAATTTCAGATAGGCGTGTGTATCTTTCGCAAAGAACGGATATAAGTTTATATTCGTTAAAACGTTTCCTTTGGTGGGCTTCGTTGTTGGTTTAGGTCATGATTAAGTCAAGATAGTATAAGTTAGGCCAGGGTAAATTATTTTGGGCTAAAATAAGTTGCTTCAGTTAGAATGACTTAGGCCAGGTTAGACTAATCTTGGTTAGCTTGTATTAGGTTAGGTTAAGTTAGATTAAGTTAAACAGATTAAGGCTAGAATAAATTGGTTTAAGTTAGAATAAAGTTAGGCCAGTTTAGACTAACCTTGGCT
>NC_061847.1:30285813-30315813 GCF_019202785.1 Penaeus chinensis
TCGTTATTATCATGCTTATCATTATCATCATTATTATACTATCATCATTTGTTTTGTTTTTTTGTTATTATCATCAGTCTTATTATTGTTATCATCATTATCATTGTTATTCTTATTCTTATTACCATTACTATTACCACTATCATTATTATTATTACTATTCTTATTATCATTATTATTATCATTATTATTAATATTATCATATTATCATTATCTTCTTTATTATCATTACTGTTGCTGTTAGAATCATCATCATTATTGTTTTTAGTATGATGATCATCATCCTTACCATCATTTTATCATATTACCATTATATTCACTAGCAGTGCCAACCCTCATATAGGGTGGTGGCACGCGTGTGCGATGTCACCACACCTATCTCTCTACAGGTGTCTGTATGCACACGCACACACACATACACACACACACGTGCACACACACACACACACACACACTCGCGCACACACACACACACACATATATACACACACATACGCACACACATGCACACATATATTCACACACACGCACACATATATACGCGCGCATACATATATACGCACACACACGCACAAATATATACGCACGCGCACGCACGCACACACAAGCACACATATACACACACACGCACGCACGCACGCACACAGATTCATATATAAACGGACACACACATACGTACACACGCACGCTCTTACACACACACACGCACACACGCACACACCCACATCCGTAAACAGCAAATCCGGAAGCGAGTGATATCAAAATTTAATCTTGCTTCCTCGTGATTAACTTCCTTCTTGTGACTGAACAGATATGTGATTTCGTTAAACGAATTATTAGTCTATCGAAGGGAAATTATATGATGGTAAAGAGATATGGATTTTTATCACATCTATCCATTTTTTTTTATGAATTTCAAACATTTATTGAAGATTTCCATTGTGAAGATCCTTTGTTACTCGAGGTGGCTTTAATGTAAAAAAGAGACAATATAGGTAAAATAAGGGGTAAAATTCTTTCTTCTAGTTTAATGTTGGACCTGAAAATTATCATTTTCTCTGTTTTTCATCTTTTGAAGAAAAGAAATAAGTAACGGTATGAATAAAAAATAATAATTTCTTATCAACACATAACTTCAATACTATTTCCCTCAACAGCCAGAAAACCATACTATTAAAAATTAAATCCACATATTTTACAATTAATAACGAAATAAAACCCCTTAAAACCACCATAGACTTCAAACCCTTGAAAAAACCCGACTTAAGAAGCGAGGAGAGAACCATCGCTTCAGTCTTAAAAAAATGAAAAAAAATCCTTAAAACCTTTAAAAAAACAATCTTAAAAAAATATCTCAAAATAAACAACAAAATAGCTCCCCCTCGAAACCACGATAAATAACGAAACACTTTGGGTAAAAAAAAAATATGACTCGAGAACCGTCACCTTAGTCTAAGACTTTAAAAAAAAATCCCCAAACCCTTTTAAAAAAATCTCGAAACCAGAAAACCTTCAACCAAACCCCGAAATAACCCCCCGCTGAAAACCCCGACGGACAACGAACCCAGTGGGAAACCGACATACGAATCGAGAAAGGAACCGTCGCCTCAGTCTCGCACAGGAAGCCCCACAGAACGCCATTTTCAAGTGCTGAGAATTTAATCCATTTCCTCCTTCAATTAGCAACTATTGTAGAGTTCATGTACCCTGTTGGGCAGCGTGAGTATCTCGTGGAGGGTTCTGTTGCGCGAAAACGGGAGGAATTAAGGAGGGAAACGACGCGAGAAAGGGAGGACGAGAGACCAACACTTTGACACCTAAAGACGAGTTTGATGCTGACCTTCTTTTTCTTTTTTTTTTTTCTTCTCTCTCTCTCTCTTTGATTCCTCTTCCTCGTCTCTTCCTCCTCTCCTCTTCTCGCCTCGTCTCCCCTTTCCCTCCTGGAGGCTTAAGACGCCCGCGGACTTAGGGATAAGCGGGGAGAACGAGAAGAAATGGAGATACGGGAAATAAAAAAGGAGTTTTAGGGTCGAGGTTTTTAGAAAGTTCACGGGGTCAAGATCCTCGCTGGGAATCTTCACTTTTTTTGTTGTTGTTGTTTTGGTTTAATGCGTTTGGGTCTATTAAGTCTTGTTGGGGTTGGGGTTTTGATAGGCCTTCATTCCCGGGAGATTGGGGCGGGGGAAGGACAAGGTGGGTGGGGTTTTAAAAAAAAAAAATTGGGGGGAAGGGGAGGGAGGGAGGGAGGCAGTATTTGTTTTGAAAGAATTTGTTAAAAAGGTTTTATTTGTTTTTTTTTGTTTTCATTGGGGGTTTATTCTTAAAAAGGCAAACATCGGGGCGAAGGGGTTGCCGTCGGATCGTGATGTACATTTCCCCAATTTTTGCGCTTCCCTTCCGAGCGTTTAGTTTAGGGATAGATGGCTTGGGCCGTGTCAGGTCGAGGGAAATACTGACACAGTGCCGGAATGAATGCCACTGGCCTGCACCTGTTCCTTCGGCCTCCGCGCCCGTCTGTTCTCCGGCAAAGGCCAGTCCACCCCCACCGCAGATTCTGGCAGCTTGAAGGCCTCCCTGACGGTGTACTATCGTTGAGGAAGCTAGCCTTGGCTCAGGCTCGCAGAGATGTGCTTGTGTGGTGTGGTGTGGTGTTGACGGTTTTTGTAAAGAGTAAAGGCCAGGAAACCCAATATATATATATAATTTTAAAATTTTTATTATGATGAACTTGCACTTGTTCTGAATGCTTGGGTGAAATAGAATTGCCATGGGGATCAATAAGGCCTTATTGCTGTAATTAATGGTTAAGGTTTGCTGGCCTAGGTGTGTGCAGTGCTATTGAGAACTGCTAATTGAGCATTGATTTTATATTTTTACAATGGAAACCCTATGGGTAAAAAGTAAAGTGTGCGCTCTGGCATCAGTAAGATAAAATAAATGATTTAATACAGCCAAATAAAGCAAATGTTACTTAAAGCAATTTTTTTTAGTACTGTATTTCTCAGTATGCCTACATCACAATTCATGTATTTGTTTGTATGGTGTGCTTGTTTTGGCCATGTTTTTTCATCTTAATTTTCATTGGAATTTGATAAATATTTTTTCTCTTGCTGTGGATAATGTAAATAACTTATGTAAAAGTAGGTTACATTATAATGATAACCAACTTTGATTTTTAAAATGTCACTGAATTTTAAAATAACCTAAGTTACAGTTGTACCACTAAAATGTATAAGAAAGACACCCCATTAGAATATCATTGTAATAATTTTATACTAACATTTTGCAATCCTCCTGATTCTAAATAGAAAGACAGTGTTTATGTACATCTTCCTTCTTTTAATTGCAATGAAAGAGGTAGACTGTGATTGCATTGTCCATAACAGTAGTCATGAGATTGTTTGCATTCCCGGCAAGAGAATGTGGAAATACTTGGCAAACCAATTCATTAAGGGAATGCAGTCGACTTCATTTTTTTTTTTCTTTTTTTTTTTTCTATTTTGAGAAATATATATATTGGCCATTTATAGTAGTTGGATTTTACCTGTCATTTTAAAGTATAACTGTCAAACTTGCTGGGACATTAAAGAACTAGGGTTGACAAATTACAAGTCTGGTTTCATGCATTATATATAAAGAGCAACTCTTGTGATTACAGTAAAATAAACCAGAGATACAGGTATTCATATGTGGAATGCTTCTATAGATTAATATAATCATTTGAAAATAAGTTGAACTGGTCACCTTATGGTCAAGGGGCTCTTAAAAGAAAAATCCAAGCAAAGTTACCAATTCCTGCCACATACTGATGAACAGGTGTGCAGTACAGAGCATTGCATGAAAATTGTATATTACATGTTTGTTTAATTGAAGAGTTTGGGAAATGGTGGTTATGAAAGTATTGGATTTTTTCAGTTATTTTTATTTTATTTTATTTATTATACATTTAATTTAAACACTAAAGATCTGCATGAAAGTATCTATTTTTTTTATTCCATTGTCATTGTGGAGTAATGCTGGAATTTAAGTTTAATATAGTTGGCAATTGTTTATTTATTTTTACTTTTTGCCTGGGCAGTTCTTAGAACTAGATCTTTTCATAGCTATTATGAAGGGGGGGGGGTAGTATGGTGTTGTGGGGTGTTGTGTTGTTGGGGCAAGTGCTTATTCTTGATTATTTTAAGTGGGGAGGAATGGCTGGGTGTGGTAGCTAGGTTTTGTTGAGCGCAGCTTGTACTTCATGAATGCATTGATTACTGCATTGAAGCCTAGAGTGAATACTATTTAGGGATTCAGGCAGGAAACTATTTGAAGGTCAGAGTAGTACACTTCCAGAAAATGGACAATCTTGTCAATAAAACTTGTACGATTTTCAATCTCAAATAAATATTTGTATGTGAATTGCTACATCCTTTTTTAAAATTTGTTTAAAGATTAAGTATGAGAATTTTTAGAAATTAAGATAGTGCATCTCTACATATCAACAAAACAGACATAAATATGGAGGAAAGAGGTTGTAACAGGCATGTTTTTGATTTCCAAGAATCTGGAGAGAATTTGGGTGTGGTCACATGAGGCTTTCATATCGCCTCTACTTTTTCTCATAACAAAATGGCTTCTCAAGTTAGTGTCACACAGGCAGATATTTTGCATAGGTGGACATTACATATTTGTCTATATTTACAACTACTCTTTTCCTTACAGCACCTGGTCCTCCTGGCCCACCCGGTCCCTCGGGTCCGGGTGGACCCCCAGGACCAGCTGGCCCCCCAGTGCCCCGACCCTTGTCCTTGCCGCCGGGACCCACAGCGGTCCCTGGCCCCATCACTACCATTGTACCGCAGGCCCCTGGTACGCCAGCTGTGGCAACGGGGACAGGCATGACTGCCCTCTTACCGCCAGAACTTCCTAGTAAGTATTGAAGTGTGGCTGTCCTCCACGGACTCCTTGGGGCTCTTCCAGCGGGAGGAGAGCAAAATTAAATGTCTGGACAGTTTTTCATTGGTAGATTTGTTATGTTCTGATCAAAGATTAGTTGTAAGGTTCTTTTTTAGATAAGACCTTTGTTGGTGTTTGTTAGCCATCAATGCTTTAATGAACTGAACCTAAATACTGGGTAGCAAACATCCACACCATGCGTAGTCAGCTGGCTCCAAGCGGGTATAAACATGTGTTCCCACACTTTGTATTTTACACCTGAGCAGCTGACTGTGCATGTAGCCCGGTACATGGTTCAGTTTGGCACAGGTCAAACTCAGCACCATTGGGTTAAGTGTCCAAGTCTGAGCTTTATGATCAGGGGTTATGGGTTAGTTTAAATGTTGATAGTACTAGTTTGCCACTCTCCATCCCAAGTTACTGATTACAGCTCTCAACAGTATTACTGATAGAATTTACTTGCATCTGATTCTCTTTTCTTTTCTTTTGACACACCAGCTTTTGTAGCACCAAGAAGACCGAATCTCGGGCGAGAAGGTCGACCTATCACGTTGCGGGCCAATCACTTCCAGATCTCTATGCCAAGAGGTTACATTCACCACTATGATATTAGTATTACCCCTGATAAATGCCCGCGCAAGGTTAATCGGGAAATTATTGAGACGATGGTTCATGCTTTCCCTAGAATTTTTGGCACTCTAAAGGTATGTGTGGGAATAATTTTGTTTGTTTTTATTCATGGTTTTGGATATCTTTTGCAATGTATGTATGTGATTATTTGTTTGTTTGAGTAAGTGATTACATGTGTATATATGCTGCTAAACTCCATAGGCCTCTGGTATTGTCATAAATTATACTAATAAAGATGATTTTTTTTCTGTAGCCTGTCTTTGATGGGAGAAGCAATTTATACACCAGAGATCCCCTGCCCATTGGTAATGAAAAAATGGAGCTTGAGGTGAGAAATTATTGTTGATTGAAATGTACTATTAAATGAAATAATCCCAAATTATACATATAAGTGTTAACTTTCTATGTTTTACTTTCAGTAATTTGTTACTCATTGCTTATCTATTTTCCACAGGTAACGTTACCAGGGGAAGGACGAGACAGGGTGTTCAAGGTAGCGATGAAATGGTTAGCACAAGTAAATTTATATACGTTAGAAGAAGCATTGGAGGGACGGACGAGAACCATTCCTTATGATGCTATACAAGTGGGTTTAGATTCTTAAATCTTTGTAATTTGTGTGGTTTAACTGTAAAAATTGTTATTCTTGTCAGTCCTATAACCAACCCATACCATTACTCACCGTTACCATGATTTGGGTGAATTTTTTTTCCATCAGGCACTAGATGTCGTTATGCGTCATCTGCCATCCATGACGTACACACCAGTGGGCAGGTCCTTCTTCTCTGCTCCTGATGGCTATTATCACCCCTTGGGAGGTGGAAGGGAAGTGTGGTTTGGCTTCCATCAAAGTGTAAGACCTTCACAGTGGAAGATGATGCTTAACATTGACGGTAAGGTTTCTGGCTATTTATGTAGTACTAAATTTTGAGGAATTATTGTATGAGAAACGATACCATGATTTACTTGGTTATTGCTTTTGATCTTAATAGATTAATGAATTGTACAAATGATCATATATATATATATTTTTTTTTTTTTTTTTCTACAGTGTCAGCTACAGCATTTTACAAGGCCCAGGCAGTAATAGAGTTTATGTGTGAAGTATTAGATATTCGAGAAATAGGTGAGCAGAGGAAGCCTCTAACAGATTCCCAGCGTGTCAAGTTCACAAAAGAAATTAAGGGTCTGAAGGTAATTTATTTATAAAAATACATTCATTGTGTATGTATATTCATATGTATATGTATGTATGTAAAGGTTAAATCTATCTGTTATTGTTTTTGAAAAATGTTTTTTTTGTGATCTGAGAAAGTTGAAATGATACATTGCTTCAAGAAATTGTACACTTACTTTCCTTTGCAAAACAGGATATTGATTTGGAACATGTATCCTCCTCAGATTGAGATCACACACTGTGGTGCGATGCGAAGAAAGTACAGGGTGTGTAATGTCACAAGAAGACCAGCACAGATGCAGTCGTAAGTTGTGGGCTTATGTGCTTGTTTGTGTTTCATGTGTGTATTGCTGCTTCTGAAACCATGGAAAGGATAGTTGTGATGAGAATTTGCTTTATTGTTATTTAAGGTCTTGTTGTTAAAAGATGTTTGCCTTTTAAAGTTAGTTTTCTTGTTTCATACATTTTATTATTGATTTTATATTAACCTTTTTTTGCCCTCTCTAAAAGAAAAAGAAAAAAAAGGGTTTTGCTAAGAGAGTTGTTTGAGTAACATCCCTCAACCTGTACTTGAGGGAATGTATTTGTATTTTGATCTGTGTGGCATGTCTTGATTTTTTTCTGTGAAGATATGACATCAACCACTTGCCTGAGTACCCTTTTGACAAGATTAGAAATATACCATTTTGCTTAGATATTGTAAGTAAATGTTTGCAGGTTCTCAATCTTTTTTGAGAATTCTTCTGTTCTGTTCACCCTTATTGAACACTCCAAGAGATGACAGGTTGATGGCATTTGCTTCTAAATGATGTTTGAATTTCACATTCTTTCAGTAGGGTCATTTTGCAGTTGTGAAGTCAAGTTTGCTCTCAATTAATTCAATTCTACTCTCTTCAGGTTCCCATTGCAGCTAGAGAATGGTCAGACTGTGGAATGTACTGTTGCAAAATATTTCCTTGACAAATACAAAATGAAACTCAGGTTCCCCCATCTACCTTGCCTTCAGGTGAGTTCCACTTTTGTGTAAAATACTAGGTGTAGATGTATAAGTTCTCCATCTAGATTCTGTATCCCTTTTGTTTCTATGGATACATTTGATATCATTCGTGTTGTTTGGGTTGTTGACATTTTATTACTTTAGTTATTCTTATTACTGGAAGGATCAAATTAATTATTACTGTTATTGTTACAATTATCATAACTAGTTTTTGGTTAAATTTTTCAGTTATTTTAACTTCTAGACTTTAAGTAATTGTAGCAGTGTTATTTAACAGAAAGAGCTTTTTTTTTTTTTTTTTTTTCTATAGGTGGGACAAGAACACAAACACACATACCTTCCTCTGGAAGTATGCAACATTGTACCTGGACAACGATGCATCAAGAAACTAACAGACATGCAGACATCTACCATGATCAAGGCAACAGCTAGATCTGCACCGGATAGGGAGAGAGAGATCAACAATCTGGTCCGAAAGGCGGACTTTAACAATGACCCATACATGCAAGAATTTGGTCTGACGATCAGTACAGCTATGATGGAGGTAAGCAGGTTGCAGGGGGCTGTTACTTCTCACTACTTCCTATTAGTGTTAGAGAATGTAATCTTTCAAAAGAAGTGGATGTTGTAAAGAAGAAAAAGTGTATATATTTCTGGTAAGAAATGCCACAGTGGGTTTCTTTTCTGTATCTTCTCTCACTTTCCTTCTATCTATTTCTCTGGCTGTTCATTATTTTTTCTTTCTTTTTCTCTCTCTCTCTCCCTCCTTCCCTCCCTCCCTCTCTCACTCTTACTCTGAACAAGTATCACGTATATGAAGATCTCTATATGATAAATTGAAATTTATTCATATTATCAAGGAAAGCAAAGTGTAAGGTAAGACACGTGATACATCATTTGCCTTATTTCCGAGTTCTGTGTGGCCATTGTTCATCCGAAACATGGCAGCATTTTCTTTAAGTGCTTGTTTTTGTATGTCCTTTTAATGATTGTACAGAGATTTGTTTATTTTTATTATTATTGTTATTATTCTTTTTATGTAGCATTGCTGTCTTGAGATAATTTTGCCATGTTGCCCTAATTGCTTACTTGCCACTCATGAACCACATGCATATTGTTTCTGTTCAAAATGGATAATGTTTGTCTAATGGGAGAACGTGTTTTCTATTCCTCCAGGTCCGAGGCCGCGTACTCCCACCCCCAAAGCTCCAATATGGAGGGCGAACAAAGCAGCAAGCTCTGCCCAACCAGGGGGTGTGGGACATGAGGGGGAAACAGTTCTTCACAGGGGTAGAAATCCGCGTGTGGGCCGTTGCATGCTTCGCCCCACAGCGCACAGTGAGAGAAGATGCGCTGCGCAATTTTACACAGCAACTACAAAAGATTAGTAATGATGCTGGTAAGTTGTAAGGGTGGGAGGAAGAGCAATCGAGTCTGTGTTGAGTAGGTCTTTGCAAATAGTTTGTAGAACCCATTTCTTCGTTACGTCATCAGAGAGGTTACAGACAACTTATTCCTTTTGTATTTCTTTACTGTACTTTATTTTATTTTGATTTATTAATTTCTTGTGCATGGGTAATGGGGAATACATACATTCAGTTTTCCTGTTTTTCCTTTCTCTTTCTTTAAAGTCTTGTTCAGTTTGATTGAATTTCCTTTGAACATAGTACAGAGGTTATAAGACATGCCTTGGCATTGCCTCTTAAGATCTTTACAAGGAAAAGCTCTCTCAAAGACTGCAAAGACACTGCTTCACTATGCGCTGTGGGGCGAAGCACGCGGCGGCCCGCACTTGGATTTCCACTCAGTGAGAAGATTCTACAAGGCAGCACAACTCTCATCATCCTCATTGAGCGACTTTTACTTTTTTTTTTTCTTTTTTTTTTTTTCTTTTTTTATATATATACAGACAACATTCTGAGTGTGAGAGGCTGTTTGTAATCTATTTGAGTATGAATCTTAGTTTTCCCAGTATTGGCTGCAATTCAGTCTTCTTCTTTTCTTTATTTCTTGCTGTTCTTAAGTTTGTTTTAGAAATTTTATGAGGCTAGATGGTCCATTGCTCCAAGATTTTTGCTCCAAAGTCACTCCCTCCCCCCACCCCAAGTAGTTTTACAACAGCCTCTTTGATGGCTAAATGTGTCTTCCACCGAAAGATCCATTTGACGTGATTCCCTCCAGGCATGCCCATCATTGGCCAGCCGTGCTTCTGCAAGTATGCCAACGGTCCTGACCAGGTAGAGCCCATGTTCCGTTACCTGAAGAGCACATTCACCGGTCTGCAGCTTGTATGTGTTGTTCTACCAGGCAAAACTCCTGTCTATGGTAAGGTGCTGAGGATGTTTCATTAGTATAGATTGGTATTGTCATGACTTTTTGAAATATAGTAGATATTAGTAATAGGCTAAGAAGACAAGAATGAATATTTCACGTTTCTTGGGGATTCCTTATTCAGATTATAGAGGTCTTTGGGAGGATTTTCCTTTTTTTTTTTTTTTTTTTTTTTTTATGCTTGGTCCAGAATAGCAGTTCCTCAAATGAGCAAGTGTTTTAGTGCCATGCCTTACCCTAACCACTTCCTTTATTTTAATACTTGCACTTGGTTAGAGGGTGGTGCAGAGCACATGGATGTAAGTAAAAATGATATCTGCACAATACACTGAACAAATACGTAAGCTCCTCTCTTGTGTTGCAAAGCCCTGCTCAACAGTGACTTAATTTCCTCTCTCTTTTCTTTTTGCAACAGCTGAAGTGAAGCGTGTGGGTGACACGGTCTTAGGAATGGCTACCCAATGTGTCCAGGCCAAGAATGTGAACAAAACCTCACCACAAACACTGTCCAACCTCTGTCTCAAAATAAATGTGAAGTTGGGAGGCATCAACTCCATTCTTGTTCCAGGCATCAGGTAGAGTATTAAGATTTAAAAGAAGTCTATGGTGTTTATATTTAATTTGGAAATCTTGAATCTTCTCTTTATATATGATAAACATGTATTCCTGTATTACATGGATGGTGAGTTTGTATGCTGTTTGCAACAGTAGTATGAGGAAATTTAGTGTATTTGTTCCTGTTTCAGACCAAAAGTGTTCAATGAGCCTGTGATCTTCCTGGGTGCTGATGTAACTCATCCACCAGCGGGTGATAATAAGAAGCCGTCCATTGCAGCCGTAGTAGGATCTATGGATGCTCATCCATCACGCTATGCTGCAACTGTCCGGGTCCAGCAGCACAGACAGGTAGGCAACACATTTGTTTTTTGTTATGTTCTTGCAGTTGATTATGTATCTTGACATTTGGGTCATACCAGTTTTACTGTAGATGATATTAACACTTCCTGTTTCTATTTAATGATTTATTATTATTACTATTTTTGGATTTCCACTGGAGGGTTCTTTATGATTTTATGATACAGATGTTTTCTGTTGGTTATTTGTGTGGTGCATATTCAGTTTTTTTCTTTTTCTTTTCTTTGTATTAGGTTGTCTGTATTTAAAGGGAAGTGCTTTTCAGGGGCTTGTCACATTTCTCTCTTACTTGTGACTTTATCAATCGGACAGCTTGTACTCAAAAATAAAACCTTAGATAGGTAAAGCTTTAAGAATATTTCTTGGCATTTATAAAATTTGTAATTGAAGTCATTTCAGATTTCATACTACTTTCTATCCTAGTGATATTAGTAGGCCTGGTTCTTCCTTTTCCATCTAGTCTTACTAGTTAACTGTACATACTGGAAGATGTCTCACTAAAGCTTTAATATACAAAAAATAGAAGCCTTTCTCTTCTAGGATAAACTTTTACTGTTTCTTTCTCATGCTGTTGGTTGTCAATATATTGCTCATCTGATTAATGTATTGAATATGGGGGTGCCAAAATGGCATCACTGCCAATACAAGAAATATATATGTATTTGTTTTATATGTTGTTGTATGGTGAAGGTAAAGAGATTTTATCCTAAATAGGAGCGTCGCTCTCTAGTTGAATTATACTTGTTTGATACAGGGTACTGGCAGAAAAAAGAACAAAGAAATGACTGTAATTCTTAGATTGTGAGACAATCTTCATTTGCATTACTCATTTTTCAAATACAAAAGAAAGTCCTGGTCAGAAATTGAAAGTATAACAGACAAGTCATAAGTAGTGGTATATAGTACAAGTGTCCTATAAATGTTATCAATTTATTTATCAACTTGTTAGAAATGTGTCTTGTCCTTCGTGCAGTATTTTCTATAATCACGTTGATCAGCACACCCAGAAATTTCTTTTGTTCAGTCTTAAGATGGCTTGATTGTTTTATCCACAGCCATCATTTATTACCTCCAATTTTAATTGTTTATGCTGTTTGTAATTTTGGTTTTTATTTATGTATTATATGCTCATTGACATTTTCCGTTCTTTACCTGACATTGGCTACATAATTATCTTGGATGTGGGGATTAGGGAAAAGTAAAATTGTTAATGAGAAAGGTATGAGTGAGAATGAACATGTTCATAATGCAGGAAGATTATTTTCAACCTTCTCCTTTCTGATGTGAGCATATGAAGTGTAGATGTAAATGTTTTGAAAAGGGGTTTATTTATTTATCCATTTACATATTTATTTATTTTATGTAATTTATTTATTTATTTATTTATAGGAAAGAAGAATTTGCATGATATTTTTTGGTTTGAAAGGAGTAGCTGTTGATATACTAACAAGAGGATTGTTGAAGGAATACATTCACTCAGTCCAAATGGAATTAACAAACTCTCTTTTTCATTTCATTCCATTCCATAAGTAGTTAGAATATTCCTGAGAGATGGAATCATCTTTGCATTTAGAAAGAGTTCTAAGAACATAAAGGACATCAATATTTTGCTCCACATTCATTGTAATGTTTCAGAAAAGGTGGATGGAAAAGGGCTTTGGAGTAAGTTTTTTTGATCAAGTATACGCTTAGAAGGCATCATCAGGAGTTTTTTTTTCTCACTTCAAATGCTTAAAGTCTCTCCATTAGTGGTACAAGGGATGGAAAGGTATATCCTTCTTTGAGAAACGTTAAGGAGCTAAAAGTTTGTTTTGAATAGCAATGTGCGGAGTGTGTATGTCTTTGATATAAATAAAGGTGGGTTGAATTGTGTCTGTCTTCTGGATTTGCCACATGAGGATATAATGAATATTTTTTATCATTGCTTTTACACATGCACTATCATCAGACTATTTCAATCATATCTTCCCAGTCTTTTGATGTTTGGGGATTTAAAAGAAGTGTTGCTAAATTTCCCAAATGAAGCTCCCTTTTTTAAGTAGATGAGAATTTTGATCATCGTGCGCCATTCCTAGCATTCACTGAACTTTTTAAAAGAGAAAGAAAGAAAGATTGGTGATAGACTCAAATCAACACAACCTTTTTCAAAGTGATGTGTGGGTAGTTATGTTTAGTGAATGATAATGCGGACTAAGTGAATAAAAGCCACACACAAAAAATAATAATAATAAAAGAAAGAAAAAAAGAGAGAGAGAGAAAAGAATACAAATTTTGCAATGTGATGATGTTTCTATTGCAAAGAGTGAATTATTCAGAAGTGAAGATTAGATAAAAAAGAGAAGAAAAAAAAATGAAAAGAGTACAGTAACAGATTAGCCTCATGTTCTCGCTATGATGTATTTGGTAATAGGGTTTAAATGACGCCTTCCTCTCCTCCCTGTTGTAGCTTTTCCCTTGATGTCCCTTGCATTAATTTGCTACTGATGAGGGGATTGCTATTCAGTGAAAGAATGAGTAAACCAATAGTTCTTAAAGGTTTAAAGCTCATTGAGAATCTGAGTATAAATGTCTTGATGGTTTTCTCAAAAGGCTGCTCATTTGAGTGGGTCCTGTGAGGGTTAACGGCCAGTCCAGCTGTAATTTTGTGAGGTGACAGTGAAGATATGTGTACTTGAGTCCCCTTGTGTTGTTAAATCATGGCATATTCCCAACTAATTTTATGTTAAGGTTAAAGTTGAGTGGCACATACATAACTTGTGGGAAATAAAATCTTTGCTTATAAAAGAAAAAAAGTCAGTCGGTACCAAATACAATCAATAAGCGTTGAATTTGCCATTAACAGAATGGATCAACAACACAAGGCCAAAGTGCCAGTGACGGCTCGCGACCCAGACAACTGACTTTCGCGAGGACGGCACATGACGCAAGTATTTTTCCTTTTTTGAACCATTGGTAACAAATGATAATTTTTACCTCAAGAGTTTCCCATTTATTTTCACATTGCAGATCACATGGATCTTGGTGGCACTTGTAATGTGTAAATGTCAGTGATAACTTATATCCTGTTGGCAAAACCAGAATACAGCACAAGTCAAGCTTTGACCCCTCCCAGTCTGTGTTATCAGTTGCTTAATGGAAGTACTTATCTTGCTCATACCAGTGCGTAGGCTCAGATACTGTCCTTACTG
Source organism: Penaeus chinensis (assembly GCF_019202785.1). NCBI lineage: Eukaryota > Metazoa > Arthropoda > Malacostraca > Decapoda > Penaeidae > Penaeus > Penaeus chinensis. Next base: position 30,299,990 of record NC_061847.1, read on the forward strand.
AAAGCGGTGGCAGAGTATTCCCCTGTTTTTTTGTGTGTTTACTCTCCCTCTCCTCTGGGAGTCTCATAAATGAATATCATCATCCTCAGTGATTTGCCATGTGTAGTATATCTTAAATTGAGTCACCTCCTCCTTTTTAAAACATCTCATCAACCATATTTAACACTGAGTTAGGATTAAAGAATAAAACTGATGATAATGAAATCCTGTAATTTCATCTCCTTAAAACCATGACAGGGATTTGTGACTCCTGTGCTTGTTGTGGAGAAGCATGTGTTGTTTGAGGTTGACCCATCATTAACTGTACTTTCCAAATAACAGGAGGTGATCCAGGAGCTCTCTTCTATGGTGAAGGAGCTGCTCATCCAGTTCTACAAGTCTACGCGGTTCAAGCCCAACAGGATCATCCTTTATCGGGATGGTGTGAGCGAGGGGCAATTCCAAACCGTGCTCCAGCATGAGCTGACTGCCATGAGAGAGGCTTGCATAAAGTTGGAAGCGGACTACAAGCCTGGTATCACTTACATTGCTGTGCAGAAGAGACATCATACGAGGTAAGCTTGTCTTCCAACAGTCCTAAGAACTTCACTGATTGTGAAGTGATTATGTAGTACAGAGGTGAAGTCATTGCCTTTCATAGTTAAGACCCCATGATGGTTGCAACATATAGGAACTCAAGATATTTTATGTTTTATTTGTCACAAAGTTATCAAGTGTTAAAGGAGTAAATTTCTTTCAGATTGTTCTGTTCTGACAAGAAAGAACAGAGTGGCAAGAGTGGTAATATTCCTGCAGGTACAACTGTTGATGTAGGTATCACGCATCCAACTGAGTTTGACTTCTACCTCTGCTCTCATCAGGGTATCCAGGTGTGTGTGTAGATTTTGAATCTTTTTGGTTCATCTTAATGTAGTTGATTTGCATATTACTTTATGATATCCCATGTGAAATGATTATTCTGATTGATTCGCAAAATGGTAGATATTCTTTGCCTGTGCAATATCCTTTGTCATATTGCATAATATCACCTTAATGTTCAATATTTTAGGGCTTTAAATGATCATAACATGCAAGCAAAGTGGTGATTGTTCTTTCAGGGCACAAGTCGTCCCAGTCACTACCATGTACTGTGGGATGATAACCACTTTGACAGTGATGAGCTGCAGTGCCTGACTTACCAGTTGTGTCATACATATGTAAGATGTACACGATCAGTCTCCATACCTGCTCCAGCCTATTATGCTCACTTGGTAGCCTTCAGGGCTCGTTATCATCTCGTCGAAAAGGAGCATGACAGGTGGGTGTCATATTCCAGTTCTTCTTTCTCTCTTATGCCATGTGTTCATGTTCTATAGTCAAAATACCTAATATCAATGTAATCTTTTTAATGTATGTTTTGGTTATCCAGTGTCCTTTTCTTCCTGCTTGTATTTTCTTTTTTTCTCTTTCCCTTATTTTCTTGCTTGCATTTTTCTAATGGTAATCCTTTTGTTTTCAGTGGAGAGGGGTCACACCAATCTGGCAACAGTGAGGATCGCACACCATCTGCCATGGCAAGGGCAGTTACAGTGCATGTCGACACAAACAGAGTCATGTACTTTGCTTAACATCTCTCCTTACCTAGTCTGCCTCAAGGTTCACAACATCGTCATGCAAGAAGTAGAGTCTGGTCTTAAAAGTGGGCTCGTTTGCAGAAGAACTCGTCGATGGATCCTCTTTATTGTGGTTAATTTTAAATGATAGATGACCATTTTAAGCTGATTTTTTTTTTCTTCTTTTCTTTGACTGGTTTGGAACTTTCACAGATTTTATATTTTGTTTTTATGGTATGATGGAAAAAGAAAATTTATTTGATGATGGCCCAAAATAATTGCACATGATATAATGTGTGTAAATATTGATCATAATGGGATTTCCTATCGGTGGTGTAGTATGAATTTGAACTTAATTATTAGCTCTAAATTTAAAGAGCTCACCATCTATGTAATAATTTGGAAACCAACAACTGAATTACTTTTATTTCATTTATTTATTCACAATAATATTTCAGGGTGAATTCAGTTAATAATTTCACCCTTAACACGATCTGTGAAATTTGCCATTCTCTGTAAAACCATTAAAATGGTCACATGTTGAATGTTTAAGGAAGATGGAATCATGTACCTGCTGAAATGTACCTCATGCCTCCCATAGATGTTGGCTTGTGTACCACATGCGTTTGTTGCATGCTGAGTCAGTGCATGGTAGGTTCATGTCTCTTTGTGCATGCTCCAAAGCATGGGGATAACTTCTGTGACAGCAGCATTAAGCTTGCATTTTCATTACATCAAGTAACATTGAATTTTTAAGTGTACTGGTGTATTTTGTATGGAATGCACTTGTGTGGTGCACAACTCTTTAACGAGTCATAATTTTGATCACTAATATGTGCAGTCTGGTGAGTAGTGATGGGGCTTTGTTAGTGGAATGCGGATATTTATGGATTCGTGCTCATTCTTTGTCATTGGTATTATACATAATATGAATGATTAGTATGATTTTTTAAAAGTTTTCAATTGTTTATTTTGTCAAAGTGTACATTTTAAACTTCATGACTACTGACCAAAGTGCATGTAGGTGTTGTATGGATAATGCCGGGAAATCCAAAGCCACAGCGACATGGGGTTTTAATGAATTAAGGTTTAAGGCTCCTGCAGTCATTTTTTTTACTGCCATTAATGTTTTTAATTTTATTTTTATTTTTATTTTCTTTATTATCATTTTTTAGATATGTAAAGGGTTTAATAACCCTTGAACTCATGTGTATATAACTGGAAGGGGCATTGCACTTGCATAAAGTTCATAGAATATTAGATCTGTGGAACATTGTCCAATGTTAAAAAATGGTTAATTATTGTTATCAGCAAAGCTATCATTACTCGGTGATGTACATATAGATACAAGTACTACCATACAATGCAAGTGTGAGTGTAGAGTACAAGGCATGCCCCATCCATATCATAAGCACATGGATTTCCTAGTCTAAGACCACAACTTTTGAATATCACTGTTTGCCATAGAATGGATGGGAATACTTAGCAATCATCTACAACGGGGTAGTTTTATTTGGGTGACAGTTTAGGTAGCAAACAAGAAGAAAAAGAAGGAAATGAACAAAATTATATCACCTGGTATAATCCCGGTGGTGTTCAGAGAAATTGGTCTAGAAATCAGACCTGCAGATTTCTGCAGACTTCGCAGTGGTACTCATCGTAGAATACATACGATTGCTTCCAAGACAAGAATAGTAACTGAGCATGTTTTAGTTCATTTTTTGTGTAACAAATTCACTTACTTTCAAAAAGAGCAGCCTGGGCTTGGGTGCCATATAATAGTAATTTATAGCTCATGTGATAATAGCACGTGGCAGATGGTGCAGCTACATTCTAGTATGACAACGCTCAGAGGCAACTGCACTACTCCGAGACCCTTCACGGAGCTCCAGTCTTCCCGAATGTAGTTACCAAACCCCAGGGTAGAGATATTTATATTTGATTTCCCCCTCTCCCTCCTACTGTTACTAACTGCTCTCACTAGAAGAGGTAAAGGGTCCAGCAAAGAAACTCCTTAAGATTAGGCATTTTAGAGGCAATGAATTACACAGACCTGCACGAAATTATTTATTTATAATTTTTACTTTTTGCAGGGTAATTAACTATTCTTGCCCATGGATTTTTAGCTTTACTATTACTGTTTCTCCATCATCACGAAAAGATTGCAATAAAATGCTTAGTTCAAGTCATGGTGAGTTCCAGGAATTTAATTCCACTGATAAAGCTTTGGCTTGGTCCAGTTGGCTGTTTTTTCCTTTCCTTTTTTTTTTCTCTCTCTCTCTCTCATTCTCTCTCCCCCCTGAATTTAGTGCATTTTCTTATTGTAGTCATTTTTTTAATCTAATAAAAAAAAAAAAAATTGTGCAAAGCACAATTATTTTGCAATTCTTTCCACAAAGTCTAATTCTTTTTGTATTATAGTAGATACTTGCATTTTGGTACCATAATTTACAGGGGAATAAAATAGAGGTCCTTCTTTGTGTGGATTTTAAAGCACAAAACGGCCAATTGTGACCTGGGAATGCTTGATCTGTTTTTGTGTATCAGTAGCATCACGTCCACTGAAGATCCAGTAGCGTGTCCTTGCAGTGTTCAATTAACTATTTCGTCCAGGTGTCATGGGTGTTCTCCGGGTTGCCCAGTTTGTAATAACCTCTTTATTGTTAAATATCCGCTTAGTGCATTTGTCCAGTGGTGCATTATCGTGTTCATATAGCTATTGCAAGGTTAATTAATTCTGTGGTTTATTGGCTTAATGTATAAAAGAATTTATAGTGGGATTGCATTAGGTTTTGATGTTGGGATGTAAACCTTGTCATGTGACTTTTTTTTTTTTTTTCAGTATTTTGTCAGTAAAGATTTTTTTTTTATTAGGTTTTGCAGTGACAATAATTCTTATGTTGTGACATAGTTTACTGCACTGCATTTGTGAGCTGTTAACAGCCTCCTTGAGATGCACCTTGCACCTGCTTCAATGCTATTAGTGTGCATTAGTCGAGCATTTAGAATGGGTAACCCAGACCCTGATGCCCTGATAATTTAGAAGGTGAGTTCAATTTCTTCCAGGCTCTATGCAATAGTAGTCATAGAGATTGTAGCACTGTAAAAGAGTCCGTATATACATAACAGTATGCCCATCGTCTGACTTTTGATACACACAAAAAGTCGAGACATTTGTGAATGACCCCTTGCCAATTTACTCTCTTCCCTTAATTAAAAAAAAAAGAATGTAGTTTTTAGGCAACTGATATCTGTGGGCTTGTGAATGTTTATATGTTGTGCGTTTCTCTCTAGGACAGTTGGTCTTCGTGCCGCATTTGGGCACTACTTTTTCACCAAGGGGAAAGTTGGAGTTCTGCTGTTTTTTATTTTATTTCTTAAATAATTTGGATGTAACCAAAGATTGAAATGATGTAGGATGCAGATATACAGTACTTTTTCACAGAATTGTAACACAGTATTTTTCGTTTTTCTATTTGATCTAGGCATTAACAGTAGAATAGCATTTAACTAGATTTAAGGAAAAAAATGTGGGTGAAACACAAATTGTGTGTGATTAATGTAACACAGCTATTGTGGCACTTTTAAAAGATGACACTTTCAGAATCAGTTGAAAATTTACGGATTGACTTGCTTTCCTTAGATTGCATATTTGATGTTTGAATTGTGGTTATGGAGCATACAAGTCATTGCTTGATTACCTTAATGGAGCCTAGATGTAGCTGATGTAACAGATTTCATTATTTCTTTTTTTCATTTTATATATATATATATACACACTTAGCAGTAGCATGTCTTAATGCGATACCAATTTATTGATTACTGGTAAATGATAGACTATTGTGAATTTTTTTTTCTCTTTTTTCTTCTTTTTCTAATTTGACAGTAAAGCTGTTAAAAAGGATAAAAGTAAAAAGACCAAAAAATGAATGATTAGAGACATCCAGTATTCTGGTAATCACAGTAGACTGTTATTGCATTGCCATTATTTTCTCGTCGCTTCTTGTAGGAAGGCCCCACCACACCCTCAAGCTATAGTTTGAAATTTGTAATATATATTTATATATATACATGTTTTGAATATGAGTGAACACATCTGTTGGTGAATGCTTTATAAGAGACCTATAACTGTGTTTGGGTGTGTTTTATGGATGTTTGCATATATGTATACATATATATATATATATATGTATTTATATTTGATGACATTGTCCACTGTGAGTTATTTACTTGATGGCTGGCAGTCAATGTCATTGGAGTCTGCTACTTGAGAAATCTTAAAACACTTCTTCCTTTCAAGAATTTTGCCTTGATAGGAGCATGATTAGGCATTTGTAGTATTAAATTGAGGAAGACCAATTAAAAATAACTTTGATCTATGAATTTGTTTAGTTTTGAGAAATTTACAGATTGAGGTCGGAAATTTGTTCATAATTTTTCACCATGTGTGTCAGCCTTTGTACTATTGGAGTTACTGTGGAGCAATAAGGAACACTTGTAGACATTGTGTTAGTGAAAGAGCTGGGGTTTGGCAAACATATCATTACTTTTAATTTTCAGAGGGGTATTTTTCATTGTTTTTGCTTCTTGTGCACTCCTTAGAAGTATAGATAACATTATGTAGGTTTTAATTGCTGTTGTGTGTACGAAGTCAGATGGAGAGGGGAAAAAAATACGAAGGATGAGAATTGGCTTTTTAGTTGATTTGCTGGTCTTTGAATAGTTGTTGTAATCCATGGTTAAATGTTTCATATCCATTGTCCTTTTTCACATGTTTTCTTGGCCATGATAACACTTTTTAACATGATAAAAAAGAACATGTTGACACTTTCCTTTTTTTATTTTTTTTTAGGGGGGTTCTCAAAACAAGTTTAAAAAGGCTTCCTGGCTTTTGATTACTGAAACAAATCCTTTTCACTTTGCAATTCCATTAAAACGAGGCATTATTAAACAAATTGAGGAATGTGAAAAAGTATTTTTGTTTTTATGCATTAACTTGTCCAAATCATAGTACATGTAGGCCAATATTATGTCATTTTCATTGAAAGTCCAGGAGGTTTATTAATAAAAATAATGTGTTCATGATAAATAATGCAATGGAATACCTAATTAAAACAGGCATGTAATTATCACCTTTTCTTCCTGTATGCATTGGTTGGAATACTTTAATTTAGTTAGGAGATCAGAGGGGGTCCATAGATTTGCAAACCCTTTTTATGTGTAGAATATTTACTTGTAAATATTACAACAAGAGGAAAACCCCATTTTTGTGTCCCAATTTTATATATAACATGTGTAAAGTTTCTCTTTACTTTAAAGAAAATTTTTATATGAAAACATGCAAAACCATACTCAGCACATGATAGTTTAGCGTTCTGAATGTCTTTACGTTACATTTCTGAAGGTCATTACTCGCAAGTAACAAACATTAGAATAGATATACCAGAGGTTTGTTTGTGTATGTGAGGTACTTAATAATGGAGCATTAACTGTGTTGAAATCATCCAAGGGTGATGACAAGACAACAGGGAAATTAGATTCTTCTAAAATGCACTTTATTTTTTGATGATCGCAGTCTGAAATTAAGTGCAGATTCCCTTTTTAACCTGAATCTCTCAGTTCAGAGAAATGAAGTAATCCTCATCTGAATCTTAAAAATGTTGGTTGAATGTGAATGTTATTTGAAAGTGAGCATGTTTTTTTTAGTTGTTTTTTTATTTTATTTTTTTCATTTATTTATTTATATGTGGAGGGGCACAGGTGGAGGTGGGAACAATCAGCTTAGTGACCACTTTCCACCTCCACCTAGTAGTGCCCTCAACCACATGGGTTTCCACTGCAGTTGAGATGGTGGCATAACAATGAAAGCATTATCATTTTCTTTGACTAAACGTGTGGCACATGCATTACTCTTGATTGGTGAGTATTAGAGTTGCAAGTTTTCTTTAGGTTACAGATGTTGTGATGTAAATGACCTTGAATTGTAGCGTGAAAGGGCTTCCTTTTTTCCTCTCTTGATTAATGAGATACAGATGTGGCATTTAAATGGTAGGCGTCCCACACAGCTAACTTCTTTGTATTAGGACCCTCTTTGATTTGATTTGTAACATTCCTATAAAAAAAGAAAAAAATTGGGAAGACATGGATTGCATAATTTATTTATACACTGCTCATTTACTTTACTCTGTGTGTGTGTGCCGAGAAATGAGCAACTGCGCAAGTATCCTCAACTCCGATCTCAAACAAGGATTAATGATGGTGCTTATATGGATCACTGAGAATCTGAAGACAAGATCATTTACAGTACCTTGATAGCATGGCCTGATCTGATTATTATTAAATTAGTTATCACTTCTAAAGATGGAAAATTCAGAATGTAAGAGCTAGCTTGTGTATGAAGTCTTAGAGTTGCAGCCCCCCTTGTCCCTAGTACTATCCAGGTATTTGTTCACAGGATCCCTAGTATGTGCACATCTTGAATAGACTGTTGCAGAGTTGGAAGGGCTTTCTGTGAAGGAAAACTGCTCAAGGTATTGTAACAGCGAACAAAAGCTGTCAGTCCAGCCAATAAGTAGCACCATCATGATTTCAGGTTTGGTCCTCGGTTGAGAAGTGCATTAGCAACATGTCCTGTGCCCCTGCGCTCACATATCCTGCCACTATTGTACCATATCGCAGCCAAATGATATCACATAGAGTAGGGAAAAGTTTATTTGATTTTCCCCAGTTATTTTGTTTTAAGTACCTACAGCTAAGCACCTCATATTTAGAGATTGTATTTTGATTTTGGTCCACGGTGTGTTAATAATAAAAGGAGAAAAAAAAACGAAAAAGAAGAATTATATTGTTTGAGGTTGTAAGCCCCAATTATATTGTTATTCATAGCTTAAACTTGTAAAGCTGGATTTTTCCAGGAGAAATTATTTATTAAAAAAAAATGTTTCGAAGTTTGTTCTCAATATTGGAATAGTGTAATTACCTTGTGGGCAGTTAATATGGACTTGGATGTACAAATTATACCCCCTTACCATTACTCAGCTAAGGGAAGGGGTAAGTCACTGAGTGAACTTGTGAATGTGGTTGCTTACTCTTTATGATGAATATGTTGTACTTACTCTATTTACTTCAGATCTTATGAGAGGAGAAAATCAGTACAAACTGAGAATTGAAGGTGTACTATTTAGATTGTAATTGACCCTTGCAGAATGTGGAGGTAAGATGCACTATCATATGGAACGAATCTATTGTACCCATTACAATTTAATTTATTTGTCGCATAAGGCACAAGACTTTTATCTTGTAAGACTTTTCTTTAAGAGTATTGGCTGCATGCAAAAAAAGAAAAGAAAAAGAAAAAAGAAATTGAGTTGTTCAGTACACACATAACCCCATTAGTTCTTGTGGTTGTGGGGGTTAAGGATGTAGTTTTGTGATATTTTCGTTTGTTTTTGTCTTCCTTATGATTTAGATGTTAATCTGAAAATTCATTTTTGTGGGGAATGAGGGGATCATTAAAACAAGATAGATACACTCCCGAGTTATTATTATCTCTTTATTTTCTTATTTTTATTCTTAAAAAAAGAAAAAGAAAAAAAGAATTGGCATTTTTTCCCCCCAATGTTGATACGATCTCTCTCCCCCCCCCCCCCTCTCTCCTCATCCCCAATCCCCCCTTCTCCTTTATAGTGAGGATGTATTGCTGGTTTAGGGTTTTCATGAATCTTCTCGTCGTAACCACAGGCGAAGGCCAAGAGGGGGGCGTGGCCGCAGGACCTCCCTCCTGGGGCCCCCCCCACCTCCCCTTCTCCTCCCCCCCCCCTCTCGTCAACAAACTCCCTTACACGCCATATCCTGTTATTAATATTCCACCAGGAAAGTAAAACGATAACCATATCTTAGTAAACGACATATATCATTCCAGATAATATATATATATATATTTAATCTATATATTTTCCAAAATGTTGTATCATCCCCCCCCCCCTCCCTCCCTCCAGTTTCTCTTTCTCCCTTTCTCCCTTTCTCCCTTTCTCACTCCCCTCTTTCGCCTGATCTCTCACGGCCCGTTTTTTTTTAATTTGTTATTTAATTCCTTAGCATATCATGTTGAATAACATTACTTAGGATCATGTTTCTCACATATCAGCTGATTTATATTTGAGGTTTTACAAAAGAAGAAAAATTATAATGCTTGTCTGATAATCCGTCAAGAGTTGTTTTTTTTGACTCGAACATGCAAGTTGGGCACAGGATATGTTTGTTTTGAAGGGATCGAAAAAATAAAGTTGTTCATTAAAATGTCTCGTTTTCTTTCATCTGGCCTTTTTTTTACACATAGGTGGAGTATAAACATAGAACTCCCTTGTTGAAAGATGGAAAATCAATCCTAAAATTTTGTTCAGCATGATAAAAGTGAAATAATGAAAGAAGAAATCAAGTTTTGTTCAAAGAATTGATTTTGAAATGCAAGTAATTCATTCACCTTTTAAGATTTAATTGAAATTATACAAAAAAAATTATATCCTGAACAAAAGTATCCAGAACCTGGTTTTAAACCGAGTAAATTCAAAAGTGAAATGCTGAGAGGAAAAAAATGATTTCCCGCAGGCGATACTTTGCTGATAAGTAATTGGTCCAGACGTCAGCCAATTTGAAAAAAAAAATGGGCGACTACTATGGTGAAAGTATACCAAAATTCGCGCAATAAAATACGATTGATTTTCGTATGTCACGAGTGGAATTATATGCTGACCTTGTATCTCCCAGTTGAAGAGGCATCCGTGAGCTTATCATTTTGTAGTGGAGAGTCACATGCAACACACACAAAGCTCACCAAACTTACACACGCTCACCCAACACGCACGCACACTGGCATTCATAAAACCAAACCCACTCGAACCAAAATGTACGTAATGTCTATTTTGGTTCAATGAAGAATGAAGACAGTCGACGTGCCTGTGATAGAACTAGCATGCGCGGTTGCATATCCAGACTAGGAAGTTGCAAATTACCAGTTAATGCAGTTGACGGCCGGAGAGGACTCGTCTGAGGACCCCTGAAACGGTGCTTTGCTGAAACGGTTTATTTGATCGAGTTCAGAGTGAAAAACATGTGGCTCTTTTTGATGCACTGTAACACACTACAAGTAATTGTTGTTTATCAATATTCAATATCACTATAGTTATCAAATGTGCTTTTATATCTGTACTTTCAGATCGCGAACTGCTTTGTGTTTGGAAAGTAGCATTATTTTTTTTCGCATTTTGAAATAAAAATGAACATAGGGTATTTGTTTCCATTGCAATGCCACAGCCTTGATAATGAAGTTGCATTTTCCCAAGTCAAGTTTTAATAACTTTAGCATGTATCATGATAAATCATTCAATACCTCTCATGTAGTCAATTTATTAATTATTATTAATTAATATTAAATCATTAATTTTTTTTTAGTCACCGTAAATTGTTTCGTTTAGATTTTATTAAAGTCTTTTAGTAACTGGGAAATTAAACAAAATTTCATGTATCAGTTATTTATTTTCGATATAAAAATCTATTTACATTAATATATATATATAAAATCTAAATTCGTTCATATATCTATTTACACATAATATAAATAAAACATTAAAATGCTAATTGCAATGATAGACTAGATAGAGAAATAAAATAGGATAAAAGTTCTATAAACGATGAATACATATGAAACATACAATGAACACACAGTAAGTACAGTTACACTTTCAACCACACGAACTTAGAACATTCCACTCCGCACGCTATTTGTTGCAACTGTTCAATGCCATCGTCTGCCATGGCATGAGTTGAGCCGACCACGATTTCCGAGCCCTTCACGTCCCGCTGCCGAAGACCTTCCAACCATTTCTGACATCCTTCGAAGTCCAATTCGCTGCTTCGAAGTACCAGCCGCTTGTATGTGGTGCTGAGGGCGCGCGCCACTTGACAAGACCACTCGGTACTCGACTCTTTCACCCTCCACATGTCCACTACGAGTTGCGTATCCTCGCTGGGGATCCTCAGAGGAAGGATTTTGGTGGGTGGTGTATCAGGGGAGGCATCAAGGTTCAAATAAAGTAAGCCCAAGTCTGACATCCTTTCGAGGGTGTGGTTAAGAGGCTGGATCATGTCCGGAGTCACGTGAAGCGCCAGGCGTTGGAGGGAAGCGGGGAGGCGGAGCAGGGCCTCCGCACTCAAACGCCCTGCGAAGTGCTCCAGGTAACAGGATTTTCCGACGATAATATCCAGGTATTCGTCTGATGTTTCTGACTTTTCTGACCAGAAGTGCTGATACAGATGAAGGGAGAGGGTTAAGTTGGGAGTCTGCGAGCATATTTGGAGGACTTCCCGCAAGTGAGGGAAGTTTGTGGCAGTCTCGCATACAGTGACGGTGAGGCGACGCGGTGGTTTGATTTTCAAGACGTTAACGAGAGTTGACGAGATAGCGAAGTCCTCGACCTTCCATTCGTCGCCCATCTGATTTAAAATCTCTCTTGTTATCGTTGGTTCCTCTTTGGCCTCGTCGATGTACTGAAGCCACTGCGACGTCTTGTCCACTCCGGCATCCTTCAGCAAAGAAACAATTTCAGCTGCCCTCTCCTTCAGCCTCCCCGGCATGTGCACTGCTAACAAACCCAGCAAATACTTTACCATCGCTTGCAGATTGGGCCCAATAGCATCGCCAATTTCTTTGGCTTGTAGACGCAACAGATCACGAATAGCTGTCTGGCGCTTAACACATCGCCGACAGAGAAAGTTGGCTGCGTAGTACTGCATGGTCGAGCGCTGCGCAAAGAAAACGTTCCTCGGGCAGGTCAGGATGTTGCTTCCTTGCTCGTGAGTGTAGTTCAGAAAGGCGGATATCAGAGACTCCTCCTCCAGCTCCAACTTCCGGCATTTCTTGATCAGCGCCAACAAGTCCTTTTGTTCGATGACGTTGTACCCTTTGACCAAACTCTTGGCCGCGACCCGACTCAGGGTTTCGAGAAAATTACTCAACTTTGACCTGACGATAGCTTTCGTGATCATCCCAGGCAGGAGCGAACGTGTTATGTTCTGCAAGACCTTTTGACTGATTAGTTCCTGTATGAGGATGAAGATTTCCGTTACAGTGGTAGAGTTATTGATGCGCTCTGGATAGAAGGCCCAACAGATTGCCAGGGCATTGAGGACTTCGGGAGACCTAAGGTGATCCTGCAAACATGGTCTCTTGGCTGTGATCAGATTGTAGAGCTTATTGCCACATTCCTCGTCAATGCTTGCGTTGCTAATGCCATGCTGCATGATCTTCCATACGTGCTGGACTGTCTGATCGTCAGGTATTCCTTCCACTTCGAGAAACAAAACCCTCTTGTGCTGAGTAACAATTCTCTTCTGGATTTCCTTCGCTTTCTCCCTGGAGGCCGTGGCTACGATGCGCGTCTCGGGTGACATCAGCCTGAAAAATTCTTCCAAAACCCCGAAGGATCTCGTGTCAAGGCCCTCGATGTCATCCAGTAACAGCAGAATCCGGAGAGAAAACATGTGCTGTTGGAATTCTTGAGGCTGGTACTTCGAAGAGGTCCGAGGCAGCAGAAGACAGAACAACTCACTGAGCGAACCGAATCCCACATTTAAACACTCCAAGTAAAGCACAGCATCAAAGCTATCCAGATTACAAATGGCTTTCTTGTCACTCACATTTGCGTCCATTATGAATTTCAATAAGGTCGATTTTCCCATCCCACTCAAAGCGGAGAGTAAAACCACCTGAGGCCTAGATTCGTCACAATCCCTTGCTACAAGAATATCGGGAATTTCAACGTAACTCTCCGCAACTGTCAACTGCCTCTGTACTATTTGAGTTTCATCACGCTTGAGCATTGGGTATGTGAATACCTTTGAAACATTCACTTTCCGCCCAGCTATGTCTACCAAGGAAACGCATTCGGCGAGGCGAACAAACTCCTCCGAACACTCTTTGCGGATGCTCTCCCTCTCAAACGCCCTCCTCTCTTTCTCGTACTCGGCCACAGTTGCCGGTGGTACAGGCGAGTCTCGAATGGCGATAATATCCCTCTCCACCGCGGTCGTCTTGGCCAGAACCTCAGACTCGTCCACGCCGTACCTCTGGCCAGCCTTCTGGAAGGTCTTCGTGAACAAGATCTTCAGTTCCTCCAGTTTGAGCACCGTGTCTTCCGGAGTGAGCTTCAGCTTCTCGTGGGCGACCGCATTTCGCTTGGTCTTGATGGCGTAGAGACAGTACTCTAAGGACTCGGACTCGGGCCTGATCCAGTCCGAATCGCTCGCCTCCTTGAGTCCACAGACCATCTGCATGAGCTTGTAGATCAACGTAATATCGAAGTCTCCCACCGGCTCGCCATTTTCTATCTTCCTCCGCTGAGAGGCGTCGAAGTCCTTGCGAAACCTCGTGTTGTTGTAGCCTGGGAGCCTGAAGAGAGCCTCCTTAATGGGCTCCGAACCGCCCTGGTAGCCCCACGCGAACACGTCCACGCACACCCTGTGGCCGACGCGCATGACGCCGATGTAGAACTTCAGGTAATTGTGCTCCTCCATGTCCAGGCCGGAGACGTTGTTGTTCAGGTTAGCAGTCATCTTGTCGGCTCTCGTCCACGCAACTCGTCTGAAAAAAAGGTTGGCTGTACTGTACTGTGGCACGCACGCACGCACGCGCACACGCACACACACAGATAGAATAGAAGATAGAAAAGAGAAGAGGAGGGAGAGGGAGAGGGAGAGAGAGAGAGAAAGAGAGAGAGGGGGAGAGAGAGGGAGGGAGAGAGAGAGAGAGAGAGAGAGAGAGAGAGAGAGAGAGAGAGAGAGAGAGAGAGAGAGAGAGAGAGAGAGAGAGAGAGAGAGAGAGAGAGAGAGAAGAGAGAGAGAAAGAGAGAGAGAAGAGAGAGAGAGAGAAGAGAGAGAGAGAGAAGAGAGAGAGAGAGAAGAGAGAGAGAGAGAAGAGAGAGAGAGAGAAGAGAGAGAGAGAGAAGAGAGAGAGAGAGAGAGAGAGAGAGAGAGAGAGAGAGAGAGAGAGAGAGAGAGAGAGAGAGAGAGAGAGAGAGAGAGAGAGAGAGAGAGAGAGAGAGAGAGAGAGAGAGAGAGAGAGAGAGAGAGAGAGAGAGAGAGAGAGAGAGAGAGAAGAGAGAAAGAGAGAGGAGAGAGAGAGAGAAGAAAGAGAGAGAGAGAGAAGAGAGAGAGAGAGAAGAGAGAGAGAGAGAAGAGAGAGAGAGAGAAGAGAGAGAGAGAGAAGAGAGAGAGAGAGAAGAGAGAAGAGGAGAGAAGAGAGAAGAGGAGAGAAGAGAGAAGAGAGAAGAGGAGAGAAGAGAGAAGAGAGAAGAGGAGAGAAGAGAAAAGAGAGAAGAGGAGAGAAGAGAAAAGAGAGAAGAGGAGAGAAGAGAGAAGAGAGAAGGGGAGAGAAGAGAGAAGAGAGAAGAGGAGAGAAGAGAGAAGAGAGAAGAAGAGGAGAGAAGAGAGAAGAGGAGAGAAGAGAGAAGAGGAGAGAAGAGAGTAGAGGAGAGAAGAGAGAAGAGGATAGAAGAGAGAAGAGGAGAGAAGAGAGAAGAGGAGAGAAGAGAGAAGAGGAGAGAAGAGAGAAGAGGAGAGAAGAGAGAAGAGGAGAGAAGAGAGAAGAGGAGAGAAGAGAGAAGAGGAGAGAAGAGAGAAGGAGAGAGGAGAGAGAAGAGAGAAACGAAGAGAAGAGAGATGAGAGGAAAGAGAAGAGGAGATAAAAAAGAAGAGGAGAGAAAAGAGAAGAGGAGAGAAGAGAGAAGGGGAGAGAAGAGAAGAGAAGAGAGAGGAGGAGAGAAGAGAAGAGAGAGATAAATAACTAGCAACATACACATTTTTATTCATATATCTATTGACAGAGTTTGAAAAAAAAGCCATGACATATTAAAAGATTGTGGTTACTATAGATTCCTCAAATTTTACTACACCAACATCGGTAATTTTGAAACTGCAGTGCAATATAATGATGAGAACTAATATCCATATAACTAATGTAAAGGCTGATATTATACAAACCGTCGGTAACAGTAATGAGAATTAAGTGTCTTTCGTTATCCAGTATAAATAGTGTGTATTAGTTATAATTTTATGATTTTTTCAGCCCTCACGGTTGGATAATTTATTATAACATGCAATTTAATATTTTTTCCATGCTACATAACGAATGAGAATCTAATTTCATAAAATATGTAGGTTTCTAAAAGGGGTCATAAA
>NC_061847.1:30320813-30333313 GCF_019202785.1 Penaeus chinensis
AACATTGATATTGCTGAAGTGAAATAAAAAAGTACATTATAATTTTAAACCTGGCCATAGGGATAATAATGATGATGATGATGATGATGATGATGATGATGATGATGATGATGATGATGATGATGATGATGATGATGATGATGATGATGATGATGATGATGATGATGATGATGATAATAATAATAATAGCAATGCTAATAGTAGTAGTAATAGGAATAGCAGCAGTAGTAATAGTAATAGCAATAGCAATAATGATAATGATAGTTATAATAATAATAAAAAAAATAATAACAATAATAATAATAATAATAATAATAACAATTAAAAAAATAATAGCACTAGTAATAAGAAAAATAATAATACCAGTAATAACAGCAATAGTAGCAACAACAACAACAACGACAATGATAATACTATCAATAATAATTGTTATTATGATGATGATACTTATAATGATAGTAATGATAATGATAACGATAATAATGATAATAATAATAACAATTAATAATAATAATAATAATAAAAAAAAAATAATAATAATAAAAATAATAATAATAATAATAAAAATAATAATAATAATACTAAAAAAAAAAAATAATAATAATGACAATAACAGGACAATACATTTAAAATGCAACACCACAGGCAGACTAAAAAGGAAGAGATTGCTTTGGCAACACTTACTTGACGAAGAGGTACCTGTTCGGATATTTTTTTTCCATTTCTGGGCGGGTTTCGAGATCCTGGGTAGTCATGGATTATTTAAATTTTAAGAATGATGAATTAATTATAGATAAGATATAGGGGCATACCATCAGAGCAAAATGTCAAATTGATTCTTAAAATTTAAGATACTAATATTAATGGCTTGATGCACACAGACACGTACACATACATATGCACAGGCAGACAGACAGAAAGACAGACACACACACACACACACACACACACACACACACACACACACACACACACACACACTTAAACACGATGACCCCAATCTCTCAATACACACAGACACATCCTTAAGTATACAAGCACCTCCACGAAAACATTCCCATCATGGAATTATTAAACCAACAAACCAAACAAACCTCCATGATCTTCGAACAAGTCTCCTTCGGATCCATCTGCCATTTGACCTTCGCCGCGGACCTCAGAGAACCTCGCGGATCCCTCACCAAATGGACCACCTTCAAGCTCGGGTCCTCCTGCAGGAGCTCCGACACCCAAGCCAAGCGAGTCCTAATGGTCTTGACGATCCTGGAGGGCTCTTGCCTGCAATGCTCTTTGATCGTTTCTAAATCAACGCTTGCGAAATCCTTCTTGGCGGTGGACGGGTGCCGGACCGAAGTGGAAGGCTTGTCTCCGAAGTGGAGAAACTCCTGCCGTAGGTCACAGCGGAAGCAGCTCCTGAGTTCCTGGCGTACTGGGTGTTCGTCTGCCCTCTGTCTCTCCGGGAGGCTTCGGATGGGCTCGACCAAGTACACGTTCCGGCCCCGTGAAGCCAGGATCTCCGCGAGGAAGCTGGACCCGCTGCGGCCCATCGAGCTCAGCACGAGGACGTTGGTGCGGTGGAGGGGCTTGTGGCGGTGAGGCCGCTTGGCTTCTGGAAGAGAAAGGAGGGTCTTTTAGGGACGCTGAAGGGGGGCGGCTGTGCGTGTTTCTTTTTGTGGTGGTCATGACGTTGAGCGGAATTGTAAAATGTGTCCAAAAAAGACGCAAACACCACACGGTGTATATATCTATTATCAATGTTCGGATACGCACGCATGCACGCGCGCGCGCACACACACACACACACACACACACACATATACATATATATACATACGCATACATATGCTATATATATATAAAGCTCTCCTTTTAGATTCGAAAGGGAAACAGTTATCCCTCGTTTATTCACTAACCCCACAAAACATCCCCAAAGTACACTCCTACCTACACAACACCCTACATAATTAACGATTAACAGAAACCACAACATACCATGTCCCTTGTGATGATGGCGAGACCCTGCTCCGTGATGTCGGCCGTGATGTTTTTGCCTCGAGAACAGCGTGTAGTCGACCGTAAGGAATATATAGATGATGAAACAGTATACTACGATGGACTTTATCCATCGTGTCCTTAGTGTTCGTCCTGAGATCATTGGCCTATCAAGTAGCTTGCTGTAGCTATTGGTGGGAGGAGAGAGGAAGAAGAGATTATCTTTTTTTATAAAGGCTGTTACAGTAAATGAGATTAGTGTTATGCTGTATTTTTTTTTCTCCTCCGATTGTTTGACGAATAATATTGTGGCATTTTTTTGTTCAGTTCGCGCGGAATATTTGTTTATTTATTTATTTATTTTTAGATTAAGGTAACTTTCTTTTCAGCTATTGCCGAAAAATACACTTTTTTTTCCTGCCGTGGGAAAATAAGATTGAGGTATTTTTCCAGATGTCATTCTAATTTTCGCACTGTTAGGGAAAAAAATAACATCATGCTGATTTTTCCAGACAGTTGTGGTAAACAGGATAAAGATAATCTATTTCAAACTACTGGGAAATAATAAGGTCAAGGCAATGTTTGTTTCTAAAATAAAACACATTTTGACGTGCATGGAAAACGAATTTTTCTGATAGCCTTTTTTTTTAAACTAAACTAACGATATTCTAGTATAATGTAATTTCTAACTTAATGCTACTTAAAGGACGCGAGTAACAAAAGCATCTTTTGATATCAGTAACCATCGATACAAGTAACCGTAATGTCTAGATAATTACTTGCTTATGGCCATTGATTAACAGGAGCCACATGAAGTTATGATACGGTATTGCAGATATATAATCAATCTGCAATATAACAAGCACAATATAGCTTTACTTATAAACTACTATCTTATTTTTATTTTCTTGCACCAAATCTGCTTTCATCATTTATAAGCTTTATTACTGTAGCCGATTTTCTAAATCTGTTCATTATCATCGGGAACTTTCACTGTTTAGAATAATATATATATGCGGTCTCTATTTGTTATCTGTTTTTTTTTTTTTTTTTTTTTCTTTTGTTAAATCCACAAATCCCAGATTACATTCCGAGAACAAGGAATATCTCTCTGAATTTTATTTTCACTTACTGAAATCACAAGTATATGATAATGTATAAAACCTTTCACTGTTTAAAATAAAGAATATGGTTTTCCTTCCATATATATGCGGTCTCTATTTGTTATCTGTTTTTTTTGTTAAATCCACAAATCCCAGATTTTTCACTTACTGAAACCACAAGTATATGATAACGTATAAGACCTTTATGAATTCGTCTTTCAGTAGGACTGTGTTGACTGGAGAATCAGTAAACGGGAAGTCTGTAATACAAAGGCGTTTTTATAACAGGTGTTGTGTTCACCTGGCTGTCTGCACACCTGTTCTCGCATAACCTGTTTCTCGCACACAAATGGGTGCTCAGAACATGAATATCTGTGAGACTAAAAGATTCTGGTGAGTTTATGTATTTTAGTAGAGTTTATATTGCTTGTGAATGTGTTTATTTACGTCCCTGGATGAGCGTCTGTGTCTGTCTGTCTGTCTGTCTGTCTGTCTGTCTCTGTCTCTGGCTCTGTCTCTCTCTCTCTTTCTCATTCTCTCTCTCGCTCTCTCCCCCCTCCCCTTCTCTCTCTCTCTCACTCTCTCTCTCTATATATATGTGTGTGTGTGTGTGTGTGTGTGTATGTGTGTGTGTGTGTGTGTGTGTGTGTGTGTGCGCGCGCTCGCGCGTATATATATATATATACATATATATATAAATATATATATATATATATATATATATATATATATATATACACACACATATATGTGTGTATGTATGTGTGTGTGTGTGTGTGTGTGTGTGTGTGTGTGTGTGTGTGTGTGTGTGACATATATGTTATATATAGAGATATATTTACACATAGATACACACACACACACACACACACACACACACACACACACATATATATATGTATATATATATATATATATATATATATATATATACACACACACATACACATACCTATATATATATATATATATATATATATATATATGTATATATATGTATATATATGTATATATATGTATATATATATATATATATATATATATATATATATATATATATATATATATATATATATATATATACACACAGTAGTAGTAGGCCCCCTGAAGTCATGTCTGACTATGGGTAGCGCTCGACATAGTTAAAACAAAAATATAAAGCAAATAAACATTTTTCCTCACATGGCAGTACGCAGAGTGCGCGGCGCACAAATTTAAAATATAATAATAAAACAATGTTTGCATAGAGATAACATATGTAGAAGCAGCATAGAATTAACAGACAGAACAAGCTTAGTGGGAGCATTTCTTGCTGTGGCTGAGAAGGCCAATGCGAGCCTTGCAATCTCTGCCGCAGATTGGACAAATGAAGGCGGAAGGTAGTTGCAGATGCTCGCCTGCTTTTGCCTTTCTTCTTGCACGTTTTTCAGCGACATATGCCTTCCATCTACTTTCCCCTTTAGGAAGCTGACGTTTCAGGGTTAGCTTCCAAGCATCCCTGTTAGCGGCAATTGTCTCCCAAGATGCCACGTCAATGTCCAGGGCTTTCATATCCCTCTTGCAGACATCTCTATACCTGAGTAGGGGGCGCCCTCTGACTCTCTCCCCTTCCACAAGCTCTCCATAGAGCAAGTCTTTAGGGATTCTGCCATCATCCATTCTGTGGACATGACCCAGCCATCTCCGTCGACGCTGCCTAAGCAGTGTGTAAATGGAAGGAAGGCCAGTTATTTCAAGCACCGCAACATTTGTCTTCCTTTCTTCCCACTTGATGCCAAGGATGAAACGCAGGTTTCTCAGATGGAATATCTGAAGACGCTCTTCTTGTCTAGCATAGGGTGTCCAAGTCTCGCTTAATATACATGCACTGTAGACTGACATTTTTGTGCTGACTTTCAATGTGGAGTTCTCCCACACTCTGTCAGTTAGCTTTGACAGGGTACCTGCAGCTTTGCCTATCCTCTTGTTAATCTCTGAGTCTAATGAAAGAGATTCAGAGATGCTAGAGCCTAGGTACGTAAAATCCTCAACGACACCTAGCTCATAGTTGTCAATTTGGATTGAAGGCTTAATGGATGAGCCCTGAGACAGAATTTTGGTCTTTGGGAGGCTAATGATCAGGCCAAATTCTTTACCAGCTATGGAGAGGCGGTCCATCAAAAGTTGGAGCTCCTCTTTTGTGTGAGTGGCAATGCCAGCATCATCAGCAAATAGCATGTCTCTGATCATAGCCTCTCTTACTTTGGTTTTTGCTCTGAGTCTAGCAAGGTTGAATAGCCGCCCATCGGACCGAGTCCTAAGGAAGATACCCTCTTTCACATCACCAAAAGCGTGTTTAAGGAGCATTGAGAAAAAGATCCCAAAGAGGGTTGGGGCTAGGACGCAACCTTGCTTCACGCCGTTGCGTATGTCAAAAGGCTCAGACAAATTTCCATCAAACTGCACTGTCCCTTTCATGTTCTGGTGGAAGGATATAACTAGACAAAGGAGCTTTGGAGGGCAGCCAATTTTAGAAAGCGCCAAGTACAGTCCCTCACGACTAACTGTGTCAAACGCTTTAGTCAGATCGACAAAAGCAAGAAATAATGGCATATTTTGCTCCCTGCATTTCTCCTGAAGCTGTCTCAATGCAAAGATCATGTTAACAGTTGATCGGCCTGCCCTGAAACCACACTGAGATTCAGGATAGACACGCTCAGCAAGCTTTTGTAACCTGACAGGAAGAACTCTTGCACACACACACACACACATATACATACATACATACATATATATATATATATATATATATATATATATATGCGTGTATGTGTGTGTGTGTGTGTGTATTAAATATATATATATATATATATATATATACAGACGTATAGAGAGATATCCGATATACAAAATAATAAAGATATACGTATATGTTACTGAGACTAAATATTTAGCCAAGTCTCGTTTTTTCTCTGTGTAAATGCACATGTGTATCTGTCTGCAATTCAAAATGCATTGTATACAGATGGTCGAGTAGGTCCAATGGTGATCATTAAGCACTCACTCAGGCACGCGAGTGTGTTCAGTTGTGGAACGATTGGTTTGCTTTATAAGAGTTTAAGTATGTGTTCTCTCAATTTCTTTTCACCTTCTGTTTTTGTTTCAAACACACACACACACATGTATATATATATGTATATATATATATGCATATATATGCATATATGTATGCATATACATACATACATACATTCATACACACACAAACACACAAACACACACACACACACACATACACACACACACACACACATATATATATACATACATATATATACATATACATATATACATATATATGTTGACAAATATATTTTCTGACGAAGATATAATCGAAACCGGTTATATATCCATTCTCATTGATACCTTACACACACACACACACACACACACACACACACACACACACACACACACACACACACACACACACACACACACACACACACACACACACACACACATATATGCACACATGCATATGTATGTATTTGCGTGCATGTCTGTATATTCATATCCTTTCTTATCTTAAAACCTTTTTTTCTTCATCATCATATATTTGTCATATAACAAAAAGCGCATTTAACACCACCGTGTGTTTATCAGTAAATTAAATTTATTTTGCCATTTACACTAACAATTTTTAATTTATATTTTTATTATATTTTTATTAGGCTCGTATCCCGCGCCGATTTCAAATGTAAACAAACACAATTCAAAGGTTGTTTTCGCCGTCGACGCTTTTTATTGGAGAAAATGAGTTAAATGTGAGTCATTTTCGGGATAATAAGCAAAGATAATTATTGTATGTCCTTTGTAATAAGTTACTTTAGAACATATTAATAAATATATCGGTATATGATAAGGTTTTATGGAGATATAAGGCCTGAAATATGCGCTGGAAAAGAGGAGGAGGATGTCACACTACGGGAGATTATTCTGATATATAATTTATCTGTGGGATGCTATTTTCTGATTGAAAAGACGGTCCTTGAGATTCGTTTTATGGATTAGAAGGAAGGAGGGATTTAGGGCTTTTATTGAAGATGAAAATGGAAAGCTTTGGGTGTTTTTTTGTCTGGAAAGTAAATTAGTTTGATTATTTTTTTCTATTCTTGTCTTCATTGTTTATGGACTCTGTTTCAAAGATTGGGTAGGAATAATCTAGATAATTAGTTGGTATTATCTTGAAAAATGTCTGTCTAACAGCACCAAGGAAATTAATAGATTAATAAATTCTAAGAAACTTTTTTGATGGGTTATTTGTGCTGCATATTTAAAAGGAAAAGGTTTTGTGAGATAAAGAGGATAATCAGTCATATGTTGCAATACATTTGAAATAAATCAGAATGTCTGATTCCGCTCTGTTAAGAAATCCAAGACAAAATCCCTTGGTCATTTAAATTCAACTGTAATAAAGACGGCTAGTCAGAACTTTACCTATACCGATTTTTTTTCAAGGAAATATATATTCTGACAAGGTGGCTAAACCAAATTTTTAGATTTTTTTTTAATTGCTTTTTGTATTGCTGATAACATTATAATGATCATAATGTCAATAATGTTCATAACAACATCGACATAGTAGCATTAGTAAAGAAGATCTGAAAACTCAAGGAAAAAGGAAATCTGATGACAGAGCACTTGTGGAGCCATCTTTGTATGAACAAAATTCACAAAAGAAAATAGTCGATAGTACATGTACCTGGTAGCGGGGAGCTAAAGCCATTTGAGATAGTTGATATGTTTCTGATTTATATAGATTTGTAAGCTTTGCTGTTCATTTGATTTTTAGAAGTTCATACTGTTCATTAATTATTTGCTCTGTGACCTTTGTTATGTCATAACAAGGTCAGGTTTGGCTAAAATACAGAGGAAGCTTAAAGAGGACAAAGTATTTGTTGTGAGTTGTGTGTGAAGTTTAGAATGTTTGAAAGTTAAATTTGATACAAGGTTGCATAACTGATGTGTTTGTTGTTAAATAAAGTAATTGGAAATAATGAATATTCTTTAGTCATTCAAGTTGATATATGTTCATGTATTTTTTAAATTATTTTTATTGAATTTTATTACAGCTAATCAATAATGGAGAGTTTGGGAGGCAAAAGTAGTGGGGATATCCTTGCAAACTGTGAGGTCCGGATTAAATTCATCGAGGCTGGTTGTGCTGTTGCTGCAGCCACTGTCCGCAGGCTCAGGCTCTTGGTAGAACTCCGTGGAAGGACTACAGGAACATCAAAGGTAGGGTATTATTCTATTTTCATCTAATGAAATAGGTATATAATAGGCTGTAGTTGTAGCATTTTTGAGTTACAGAGTTAAGGAGCTGAAGGAGCCATATCTATCACACTAACAAGGAGCATAAATATCAGGGATAATTGTAAAATGGGGCCATAAGAAAAAAGGATTTTTTAACCCCTTGCCGACGGGTACGACAGGTAGACATGTGCTATGCCCACTGTTAGTACTTGTTTGATTGTTTTAACACATAGATGGCTATACTTGTACTAAGTAATCAATGAGCCAGTTACGAGTACTGCTCGTCTCGCCTATTCACCCTTTTCTTTGATTTACGAAATATTTTATGTTATCTTATTTTGCTGTTACTAATATTAAATAACATTATAATAATTATAATGTTTATAATAAAAATAACACAATTGATATTCATAGCACTAGTAAAGAATATGTTTTTCCCGCCAATTCAAATCAGGTATGGTCACAAGGTCTGCTAATTGACTTCTTTGTGGTGAAGCACTAGCAGAGCCATCTATAGGCAGACATTTCACAAAAAAATATAGAAAATAGGCACAGCATTTTCCCCATTTTATGTTCATTTTCCCCTGGTGGCATTGGGTTAAAAGTCTCAAGATTTCAGATGCATCAGTGATTGTATAAATCTGTTGAATAGAGATAAGTAGCTCAAAAAATGGAGAAACTTTTACATAGGTTTTACATTTTATATATATCTGTTGTAGAAATAGGAGGGATAAAGAAATCCCACTAAGATTGTCTTTGATTTTTCAGGAGTTATTAGTGAGACTGACTGATGATAGTGACCCTTTTTTCCTGTTTACGTGCATTGTCTGTGAGGAGGACTATCATGGTCTGCGGCAAAGTCAGGGACTTCTGATTGACTTCAGCGCTTTCCCACATAAATTTGTTGAGCTTGTTAACACATGCATCAGAGAAAGTGGCAAAGACTCACCCAAGTAAGTAGAGATTAACTATAGATTATCTTAAAGGTTAACCTTACATTATCCATTGCCTCATGTAAACTTGGGATACAAAACAAAGAAAAATCCAATTGTGAAATCTGGGTAATGTTTTGGAAAATTATGTGTATCATTGAATATGTGTTTGTTTATGGAGAGGGATTCTGTTTCTATATTTTATTTGTATTCGGATATCAGGCTACAAAACAGTTTTCGCTATTGAAAGAAGTAATACCAAAATTAATGGTGATTCTGTAATAATGGAATTGCCATTTTGATATATTATGATGAGTTTTACACATGTATTGTATTTGCTTATATGTGCATGGGATTTTCAATTTCGAGATGTTATATTAGAAAGAAGAAACAAGAGTTTGATGAAAAGTAGCCTATTTTTATGTAGTATGGATTTTGATCTTGAATGGTGTTGTAATGAAATACTGTACATATTCAGCGTTAATTTTCCAACACCCTTGGTTCCAAGAAGGTAAATTTTTCTATTTAGTTGGACCAACAGGAGTCACATGATAATGATTTGATTACAGTACTCTGTTTCCTTAATTGTGCACCTCCCATATTTCCATATTGATGGAGCTGCAACAGCCACTGCAGTGTAAACCAGAGGCTGTTCTTAATTTAAAATAAAGATTCTTTTACAGCCTTTATAGCCCACCACTATAGAAAATGCTGTTTGTTTGGGATGTATTTTTATGTATCTTCAGTTTGAGTCATTCTACCCTGATTCTTGGAAGAATGCATGCTTGCTCAGATAGGAAAGGATTAATACACCTGAATTTCGTAGATCCCGTGTCTCACCGTAATCCTTTTATTGTCCCACAGATTTGTACTTGCTCTACGTTGCTCCGATAGTGGGGGAGACAGTGCAGCGTTGGAGGTTGTGGAAGCGAACATTTTCAAACACCTGTGTCACCTGTCTCTCACTCTCACTCCAGCCTCAACACAGCTGAAACTCAGTCACCTAGCTGAGTGTTGCAAAGCTCTTAAGGTTGCTACTGGTGTCTTTTAAGGGTTTATTTGTGTACATCTATTATTCCATTTATATTATTGTCATTTTTTTCATAATGTTGGGTAGTGAGTCTGATGATAGTGATCCTTTATTTTGAAATTTAAAATTACAGGCAGAAGTTAAAGCCAAAGAGAGAGAAGCAGAAGAAAATGCAAAGCAGTTAGAAAACCAACTAAGAAATACGCAAGATATCTTGGCCAAGACCTCAAGAGAAGCTCAGGAACTAAGGTCTGAACTAAATCACCAAATTGCCCTATCCTCGGAGAAGCAAGCACAGCTCATTAACCAGGAGAAAGACAGGCTTCTGAAGGTCAGTATATTTATTTTTACCAGTTTACAGTTTACTGTTTTTTTTTTCATATCACAGGACAAGGATACATTTGATGTAACAAAATTAACAGGATATGTCACAGGAAAGATAATATTATATCGACTTTCTCAAAAAATGATAATTTTTTTTTCAGGTACAGAGTGATGCCGACAGGAGAGCTGACCGTGAGAGACGTGACCTGGAGGCGAAAATGAGTCATCGGATAGACCAGCTCCAGGCCAAGGTCTCCTCACTCTCAGCGCAAAATAGTGAACTCTTGGAAAAGAAGCAGAGAGCAGAAGGCAGTGTAAAGTGAGTATGAAAGTGTAGAATATTGATGGTATATTTGCATATATTTGTGTAGTGACATTATAAAAAAAAGAAAAAAAAAGTGGTATGAAACAGGAGTAAATCACTTCTGTAAAGTTGGGTTAAATGACTTAGACTTATCTCTGGTTTTGCATCCACCTCCTGCTATTCTCTCTCCTTTTCTGGTTACATTTCAAGGATGGGCAAGTCTAGGCTGGCTTTGGAAAGATTTTATAAGATGATAATAACCCATAGATTCTCAATGCACATGGAAAAATTACTAAGATCTAGGCAGAGAATGCTTTCGGTCTGCCTTACTTAATTCCAGCATCAGATAAAGCTAGTCTAACCCTGGCTCCAGGGATATCACCAACCAAAGTACAAACTTGTTGATGAAAGGTAGATTAATCTGCAGTTACCCCTTATCCCTGATATGAAGTCATTCTCTATTGGCATTTCTCAAGATTAATTTCCTACCTTGCATCTTCCAGGGAACTCCGTAGTCGTCTGTCAAGTACAGAGGGAAATCTGGAACGCTGCCGGCAAGAACTGGGCCACACCAAGAAGATAAATGCTCATCTTGACAAAGATTACCATTCCAAATCATCCTCTGGTTTGTCTGCTTATCTTGTTTTAAATTTTTTTCAATGCTTCGATGTGTATGTTAATAATCGAGATGAATTATTTCTCAGGTTATTTATCATGAATTAAAGAGTGTTGTTACTGATTTTGAGTGTTGATTTGTCTGCTATTAAAGCTACCAGAAAGGATCTGAAATATATATAGATAGGGAAAAACACACATACACACTTAAGAATACCCTTTATCACAGTGCGAGAGTTGGAGTCAAGAGTCTCTCAGCTTGAGGGTGAACTTCGGAGTAAAGACACCAGCCTCGGGCACACTCAGGAAATGCTAGAATCTCTACAGCAGCAGAAGGTGAGATTGAGGTGGCATTTGTCTTGTGATTAATGTCATCCTGAATGCACATGATAGCCAGGTACTTCTCTTACTAAAAAGTGTGTAAATGTCCTCCCTGAGAAGTATTTGAATCTAGGTAACACTCTGACAGAGAAATCTAAAGCAACTTGTAATAAGTGTAATTTTTGAAATCTTGAATATCATATGTGCTAATGAACATTGGTATTTTTAACTTTCAAGTGAGATATATGACTTGCAATTTCTTTTAGCGGAGTTTAGAGGAAACGGTTGAGGAAAAACAGCAGAAGCTAGCCAAGCGGGAAAATTCGATCCAGATGCTGTATGCAGAACTGCAAAAAAGCCTGGATGTGATTAAGAAACTTCAGAAGAAAATCAAAGAGGAACACATGACGGTAAGGATAGCAGTCTTTTTTTCTTTTCTTTAGTTTTCTTTTCTTTTCTTTTCTTTTCTTTAGTTTTCTTTCCTTTCCTTTCCTTTCCTTTTCTTTTCTCTTTCTTTTCTTTTCTTTTCTTTTCTTTTCTTTTCTTTTCTTTTCTTTTCTTTTCTTTTCTTTTCTTTTCTT
>NC_061847.1:30335813-30340813 GCF_019202785.1 Penaeus chinensis
TGGTGAGCACATTAAGAGGTTTCTGTGAAAGAATAGGGTATTCCTTCTTCAATTTGGCACAAAAGGTAGTCAAATATTCATTCTGATAAGTAATAATAATTCATGTCCAGGTTTTATCCTATCTTAATTCAAGAAATTTGAGCTCTGCTGCTGTCACTGTCCTTAATTACCTCTTCATCAGATTTACTATTATTATTTACTTATTATTATTATCTGTTTAGTTAGTTATTCACTCATTCATTTTTATTATTGTTCATTAATATACTTCAAAGAGCAATTACTTTTAGAGAGTGCCACATTACTCCCTAGATATGGTTTCAATACGCCTGTGGAGATAATTACTTTTAGATTGAGAACCACTGCACTAGTGGGTCATTTGCTAAGTAGTAAACATTTTCTCAGAGAAAGCAGAGAAAAAAAAAAATATATATATATATGCTTTCAGTGATTTCTTGGCTGAACAAGCAGCTCAACGAAACCGAAATAGCTGGGGCTGTCATCAAGCGGGCTCCCCTCACCGAAGCCTATCTTACGTCCCAGAGCCATGGGGTGCAGGGTACTCGTTTCCCCCCCTCAGGCTTGCCCACAGAACTTGCACACTCCACACCTCTCTCAAACACGTTGCACT
Organism: Penaeus chinensis; assembly: GCF_019202785.1. Lineage (NCBI taxonomy): Eukaryota > Metazoa > Arthropoda > Malacostraca > Decapoda > Penaeidae > Penaeus > Penaeus chinensis. Next base: position 30,336,442 of record NC_061847.1, read on the forward strand.
CCTTGCCCACCATTGGCAGCAGCAGCAGGTCGGGAGGAGGTCACTCTACGATGGTTAGTACTTGTTTTGTTATGTTGTTATTATTGTTATTATGTTATTAAAAGGGAGTGTACAGTAAAACTTTATTATCCCAAGTGCTCTTAACAGTAAGAATAAAGAGTAGTAGTTCAAGAGTAAAACTAGTACTTTGTAAAGGAACTGATTTCCTTCACAGCACACTTACACTTACACTTTTTTTGGGGGGCAGGGGGGCTCCCCCCAAAAAAAAGTAAAAATATAAAGTCAACAGGGCCTTGTCAAGTAAAGCTAAGGAAATGAATATGATGCATGTATGAGATATCCTTGATATTCGTCAGTAGAAAAAATCGACCTTTGATCTGTATTACAGAATTCCCTTCGCACTTTTGGCCACATTCCACCTATACCAGAAGAGATCAGCCCTCGTACTTCTCATGTGTCGCCCACGGAAAAGGATATTTCACCTATTGATAAAGAAAAGTGAGTGTGTCCTACTGTTATGTTAATGGAAGTGTTGGTTATGTTAAATTAATTACATTATTTTTTATATGTTTAGATGATAGACTTGATTAGAGACTTTGGTTATGTTGTAGTTCAATGTGTAAGTGTTTGTTTTCCTTAATATATAAATGGCTGAGTATGGAGGGATTTAGATCGTCAGAAGTATTTGGTGTTGATGGCTGTTACTTTTACTGTTAGAATTTTATATAAATGATGGAGATCCTGTTCTGCTGCCTGTCCTCTTTATACATGTAAATATTCTCCTAAATGATCAGAAGTTTGAAAGATGTAGTGATTCTTCTGAATGGTTCATTTATTGATGGAATTATGCAAGCTTTAGATTCATAATGCTTTAAATCCATCAAGGCAATCATATTTGTTCTCAGTTAAGGTGTATGGAATTTGTAATAATTAATTTCTGTATTACAAAGTTTAAATGTAAAATATTATAAAATAAGATATACTGCATGCTTCGGTATATTTTTAGCTGTTTTTTTCTCTCAAATAGTTAAGTTGTAAGTCATTCTCAGCTGAATTACTCTTTTAGGCACTGTATATAGAATCTTGGTTGTCAAGTGTCAAGTATTTGAATATTTTAGATATCTCAGGTAAATTTCTCACTAAGTTTGCCCTTTTACCTGTGGTTTATGAAGTGCTCAACCTCTAATATTCATGAATTTTCAGTGTGCAAGGTTTGGATCCAAAATTCTATGAACCAACTGGTGTATCTGCAGTACAAGTTCATGGTTTACTAAGAGCAAATTACCAAAGATCGTCACACAGAGATCCTGGTAGTCAGCCAAGAGACTTTGTAGCTGACGGCAAGTAAGTTATGGCTTTCTTTTCTTATTATTTGCTCTTTTTAGTTTTTATTTTCCTCAGTAGATAATTGGAATTAGATGGCTAATGTTGATTATTGATTTGCTCTAATATTTCTAATTTCTTCACACTGTAAGTGCATTTATATATCTTGTCAAGAGTAGGACTACATGTTGGTCTCTTGTTTTTTTGTGGTTGAATAGTAATGAGTTCTTAAAACTTCCTTTTTCTTGTTCTTACTGGAGACATTCAGGAAATAGAAATAACACCTTGCCCAGTATCAAGTAGAATCTAGATGTAGTTGTTTTCCTATCATGCCTAATATACATAGGGGGTTAAAAGGATGATGTAAACCTTTGTAATCAATCTAAAACTATGATTTTCACATTTATACCTTGGAGGAATCCCTGAAACATTTTTTTTGTATCTCAGGGAACCTACGGAATCTGTGTGTATTGGTATTAATAGGGATGAGGGCATGTGTGTGGGAGTAAGCATAGGCATGGACACAGGTGCAGGTACAGGTGTGGGCATGGAAATGGTTATGGTCGTGGGTATGCACTTGGGTGTATGCATGCATGTGTATGCGTGTGGTTATTAAAGTCTATCATAACTTTACAAGAGAGTTCACATTGCTTAGTACATGCTCCTTCATTGATTGAGCTTAAAGGTTGATGAAAAAATATTAGTGTAAGCTTGTATTGACTAGTGAAGCAAGTACAGTGGAGCAAGGCACTATGATTTAGTCTGAAGGATCAATTCAGAAAGTGCTTCTCAAGGACCTAAAGTGAATAAAACAAGCTAATTCAAGCTCTACAGTCAACAGTGGACCCAAAATAACGCTAATATCAAGCTTAATCTAATCTCTAGAGAACTTCTTTTAAATTATCTTTTAAATTCCTCCACAGCAATAGACAAGGAGAAAGAAGAGAAGGCAGAGGAGGAGGGAGGGGAGGAGTCACTCGAGGAGGAAGAGGACGAGGAATAGGGGAGAGAAAGCTGACCGATGCCACTAGGAAATTCGGAACGTCGACTTCACGGGGATCTAATTACTTCCCGAGATCTTGACTCTAGTGGAATTTGAATCTGCGTCTTCCTTGTCTGTTAGGTCATAATTTATTTATCAATAGTTCACTTTTTTATAACTTTTACCTCTATTTTATTTCTTTTTAAGTCTTGCTTTATTTTCTCTTTCCTTCATAATAACTAGTATTCCAGAATTTTATTGTGTATCTCAAATTGATCTAGATAAATTATATGCAATGGATTGAAGCTTCACCAAAAAATGTATTTTATGTCTATATGATCTCAGTATCTTTATAGCCTACAGAAATGTGTAAATATATTTTTCAAATGGGAAAAGTGTTTTATTTTATATATCTGAAAAAATCCTAAATATAAATGGCATTATGTAACAAGAATGTTGTTATTAAATGTGATTTTTTATGATTTAATAAGTAAATGACTTATTAATCTTTATACCAGTAATTTCTGTATGCTCTTTGATGTCAAGACAACCGGAAAGAAGTAAAAAAAAAAAGGAAATTTTTTAGTAAATGTAAATGATTAAAAAGAAAAAGCTTTCTAAGATGTTAGGTTAAAAAGCACTGGTGATATTAATTTCATATATGAATGGATGAATAAAGTTCAGTAAAGGAATGTGAGTTTCATGTATGAAGTGGCCAATTTTCATTAGATTTTTATGAATAAAGCACTCACACACACATACATACCCCACATAAACATCCACTTGCACAAGAACAGGCAGTCACCATTTACCCAAATCCACATGCATACCTACCCATATACCCATACACATGCCTCATGCACATGCACATGTACATTTGCACTCGCATGCACACGAATGCCAACACGAACATGGACAAGACACAAACATGAACACGAACACGAACACAATTAAGTAATATGTAGTCATATTTTAAAATCACTTGAGAAGTGACCCAAATTTAAAAGATAATCAGTATTAAATCTGAAAAAAAATAGATAATAGAAAATGAAAAATATCTGAATCTGAAAAATATTTCGTAATTTTGGATTTTCACAAAAGGGAAATCTGAAAAGTTATTAATAACTGAATATTAATATTAGAGTAACTAGTGTAGAAAAGTAACATTCATATACATCATTTTAAAATACAAGAACTCTAAAGATAAACAGATAAAGGTTATCTAAACTGCAAGACATGCAAAATCCGTAATTTCAGACACTAACAGTCACCAAAAGATATAGTGAATAATATTGAAGGAAGTGAAGGAAAAACAATATTTTTATTGTGAGGGGAAAACCTCATCGAAGAAAGCAAATTCTACTCATTATCACATTAATTTTATTTTGAATTTCGACTTTAGTCCAAAATGAAAATTGGACAAAAAAACAACAACAAGGACAATATTATTAGAATCAACAACAAATCAAAATTAATATGAATGCCATTAGGCCAATTTAATTTAGATTTTACTTCATTATTATGAATTGGAAAAAAAAAAAAAAAATCAAACTAGCAAGTACATACATAAAGTTTCAATTTCTTGATTCCAACCATCATTATTGTACAACTTTATAACACTTATTTTCAAACAACATGTTAAACATATAACATTTAAAAGATTCTTTTTTAACGGTAATTTCGAATATCAGTGATTCTTGTTATGAAATATATACGAATTTAAACCTAGTTCCCTATAAATATTTTGTTTACATAAAAAGCACAGAAAAAATTGAAGATTCATACAACCTTGATATAGATCAGCTGATGAGTTAAATCATATGCGAAATGAAACAAACATAGCCTCACTGTTTACTCGAAAGTGGCAGTTAATATAAAGGAAAATAGTCGGCTGGTAACTTGCTGGGAACCCGAAGTACGTGCTTATTAAACTTAATTGTTAATCCTGGGCAGCTTTCTATATACCCCCCCCCCCCTTTCAAATTTCTAAATCATCGCGTACCAACTACAAAAGCATTAACTCCGTCCTGCCCGATTTTCTTTCTTCCTGTAACCTCGATTTCTCGT
>NC_061847.1:30345813-30348313 GCF_019202785.1 Penaeus chinensis
TACAAGATATCACAACCACAGTAAGACCAGACAAATAATTCGCAATGTTTTGAATCCACGAAGATTTCCTCCGAAGACGAAGCCAAAGCTTTAGAATATGGCGAAGCGTTTCGAATCCACCAACAGTTCATTCTTTAATCTATAAGAGAGAGAGAAAAAAAAAAAAATCTTTGGTGTATTAGAAACGTCACGATTTACTTACTCGTCTGATATTTTTTTGCATTATATTAAATATTATCATTTTCTCGCTACGGCGCTGCAGCCTGTAATAGTAATATTAATACTGATGATTGTGATGATGATAACAACGATAACATAAAAACAAAAACAATAATAAAAATGATAATGGTCGTCACTGCTATTAAAACCCAATAATGATTATTAACTTTATTACCATTGTTATCATAATAGTTATAACACAAACTTGTGAAATAACACAAGTAGGCCTATTTTCAAGCAAACGTATTCTTTGAAACGAACAGGAAAACCACAAGAACGATTAGTCTCTTCGTATTAATCAAAATCACGATTATGTACAGTACACACAACCACAAGTGCGCCAGATGTACTCAGACAGAAACACCTGAAAAGAAAAAGGGAAATAGGAAAAAAAGAAAAGAAAAAGAAAAAGAAAAAGAAAAAAAAGCTTGAGTATAAGGATAATAATGATAATGATAATAATAGAATAGTAATTATGAAAAGAATAATGAGAAGTTAAGTAATCTCATATACACACACAATCATTAACTGATGATAATAAAAATGACCTAAAAATCCCCCCCCACCTCCCCTCTTCCCTGTTCGACTCCGTGTCCCTTTTCCTCTTAAATGAGTAATTTATGCAAATAACTGGTCACGCCAAGCGCATAATCCGAAAGGTGTTCCGATAACTTACTGACCGCGCGAAAACTCGTCAGTTGGACGGCGCGGGAAAATGGAGAAAATTTGAAATGTAAGTCGCAGAATCGATTACCATATTCATGTTTTTGTTGTTGTTATTGAGGTTGTTTGATGGTGTGTGATGTATAGTGTTTTAGATAAGTATTTTCTGCTCATTCTTCTAGTTTTTTTGACGTAAAAAAAAAGAAAAAAAAGAAAGAAAATTCCATCCCCAAACATGAAGGTAACGAATCTGAAACTTCAACCCTGACAAACCTAGAAACAGAACAAATAATAATGATAATAATAATAACAACAACAACAACAATAATAATAAACTATACATATAAATCCACACTTTTCCAATAGACGAAAACCAGTAAACCATATTTTACCAACACACACTTTCCATTTCAAAATAGCGATAAATGCATCGAGCTGAGGCATCGTTAACCACTGGACCATAACGCTTTTATTTCCCGGGGCAATCGTCGCCTTGTTTACAGTGTGACGATTAGGAAAGGAGAAAGAGGAGGTAGGGGGAAAGGGAGGAAGAAGAGAGGGGGAAAGGAGAAAGAGGAGGAAGGGGGAAAGGGAGGAAGAAGAGAGGGGGGAAGGGAGAAAGATGAGGTAGGGGGAAAGGAGAAAGAGGAGGAAGGGGGAAAGGGAGGAAGAAGAGAGGAGGGAAGGGGGGAAGAGGAGGTAGGGGGGAAGGGAGAAAGAGGAGGTAGGGGGAAAGGAGAAAGAGGAGGTAGGGGGAAAGGGAGAAAGAGGAGGTAGGGGGAAAGGAGAAAGAGGAGGTAGGGGGATGGGAGGAAGAAGAGAGGGTGGAAGGGAGAAAGAGGAGGTAGAGGGGGGAGGGAGAGACAGGAGGTAGGGGGAAGGGAGGAAGAGGGTGGGAGGAAGGGAGAAAGGAACAGGGGGGAGAGGGTGGGGGAAAGGAGAAGGGAGAAGGGGGGAGAGAGTGGGAAGAAGGGAGAAAGGAAGAGGGGGGAGAGGGTAGGAGGGAGGGGAGAGGGGAAAGGAGGGGGAGAAGTGCGGAAGGGAGGAAGAGGGAATGTGGTAAAAGTAGAGGGAAAGAAAGTGAGAGAGAGGGAGAAGTGGAGAAAAATGAATAAGGGAAAGCGAGAGGGGAAGTGAGGAAAAGAGGGAGATAAAGAAGTGGGAGGGAGGATGGGGGAATGGTAGGGAGAGAAGAAGGGAGGAAGAATGAATGGGAGAAAACGAAGAGGGAGGGAAAGTGGGAGGGAGGAGGAAAAAAAAGGAAAGAGGGAGAGAGAGAGAGAGAGAGAGAGAGAGAGAGAGAGAGAGAGAGAGAGAGAGAGAGAGAGAGAGAGAGAGAGAGAGAGAGAGAGAGAGAGAAGCGGGTAGGGGAATAGCAGATGAGAAAGAGGGAGAGAGAGGAAGGTGAAAGAAAAGGGGCGCGAGGGAGGCGGGAAGAAGAAAAGAGAGAAAGGTTGCGAGAGAGAGAAAAAAAAAAAGTTCTTTAATTAGAGTGTGACGTCTAAGAGGAGGTAAGAGGAGAGAGGAAGAGTCAAAGTAAATAAAGAGTAGGAGAGGAAAAGAAGAAGCGAGAAGAGATATAAAGAAGAGAGAAGTGAAAGGAAACCAGAAAACATAA
>NC_061847.1:30355813-30358313 GCF_019202785.1 Penaeus chinensis
AGGAAGAAGAGGAGGAGGTGGAGGTGGAGGAGGAAGAGGAGGAGGAGGAGGAGGAGGAGGGGGGGAGGAGGCGACGGAAATGAGGAGGAAGAAGAGGAGGGGGGGAAAAGAAGTAGGAGGGGGGGCGGATGAAATGAGGAGGAGGAAAAGCAGGAGGAGGAGGAGATGGAAGTGGATGCGGGTATGGAGGAGTAGGAAGAAGAGGAAGATGAAAAGGGTGAGGAGGAGGAGAAGTGGGAGGAGGAGGAGGAGGAGGAGAGGAAGTGGATTTCGAAATGGAAGAGGAGGAAGAGGAAGGGGAGGAGGAGAAGGTTGAAGTTGAGGAGGAGAAGCAGGAGGAAGGAAAAATAGAGGATAGAGGAGATTAGAAACAGCAGGAAAAGAGGACAAGGAGTATGAGGAAAAATAAGAAGAACAAGGAATATGACAACAAGAAGAGAAAAGAAGTAGAGAAATTAACTCAATCGCCCCGTATGGCAAGAATACATGCCATGCCCGATGTAATACAAATTTATTTATTGTAATTACACATAGATGGCTCTGCAAGTGCTCAGTCACCAAGGAGTCGGTTATTATTATTTATTTCACCTGTTTACCCTTTTCCTCGACTTTTCGAAAGGGTCCTTTGCATTATTTCATTATCTTAAACGTTATCGAGATTCCAATAACAATTTTGATAATCATAACATCAATAACAATAATACCAGTATCGATATCAACTGTATTAAAAAGAAAAACACATTTTCCCGCCAATTCAAGGAATGGGGAAATCAGGATCGGTCACTAGGGCTACTGATAGACTCCTTGGCGGCTGAGCACACGTGACGCCATCTGTATGTAACAACTTTCACAATAGAACATAAATCCGGGGCGAATGGAATCAAATAACACGGAAATAATGAAAATATAAGAACAAATATAAATGTAATAGAAATATCACATATAGAAATAAAGAAATAAAAACGACACAAAGCTGTAAAGACGAAACAAAAAAACAAAAAAAGGAAACAAGAAAACAAGAAAACAAGAAAGTCGCTTCAAAACACCGACATTAACCGTGGACTCATAACTCATTAATTCAAAACAATGCAGGTGTGATTGTGTAGGCCTCTAAGTAGGCTAAGAATGGTCGAGACTTTCACATTTGGCGACTTTGTGGTGTGGGAGGAATTATTAAGCGTATGCCTGGTCGTGAGGTTGGTAAGCCTTTTTCCGGGAGGTTGGTATGCCTTTTTTCCGGGAGGTTGGTATGCCTTTTTTCGGGAGGTTGGTATGCCTTTTTTCCGGGAGGTTGGTATGCCTTTTTTCGGGAGGTTGGTATGCCTTTTTTCCGGGAGGGTTGGTATGCCTTTTTCGGGAGGTTGGTATGCCTTTTTTCCGGGAGGGTTGGTATGCCTTTTTTTCGGGAGGTTGATATGCCTTTTTTCCGGGAGGTTGGTATGCCTTTTCCGGGAGGTTGGTATGCCCTTTTCGGGAAGTTGGTATGCCTTTTTCGGGAGGTTGGTATATCTTTTTTGGGGATTTTTTTATGCCTGTATTTACTTTTTTCTGAAGTTTGATATGCCTTCCCCGCCGGATGGTTGTTATGCCTGGTAGACAGGTTGGTTAGTCTGCTTCATAGTGTTGGTATGCATTTTTCAGGAGGTTGGTAAGCCTTTTTCCGGGAGGTTGGTATGCCTTTTTTCCGGGAGGTTGGTATGCCTTTTTTCGGGAGGTTGGTATGCCTTTTTTCCGGGAGGTTGGTATGCCTTTTTTCGGGAGGTTGGTATGCCTTTTTTCCGGGAGGGTTGGTATGCCTTTTTCGGGAGGTTGGTATGCCTTTTTTCCGGGAGGGTTGGTATGCCTTTTTTCGGGAGGTTGGTATGCCTTTTTTCCGGGAGGTTGGTATGCCTTTTCCGGGAGGTTGGTATGCCTTTTTCGGGAAGTTGGTATGCCTTTTTCGGGAGGTTGGTATATCTTTTTTCGGGAGTTCTTTATGCTGTATTTACTGTTCTCTGTTTGATATGCCTTCCCCCGCCGGATGGGTTGTTATGCTGGTAGACAGGTTGGTTAGTCCTTTTTCACAATGTTGGTATGCCTTTTTTCAGAAGGTCTTGTAAGGCCTTTTTTCGGGAGGTTGGTATACCTGTTTTCGGATGTTGTATGCTGTTTCGGATTTGTAGCCTTTTTTTTTTTTTCCGGAGGTAGTTTGGTAAGCCCTTTTTCGGAAGTTGGTATGCCTTTTCAGGAGGTTGGTAAGCCCTTTTTCGGAAGTTGGTATGCCTTTTCAGTGAGGTTAGCCTTTTTTCGATGTTGTGTATGCCTTTTTTTCGGGAGGTTGTGTTTGGGGTGCCTTTTTCGGAGGTTGGTATGCCTTTTTTCGGGGTTGGTATGCCTTTTTTAGGAGGTTGGTATGCCTTTTTCCCGGGAGGTTGGTATGCCTTTTTTCGGAGGTTGGTATGCCTTATTTCGGAAGTTGGTATGCCTTTTTCGGATGTTGGTATGCCTTTTTCGGAGGTTG
>NC_061847.1:30375813-30378313 GCF_019202785.1 Penaeus chinensis
AGGAATAGAATGTCAAGAAGAAAGTGATTGATGGCTCATATAAACGTACTTCAATTAGTATTCTTAATGATTCGGACGAAGTTAGTTCATAGAGAATGATGATGACGTGGCAAAAGTATCGATCTGGAGTTGAATTTATAGACTCAAGAATGAAGTAAATTGAGGCCAATTTATTTGATGAAAAATATACTTTTTTCAGGATCTTTTTTTTTTTTCATTTATCTATCTGCTTATTGATTTCTTCTTGCAGTTTTGTTTTTATTTACTTTATTGTTGTTATTATTGTTATTATTATTATTAGTTGTGCTAATTATGTTAATAACGCTGATAATAATGATACTACTAATAATGATAATAGTAGTAATAATAATAATAATGATAATAACAATAATTATCATATCATAATGGAGATGATGATAATAATAATAATGATAATAGTAACAATAATAATAATATGGTAATAATAATAGTAACAATAATAATAACAATGATAATGATAATGATAATAATAATAACACTAATATTAACACTAATACTGCTACTACTACTAATAATTATTACTAGTATCATTAGTATTATTATTGTTATTATTATTATTATTATTACTATTTTTTATCATCATTATTATTAATATTATTATTATTATTATTATTATTATTATTATTATTATTGTTGTTGTTGTAGCTGTTGTTGTTGTTGTTGTTGTTATTATTATTGTTGTCATCAATGTTATCATTATTATCATCATTATTATTATTATCATCATCATCATCAGTTTTGTTATTATTATTGTTATTATTATTGTTATTATTATTATTATCATTGTTATCATCATCATCATCGTCATTATCATTATTATTATTATTTCATTATTATTATCGTTATTATTACAATTATTATTATTGTTATTATTATTATCATCATTTTTGATATTATAATAATAATAATAATAATTATCATTATTATTATCATAGTTATTATCATTGTTATTATTATGAATCTCAATTTACATTATTTACAAGCGGTTTATATACCAACATTCCTGACCTAATCTTTGTCTCATAAATAAATTAAAAAATCTTATTGTCACAAAATTCCTGTAACATATATATTCACGTTTTGATGATAGTAACGTGCAATTTTCATCCTCATGACTTTTGCATAATACTTCATTCACGTCACACTGCATTCGTTCATTCGCAAAATATTTCCATAGGTATTCATTTCATCACTGTTAGATATAATAAGGAAAAATAAAGATTTTCATGCTGGTGAAAAGAGGATGATAATATTTTCATAGATCCTCATTCCGTTATTGTTGAATATAATAATAATAATAAAAAAATCATATTGATGAAATTATATAAAAGACGATATATTTATTCGCGTGTGATATGTGCGTTCTTACTAACAATGGTAGATTATATGCGTCTCCTTGGATATGAAGATCAGTGAAGGTGGAGGGGGAGGGGGAGGGGGAAGGGGAGGTGGAGGGGGAGGGGGAGGAAGAGGTGGAGGGGGAGGGAGAGGTGGAGGTGGAGGTGGAGGTGGAAGTGGAGGTGGAGGTGAGGGTGGAAGGGGAGGTGGAGGGGGAACGGGAGGTGGGTGGAGGGGGAGGTGGAGGGGGAGGTGGAGGGGGAAGGGGAGGTGGGTGGAGGTGGAGGTGAAAGTGGAGGTGGAAGTGGAAGTGGAGGTGGAGAGGGGAGGTGGAGGTGGAGATGTAGATGGAGGTGGAAGGGGAGGGTGAGGTGGAGGAGGAGGTGGAGGTGGAGATGGAGGTGGAAGGGGAGGTGGAGGTGGAGGTGGAGGTGGAGGTAGAGGTGGAAGGGGAGGGGGAGGTGGAGGTGGAGGTGGAGGAGGAGGTGGAGTTGGAGGTGGAGGTGGAGGTGGAGGTGGAGGTGGAGGTGGAGGTGGAGGAGGAGGTGGAGTGGGAGGTGGAGGTGGAGGTGGAGGTGGAGGTGGAGGTGGAGGTGGAGGTGGAGGTGGAGGTGGAGGTGGAGGTGGAGGTGGAAGTGGAAGTGGAAGTGGAGGTGGAGGTGGAGGGTGAGGTGGAGGTGGAGGGGGAGGTGGAGGGGGAGGGGGAGGTGGAAGGGGAGTTGGAGGGGGAGGTGGAAGGGGAGGTGGAGGCGGAGGGGGAGGTGGAGGAGGAGGGAAGTAGAAGCTAACATGGAGGTGGATGAGGAGGGAAGTGGAAGCTAAGGTGGAGGTGGAGGAGGAGGGAAGTGGAAGCTAAGGTGGAGGTGGAGGGGGAAGGGGAGGTGGATATGGAGGTGCAAAGGTGGAGTGAGTGGGTGGAGAAGAGGTGGTGGAATCTGTGGAGGAGGTGGAGTGAGTGGATGGAGAAGAGGTGGTGGAGGCTGTGGAGATGGTGATGGTGGAGAGGATGGAGTCAGTGGGTGGAGAAGCTGTGGAGAAATGTGGTGACAAATATAAATCTGAAGATGGATGTGGATATTGTGAAAGTGGAGGTTAAGATGGAAGAAGAGATGAAGGTGGAGTT
>NC_061847.1:30380813-30383313 GCF_019202785.1 Penaeus chinensis
GAGGTGGAGGTGGACTAGGAGGGAAGTGGAAGCTAAGGTGGAGGTGGAGGAGGAGAGGTGGAGAGGGAGAGGTGGAGGTGGAGGAGGAGGGAAGTTGAAGCTAGGGTGGAGGTGGAGAAGGAGAGGTGGAGGTGGAGACGGAGAGGTGGAGGTGGAGGTGGAGGTGGTGGAGAAGGAGAGGTGGAGGTGGATGTGAAAAAGGATGTGGTAGATGGGATGGAGGTGGAAGAGGAGATGGAGGTGGATGTGGAGGTTGAGGTGGGATATAAAAGAAGAGGTGGAGATGGAAATGGAGGTGGAAGACGGGGTGGAGGTGGAGGAACGGTGGATGAAGAGGATGAGGTGGAAGTGGGAAGAAGGGAATGGAAGGTGGGAGGTAGAAGTGAGGAAGAGGAGGAGGAAGGACGGGAGAAGAATAGGAAAAAGAAGGAGGAGAAGATGGAGGAGGAAAAAGAGAGAGAGGGGGAAAGAAAAAGAATTAGAAGGAAGAAGAAAAAGGAGAAGGAGGAAGAAGAGAGAGAGGAGGAGAAGTTAGAAGAAGAAGGAGGAAGAAGAAGAAGGAGGAGGAGGAAGAAAAGGAGGAGGTGGAATATAGAGAGGAGGAGAAATTAGATGAAGAAGGAGGAGGTGGAAGAGGACGTGAATAATGATAAAGGTCTGAGAGGGGAAAGTGAGGTATAAGGAAGAGGAAGAGGACGATAAGGAAGAGCCTAAGGAAGAGGAATAGGAAGGAGAGTAGATAATAAAGAAGAGGACGAAAGAGACTGGGATGTTTCGTTCAGATCTTCTCGGGTGATTGCATGCTAGGCTTTTAGGTTTACATATATTTATGCAAATGTAGGTATTCACACACACATACCCAGAAACACACACACACACACACACATACACACAGACACACACACACACACACACACACATACAGACACAAACGCACACACTCACTGAAACACACACACACACACATACACACAGACACACACACACACACATTCAATCACGCAGACACACACACACACACACACACATACACACAGACACACACACATACACATTCAATCACGCACACACACACACACACACACATACACACAGACACACACACACACATAAACACAGACACGCACACACACACACATTCAATCACGCAGATACACACACACACACACACACACATACACACAGACACACACACACATTCAATCACGCACACACACACACACACACACACACACATACACACAGACACACACACACACACATACACACAGACACACACACACATTCAATCACGCACACACACACACACACACATACACACAGACACACACACACACACACACACACACAAGAAGAATGAAAAATTGTGCTTGCAAATTCATGTCAAAGGAAAATATATCAAGCAAAGCAACATCTATTCTTAGCGTGGTTGTTGGCGCCGATCGCATGGGTATAGCGGATTTTTTTTTAACACTATTATCAGCGTGATCAAAATGGGGAGATATGAAAAAAAGAAAATGCCATCGATTTTTTTTTTGTGAAATGTGTGTGTGTGTGTGTGTTTGTATGTGTGTGGAGAGAGAGAGAGAGAGAGAGAGAGAGAGAGAGAGAGAGAGAGAGAGAGAGAGAGAGAGAGAGTTAGAGAGAGAGAGTTAGAGAGAGAGAGTTAGAGAGAGAGAGAGAGAGAGTTAGAGAGAGAGAGAGAGAGAGTTAGAGAGAGAGAGAGAGAGAGAGAGAGAGAGAGAGAGAGAGAGAGAGAGAGAGAGAGAGAGAGAGAGAGAGAGAGAGAGAGAGAGAGAGAGAGGGAGAGAGAGAGAGAGAGAGAGAGAGAGAGAGAGAGAGAGAGAGAGAGAGAGAGAGAGAGAGAGAGAGAGAGAGAGAGAGAGAGAGAGGGAGAGATAGAGAGAGAAGAAAAAAAAAAGATCGATGCATAGAGAGTCAGACAGATAGATAGATAGATAGATAGAGAGTCAGAAAGACCGATAGATAGATCGATAGATAGATAGACAGATAAATAGACAGGAAGATGCGCAGAGAGAGGGGGGGATAGAGAGGTCGTATGCGTATGTGTTCATATGTGTGCATGTATCCATTTATCCATATTGTAGTGTGTTCGAAGCAGTACGCTGGTATTTAGACGCAAACCTGCTTGACAGAGAAACTTGATCATACTGGTTTGCAATGGTTTGAGCGCTTTTGGCTACTAAGTAAATGTCATGTACACACAAACACACAAACAGACACACACAAACACACACACATATATATATATATGTGTGTGTGTGTATGTGTGTGTGTGTGTGTGTGTGTGTGTGTGTGTGTGTGTGTGTGTGTGTGTGTGTGTGTGTGTGTGTGTGTGTGTGTGTGTGTGTGTGTGTGTGTGTGTGTGTGTGTGTGTACGTGTGTGTGTATGTATCTATATACACACTGCCATTAGACCAACAAACATAAACACAGATCATCACATACAAATACAATTTCAGACAAAAGGACGAAATGG
>NC_061847.1:30395813-30398313 GCF_019202785.1 Penaeus chinensis
TTTCCGTCACCACTTCCTCCTCCTCCTCCAACACTCGATCCCTCCACCATCTCTCCCTGCTTCTCCCATCCTCCCTCCACCACCACCACCATCTCTCCCTCCTTCCCTCCCTCCATCTTCCACCCACCTCCTCTCTCCTTCCCCTCCTCTCTCTCTTCCTCCATCTAACTCCCGCCTCCTCCTCCTTCCTTCCCTCCCCTTCCTCCATCACCTCCCTCCCTATCTCCCTCCCCGTCTCCCTCCACCTTCTCCTCTTCCTCATCCCCTCCCCTCCACCACCATCTCCTCCCTCCTTCCCTAATCCTCCCTCCCTCCTTCCACCACCACCTCCTCCTCCCCCTCCCTCCTTCCTCCTCCTCCTCCCTCCCTACAATATCCCCCCCCTCCTCCCCCCTTTCCTCCATCTCCCTCCTTCCCTCCTCCTCCTCCCTCCCCTTCTCCCCTCCGCCCCCGTCCTCCTCTTCCCCCCCCTCCCCCACTTGCACCAGCAGCTTGGATTCAACACCATTGACATATTCACCTAACGTCTCCCGCGGGGTTAGAGATTCCATTTGGCAACGGAGATGAAAGGGTTTAATTCCTTAATGCACTGAATCTAACCCCAAGCCACGGTGTCGAACGGGAGACTTAGCGGGTTGAAATATTTGTTATCGCGCTGCATTTGTTTTTTTTTTCCGGGTAGCGGCGGCCCGCGGTCTCATTACGGCTTTGTTATTGTGTTGTTGTATTGTCTAATTGCGTTGTATTGTCCGTTTCGCTTTTGTTAATGGCAAGGAATGTGAAGAGTAAAGATTTTTTTTGTGTGAATTATTAAGTGGGGTTTGTGACTAAGGGGAGAGTTGGTTGGGATGTAAACAAAGTTTCCAACGAAAGAAAATGATATCGGTTCGCGCACTTATAGGTATTTTGGTATCGCTTCGTCATAAATATAGCTTTGGTATTGTTTTTTTTTTTTGTTTTTTTGTTTTTCTATATGGGTCTCAAATTTACGGGTGAAGTTGAAACGCCGATGATTTATTTTTCAGTTACTAAGTTTTGATGGCAAGGAGGGTGAGGAAAAAATGGACATGTAAGTTTTACGTGAGTTTAATAAAGAGATACAGTTTTTTTTTTATAGTTATTTTCTTTATTCTTATCTATTACTATTCATCACAAACGTGTAGAAATATTACATTTTTGTTTATATTTTCTACTATTACTAAAAGGAATTCAGGATGGCGAAGGACAGTACAGTTCGCACATACGTTAAGAAACACACACACACACACATACACCGACCTTTACACACACGTGCACGCATCCCCCCCCCCCCCCCCCCCATACACACACGCGCACACGTACTCCCGCCTCCCCCTCCCTCAACGCACATACTCACACACCCACACACGCATACGCACACACACAGTCGCACGTATTCAGAGCCATTCACCCACGTACAGTCACAGATATATATGGTAAGAACCTTTTGTTGTTTGCAAACAGAACATTCACATTTTTAAGTTCGCCTCTTCCCGCTATGACACCCTCCCCCCCCTTCCGAATCATACACCACACTTGTACCTTCCCCTTCCCTCCCCTCCTCTTATTCCCTCCCCTCCCCTCCCCTTCTTTTCCCTCCCCTCCCCTTCCCTTCCCTTCCCTCCCATCCCCTTCCCTTCATTTCCTTTCCTCCCCCCCCTTTCCCTTCCATCTCCTCCCCTCCCCTCTCCTTCCCTTCCCTTCCCTCCCCCTCTCACACACCACAGCACGGTCGTACACACAGACACACACATAAATAATGCATTATAAAAGCGATGTGATTTTAATGTTGCAAGAAAGTTGTTCCACACCATGCTCTCGCAGTGATGGAAATACAGATTTATGGTTAACTGCAATATAAATATGTTTTTCTTCTAAATGATGTCTGACTTGAAAGAGATTTTTTATAAATTATATTTTACAAAAAGAAAAATGGAATCAATAATAACGATTATAATAATAATTGTAATGATGATAAAAATAATAATAACAATAATGGTAATAATTGTAATAACAGCAATAATAACAATACTAAAAATACTAATGCTAATTCTAATATTATCATTATCATAAATATTTTTTTATTGTTAGTAATAACAATGATAATGATAATGATAATGATATCGATAAAAACAATAACAATAATTATGATAATGATGATAATAATAATAATAATGATAATAATAGTAATAATAATAATAATGTATATTCATAATAATAATAATAGTGTAGAAAAAATATGAATATCTTTACAATACAAGAGATGTATTTCTGACGAAGACATAATCGAATACATTTCTTGTATTGTTAATATATTTATTCTCATTCATACCTTTTCTACATTTGTCAACATGAATACGGTTCAATAATAATAATGATAATGATGATAATGATGATGATGATGATGAGGATGATAACAGTAATAATGATGATAATAATAATAATAATGATAATAATAATAATAAGGATAATAATAGTAATA
>NC_061847.1:30413313-30433313 GCF_019202785.1 Penaeus chinensis
AGACGGGTGGGCGGAGCTGATTTTCTGAGGGTTCGGGATGTTATCGACGACTTCTGCCAGGACGAAGAGGGAGAGATGGACGTCGTCGTGGATCTTCGGGTCGCGTTTCTTGATCATCTCGGCGACTTTCCTGGCGGGGGCCTCGCACTGCTCCTGGAGGTGGGGGGTGGGGGTGGGTGGGTGAAGGAGGGAGGGTGAGGGAGGGAGGGAGGAAGGGTGGGAGGGGAGGGTGAGGGTGGGAGGGTGGGTTGGAGGTGAGGGTGAAGGAGGGAGGGAGGGTGGGAGGTAAAGTAGGTGAGGGTGAGGGAGGGAGGGTGAGGGTGAGAGAAGTTGAGGAAGGGAGTAAGGGTGGGAGGTGAGGGAGGGTGAGGGAGGGAGGGTGCGGGTGAAGGTGGGTGAGGGAGGGAGAGGGAGGGAGGGAGGGTGGGAGGTAAAGGAGGTGAGGGTGAGGGAGGGAGGAAGGGAGTTGATGGGGGGGAGAGGAGAGAGGAAAAAAAGAAGATTAGTTATTGTGGCACTTTTTGTTGCATTAAAAAAAGAAAACAAATATCTTTCGTACTTTCTTATATATCAAATTCGTTTCTTTTTATCTCTATATCTATATATTCACTAATTTCTTCTTCTTTTTTTATTTTTTACAATGAGCAATTTACATTTTCCTGTTCTAAAGTTAACAGGACGAAAGGAAAACTTAAAAACATATGGAAAGAGAAATGAAATGCTGGGTCGGACGCCGAATAGAAATTCAAAGATAAATAAAAGTAAAAGAACGAACGAAAGAAAACAGTGAAGAGATAAAATGGAAAAAGAGAAAATGGAAATAAATAATAATAATAAAAAAGATAAAAGGAAGAAATAAATGGACAAAGAAAAACCGAAATTCATTGATGAAGTCGAAATGAAAAAAAAAAAGAAGAAAAAGAAACTAAAAAAAATAGAGATGAAAGAGAGAGAGAGAGAGAGAGAGAGAGAGAGACGAATAGATAGGAATTCATTAACAGAACATCACAAAAATTTAAAACTGTGGAGAGAAATGGGTGATACCTTTGTTCTATAGTGAACAGAATATATGAGGAAGATCCATTATGTTCATATAGTGACTCCTTTATGGTGTTTGATGACACTGTATCCATGGTTTGCTTGTATCGTCTCTGTATGGTGATATGGTGTTTATAGTGATATGAGACTTCCTTATACTGGCGAAACTTCGTGACGTCAATAAAGAGTAAAAAGTGTCAGAAAGTGACACGCAGTGATGACATCATGTAGGAACTTAGATATTTTCTGATCACTCTTTTTTTTTTTTTTTTTAAATGGTATATATGAGATTGTGGAGCGAACGATCATATACCCTGCATTTATAATGAATGTGAGTCTAAGTAATTAAGTATAATTGTGCTAATGAAGCTTCCTGTTGATCATTATAAGAAGCACAATGTCAGTAACAACAATGCATCGAAGAGGAGGGGAGTGTGTGTGTTTTGTTTGTGAATAACATATGATATGATAATTGCTGCGCATTTGTTTTTTTTCCTCATTTCTCAAGGGGGTTTAAGACCGCGCAAGACGTCTATTGTTTTTATTTTTGTTTTTATTGTTCATAGACTCTGACTCCTTAGATTATTTACTGATATTATCCAGAGATCTATCAAAAGATCAAACCATATTATACGGAATAGAAGGGCCGTGTAAGTATTTTTTGTTCATGAATAATAAATGACATGATAACTGATGCGCTTTTGTTTTAGTGTTTCTTCGTAAGAATTGGATATCACGTATGTCAGTTCTTGAGTCTGTTATTTTCGTTACTAGGACTTCTTAAATAATTAATTCATTTATTTTGTTCAGATATGAACTCAGTGTCAGTGTTTTATTCGAGAATAAACAAAGAGATTATGATTGATTTTTTAAAGGCAGTCTGATATATTCTTTTCATTTAACATTATTTTTAGATTGCTTTTTCACTTACGTACTAATCGGTTCATTTACTTTTTTTTTAGGTATCAATGCAAACTGCAATTGCAGGTTTTCACCACGCAAATTATTGTTCAAAATTCATCATAAAAATTATAATAGCCATATAATTCAAGCCTTTACTTGAATTACCGAAATGCTTAAAGTAAAGAAAATTACTAAATTATTCAATACGAGAAAATAAACAAAAGGTCTGATTTGTCTCTATTTGGAAAAGAAAGAGAAATAAGATTGTTGTACCGTGTAATGTAATAAAGTTAACAGAATAGACGTTAGCAGTATTGACTTAGGAATTACAAAGGAATTAGAAAAAAAGAAAGAAACCATTGAAGGCATCATCATCTTTAAGACTTCCGATATCAACGAATCCAAATCCTGTCGAGAGAGAGGGAGTAGATCCGTTACAACCTTTATAACCGTTGCGACCGTTATGACCGTTACAACCGTTATGACCGTTACAACCGTTATGACCGTTACAACCGTTACAGTAGAATGCGGAAGTGTATCTGTTGTGTTTAAGGAGAAGCGGAAAACAGAACAAAAGGAGCAGGGAGAGGGAAGAGGAAAATGGAGGTGGAAGGGAAGAGGGAAGAGAAGAATGGAGGAGAAATGGGGGGGAAATGGAGAAGAAGAATAAGGATAGGAGAGGAGAAGGGAGGTGGAAAGGGAGGGGGAGGGGAAGAAGGGAGGGGATGAAAGAAGAAGAGCGAGAAAGGGGACAAGGCAAGGTAGCAGGGATAGGAAGTAAAGATAAGGTAAAGGGAAGGGGGAGAAGAAGGAGAGGGATGGGAAGGGAGAGGAAAAAAAAAAGAAAAAAGGGAGAGGGGGAGGGAGGTAGAAACAAAAGATTCATTGGAACAAAAGCACTAAGGAATCCCAGCAGATCAAAAGAACATCACGAGAAGGGGGGGGTGGGGGGGGGGGGGGGTATGTTATGAGGCTGCTGTGCGTGTGTCTGTAAGTATGTAAGAAGGAAAGATGGAACTAAAAGAACTAAAAAATAACCAAAGAAAAGGAAATAATGGGTGGGGAGAGGTAGGAGGGGGAGGGTGGGGGGGTTGAGGGGGAAAGAGGAGGAAGGGGGGAGGAAGGGGGAGGATGGGGACTCATATCGAAAGTGTGGGGAGAGGGAGGGGGAAGAGGGATGGGAGGAAGGGGAGGAGTGACGGGAGGAGGGGGGTAGGGGAAAGGGGGTGGGGGGAAGGGGGTGGACCAATGAGAGACGGGGGGGGGGGAGGGGGGGAAGGGGAGGAGTGACGGGAGGAGGGGGGTAGGGGGAAGGGGGTGGACCAATGAGAGACGTAAGGGGGGGGAGGAGGGATGGGAGGGAGGGGAGGAGTGACGTGGGATGGAGGAGAAGCGATGGGGGAGAGAGGGAGGGGGTAGAGGGGGTGGACCAATGAGAGACGGGGGGGGGGGGAGGGAAGGGAGAAAGAAGGAGTGAGATTATTTCTTTGTGTTGTAGGAGAGACCAAGGGAGGTAAGCGTGCGTGCATGGTTAGGTTAATTTTGTGTCCGTTGCGATTGCGTGCAGAAATGAAATCATCCTCCCTCCGCACACACACGCACGCACACACACACACACACACACACACACATACACACTCACACACACACTCACACACACACGCACGCACACACACACACACACACACACACACACACACGCACGCACGCACACCCACACACACACGCACATACACACGAACACACACACACACATACATACGAACACACACACACACACACACACACACACACACACACACACACACGCACGCACCCCCCCCCCCCCACACACACACATACACACGAACACACACACACACACACACTCTTCCATAAATAAACACATAATCACACTGAATGTAAGCTAAAAACCTCTCTGGATATGATCTTATTTATGAGTTTCAAAGTTACAATTTTTATTTTAATGATTTCCTCATTGCCATTTCATTTAATGGCATTTGCATTGTAATTGGACTGGTAAAATCTATTCTGTTCGGTTATTTGTTTATTCTTCCTCTTGCTCTCGCATCTTTTCCCTCTCTGTCTCTCTCTCTCTCTCTCTCTCTCTCTCTCTCTCCCTTCCTCGTACTTCCCTCTCTCTTAATCTCTCTTCCTCCTTCCATCTTTCTCTTTCCCCCTCCCTCCCTCTCTTTCTTTTCCTCTCCCCGTCCTCGCCTCCCCCTTTCCCTCCTTCTCTCCCTCCTCCACCCTGCCTCCCTTCCCTCTCTTCTCCCTCCCTCTCCCCTCCCTTCGTCCTTCCCTCCCTCCCTTTCCCCTCCCTCTCTCCTCCCTCTCTCCTTCCCTCCACACTTACTTACACGATCGACTACCTACCCTTTCCTGCTGCCACATGTAAGTAGTGTAAGTCTTGTTGCTAAGTTCGGAGGCAATCTGGAACAGTCGAACTTGGAGAATTAAGTTATCCGATGTGTGCTGGAATAACTTGATCCGACACTCGCTCTGTGGGAGAGAAAGTGAGGGAGAAAATTAGCATAAAGGAGATGAGAGAATTTTATTCATTTATCTATTTATTTTTATCATTATTATATTTTTTCTAAAAAGGAGAGAGTGAGTGAGAGAGACGGGGGGAAGGGGTAGAGAGAGAGAGAAAGAGAGAGAGAGAGATAACATAAAAGAAAAGAAAATTGAAGTACAGAAGTACAGTACAACATACAAATACGTTTTCAATCTATACGCCCCCCCCACCCCCCCAAAAAAAAAACCTTACACAACACAAAACAACCCTTTCCCCCCCCACCCCCCTCAAAAAAGGAAAAGAAAAGGAACCAAAGAAATCAACTTAAAAAAAAGGAGAAAATAAAAGAAGACGAGAGAAAGGGAGGGACTTAGGACCATTAAAACACGAAGCCCAAGACGCTACCAGGAAATGAAATGTCTAGAGTAATTCATAACACGTGTTAATATTCTTGTAATGAGAACGGATATGGCTCTTGATGCCCCGAGGGAGAATTTTTAAATAAAGGAAATGGAACAGTAATAAAAAAAAGAAAAAAAAAATGTTATTAGCAGTACGGGATACTTGTGTACTTTTTTATATATAAGAAGGTGGGGGGGGGGGGGGGTTGTGAGTGAAATTTTATCTTATTGTGTTTGTCTATTTTTTAAAGGAAGGGTGGTTGCAGTGGGGGGGGGGGGGTGACAGTGAAGGATTGAGAGAGAAGAAGGGATGTAAATGATTAATAAAACAGGGGATTGATAGTAGAACGGAGATACGGGCATTGAGTTTAAAATAAGCATACAGACATATACACGTACACACACGCACACACACACACATACACCCAAAAACACACACACACAAACACATACACACAAAAACAAACACATACACCCAAAAACACACACACACAAACACATACACCCAAAAACAAACACAAACACATACTCAAAAACAAACACACACAAACACATACATCCCAAAAACAAACACAAACACCCAAACAAGCAAACACTCATACATACATTCCCACTCTCCCACACACACACACTCAAGCACACAATACCAAACAATCACACACAATAGAGTTTGATATTGTCTTTGATATTCTGAACTTTCCTCGTGGGGAAATATTCTCATACCTATCTCTTTGTATCTCGTCCTCTTTAAAGGCTCAGAAGAAAAGACAATACATGCCAAAAATACAGTAAGAAAGGAGGGGATATAAAGAAAATGCAAGTGTAAAAATACATGAATAAGGAGAGAGAGAAAGAAAGAGAAAGCATAGACGCTTTATTAATAATATATATATGTATATACATATATATATATATATATATATATATATATATATATATATATACATATACATATACCATATACATACATATATATATATATATATATATATATATATATATATATACACACACACACACACACACACACACACACATACACACACACAGACACACACACACACACACACACACACACACACACACACACACACATATATGTGTGTGTGTGTGTGTGTGTGTATGTGTGTGTGTGTGTGTGTGTGTGTGTGTGTGTGTGTCTGTGTGTGTGTGTGTGTGTGTATACCCTCACACACGCACACACAGAACACTCCTTCGCCCCTTTTAACACCAGCGGCATCGCCACTACTTCTAACAGCGACGAAAGGAGACCATCTACTTACGCCCATCTGCGCAGAGACAGTTCTGATTATCATCTGCAGATACATCAGCGCGTCTACTGCTGAGCCGCCTGTTACGTTCTTCAGCAGAGCCTCTTCTGTTCTGCTGAATCCCAGGAGCAGGAATAACCCGGTTGTTAATTGGTACTCCTCTGTGGGGGGGAGAAAATAATGGGGGGTTATTGTGGTATGGGTGTGAAGGGTACAGAGAGAGAGAGAGGGAGGGGGGGGGAGGTTATAATGACGTGTTGTGATGTGGGAGGTGCTGTTGTGCGTTTTGAAATGGGTTCTGTTATTGTGTGGGTTTGAGTGTTATTTTTAGAAGGATGTTCTTTGCACATACACATACACTGTAGATATGGTGGAGGGGTATATGTACACACACACACACACACACGCACACACACACACACACACACACACACAAATACACCCCCCTCCCCCCACACAGACATAAATACAAACCCACATACACATACACCCACACCCACACACACAAATACAAACCTACACACCCACACATACAGACACACAGATACTCACACACACATCCACACCCATAAACACCCACCCACCCACTCACCCACCCAAATACACAGACACACAAACACACACACACACACAAATACACACACACACAAACACAAATACACAGAAACACACACACACACACACACAGACACAATTACACAGACACACCAACACACAAACACAAATACACAGAAACACACAAACACACACACACACACAAAAACACAAATACACAGAAACACACAAACACACACACACACACAAAAACACAAATACCCCCTCCCCTCCCAACACACACACCCGGTCCCCCTCCACCCATGGCCCTTCAAGTACACCAGGAAGCCCCCGGAAGCATACACTATACATATCACAGGATCCCATACAAATAGCTCGCCTTAAAACTTAAACTCTTTTGATAATAGATTCTTTTGAGAACCGCCTTCACGTGAACGCATAATGAGAAGCTTCCTAAAACATCGTGTTCCTCTGAAAATTCGTCCTAACCCCATTTTTATTTTTTATTTCTCTTCTTCTTCTTTTTGAATATCTTTTCTTTCTCTTTCGTTTTCTATTCTGTTCTTTTATTTTTCTTTCTTTCTTTTTTTTCTTTTTATTTTCTTCTTCGCCCCCTCCTTCTCCGTCTTCGTTTTCTTCTTCCTATTCTCCTTTTATTTCCTCTTCCTTCTCCAATTTCTCTTCTTTTACTTCTTGCTCCTTCTTGTTCTCCTCCTTTTCCTCGCCTTCCTACATTTTCTCTTCTCTCTCCTTCTCCATCTTTTCTTTTCACTTTCTCGTTTTACTCCTTTTCATGTCCATCCTTCTTCTTTTTTTTCTCTTCCTTCTATCGTGTTTCTTCTTCTTCTTTCTTTTTTAGCATCTTGTTTCTCTTTCTTTATTTTTCCTTTTCACTTTTCTTCACTTCCTCTCCTTTCTACTTCTCCCTCTCTTCCTTCTTGTTCTTCACTATCTTCTTGGTCTCCCTTATTCTATATTTCTTCCTCTTTCGTTCCTTTCTGATCACTCTTCACTTCCTTCTATGTCTTTCTCCTCTTTTCCATCCTTTTTTTCTCATTCTCTTCCCTCTCTTCTTCCTTTTTTCGTGCTTCTCTTCTCTCTCCATTTCTTTTTCTTTCATTTTTTTTATATTCCTCCTCCTTCACTTCTTTCTTTTTCTTCTCTACGTCTTTTCTGTTTCTCTTTCCCTTCATTCTCTTTTCTCATTTTCATCACATTCTTTTCCCTCTCTTTTTTCTTTTCTTTTTCTCACTTCTTCTCTCCTTGTTTCTCTTCTTTTATCCCATTCCTCTCTCTATGTTTCTCTTCTTTTATCACTTCCCTCTCTTTATCTTTTCCATATTTCTAACCCGTTTGTCGTCTTTCGCTAATTCCCTTTCTCTCTCTTCTTTCTTCTAACTTTCTCCCCTTCTCCTCTTACCTCTATATCTTCCTCTCTTTCCCCTTCCCTCTATTTTCCATTAATTCTTCGTGTCTCCTTTACTCCAAACTTTATCTTCCTCTGCTTCCCCCTTCCTCTTTTCTTTACTATCTCTTTCATCTAGCCACTTATTCTCTACACTTTATCGAATTTCCAGATTTGTTTTCTCATTCCTCGTCTCCCTCTTTACCTTTGTTTTCTCTCTCTCCTCCCGTCTCCTCCTCACCCTTCCTCCACCTCTTCTCCTTTCTTCCTCCTCCTCCTTCTCTTTTCTCTCTCCATTTCCATCGTCTCATCCTCCTCTTCCTATCCTCTTTCCCCACCTCCTATCCCCTTCCTTCTGCTCCTCCTCCTCCTCCTTCTCCTCCCCCTCCTCCTCCTCCTCCTTCTCCTCCTCCTCCTCCATCTCCTTCTCCCCCTTCTCCATCACCACCACCACTTCCTCTTCCTCGTTCACCTCCTATCCTCCTCCTCCTCCCTCCTCCTCCTTCTCCTCCTCCTCCTCCTCTTCCTCCTCCTCCACCTCCTTCTCCTTCTCCCCCTTCTCCATCACCACCACCACTCTCTCTTCCTCTTTCACCTCCTATCCTCCTCCTCCTCCTCCTCCTCCTCCTCCTCCTCCTCGTTCTCCTCCTCCACCTCCTTCTCCTTCTCCCCCTTCTCCATCACCACCACCACTTCCTCTTCCCCTTTCACCTCCTATCCTCCTCCTCCACCTCCTCCTCCTCCTCCTCCTCCTCCTCCTCCAACACCTCCTCCTCCTCCTCCTCCTCCTCTCCTCCACCTTCATCACGGCTACATGTTGATGCTAAAAGCTTCAATGCGACCTTCTCTAACCTAATTTGTTGACGACTGTGACGGGAGGGAGAGGGGGAGCGGGCGGGAGAGAGGGAGAAAGGGGGAGGCGGGAGAGGGAGAGGAGGGAGGGAGAGGGAAAGGGGTGGGGGAAGGGGGAGGCGAGAGAGGGAGAGGAGGGAGGTCGAGGGATAGGGGAGGAGGGGAATGGGGAGGAGGGGGAGGAGGGGGTGGGAAAGGGGAGGAGGGGGAGGCGGGAGAGGGAGAGGAGGGGAATGAAGAGGAGAGGGAGGAGGGGAATGGGGAGGAGATGGGAGGATAAATGGTTAGGGAGGGAAGGGGTAGGGTAAGGGGAGGGAGAGAGAGAAAGGTAGGCTGGGGTGTTGGGGAGGGAGGGCGGAGGAATGGGGGAGGGAAAGTGGGTGGGCCGCTGAGGTGGGCAGGAAGGGGGGGGGGGAGGGAGAGAGAAAGGAGGGGGAGAGGAAAGGAATATGAGGATAGCGGGAGGAAGAGTGGAGGGGTTAGGAGAGATAAGGGGAGGGAGAGGAAAGCGAATCAGTTAAAGAGGAGGGAAAGGGGTGAGAGAAGAAGGAAAGGAGGGAAGAGAGAAGACTGAGAAAGAAGAGAGAGGGAGGGAGGAGGGGAGGAATTAAAGACACAAAAGGAGAGAGAAAAAAGGAAGATGAAGTGGAGAGGAAGGAGAGGGATGAAAATGAGGACAGAAGAAAGAGACATGACAGAGAGCAAAAGCGAAAAAGAGCGTGAGAGAGAGAACGAGAGAGAGAGAGAACGAGAGAGAGAGAGAGAGAGAGAGAGAGAGAGAGAGAGAGAGAGAGAGAGAGAGAGAGAGAGGAGAGAGAGAGAGAGAGAGAGAGAGAGAGAGAGAACGAGAGAGTGAGAGAGAGAGAGAGAGAGAGAGAGAGAGGAGAGAGAGAGAGAGAGAGAGAGAGAGAGAGAGAGAGAGAGAGAGAGAGAGAGAGAGAGAGAGAGAGAGAGAGAGAGAAGAGAGAGAGAGAGAGAGAGAGAATAGAGACAGAAATAGACATATAGATAGACGGAGCGAGAACAAGACCGAAAGCAAGAGACACAGAGACACAAAAGAGACCGGAAACAGACCGAAACGGCGCGAAAAAACGAAAACAAGAGAGAGCGAGAGAAAGAGCGAGAACGAAAGACAGAGAGAGGGAGAGAGGGAAGTGAAGCTCACAGCACGCAACTCGCCGATAAAAGAGGAAAAAGAGAGAAGAAGAAGAAGAAACGGGGACCCGAAGTTAACCCCCGAACTTAGAGTGCGGCCGCTCGTGTGTGCAGCCGGGGGGGGGGGGGGGATTGGGAGGGAGGGGGGGGAAGGAGAGGAGAAGGAGAGGGGAGGAGAAAGAAGGGGAGAAACGGGAAAGGAAAGGGAGAGGGGGAAGGGGGAGAAAGGGAGAGGAAAGGGAAAGGATAGGGGGAGAATGTGAGGTTTGGAGAAAGGGAAAGGAAAGTGAAAGGGAGAGGATAGGGGGAGGATGGGAGGGGGGATAAAGGGAAAAGAAAGGGAAAGGAAAGGGAGAGGAAAGGGAGAGGAAAGGGGGAGGAAAGGGAGAGGAAAGGTGGAGGATGTGGAAGGGGAGGAAGGGGGGGAAGGGGGAGGAAAGGGAGAGGAAAGGGGGAGGAAAGGGAGAGGAAAGGTGGAGGATGTGGAAGGGGAGGAAGGGGGGGAAGGGGGAGGAAAGGGAGAGGAAAGGGAGAGGAAAGAGGGAGGATGGGGAGGGGAAAAGGGGGAGGAAAAGGAGAGGAAAGGGAGAGGGGTGGAAGATGGGGAGGGGGAAGAAAGGGGGGAGAAAGAGGGAGGGAGGGGGAGGGGGAAAGGGAGATGAAAGAGAGATGGGGAGATAAGGGGGAGGAAAGGAGAGAGGAAAGGGGGAGGGTAAGAAGGAGAGTAGGAGGAGAGGGGGAGAAAGAGGAAGCAGAGAGGAGGAGAGAAAGGAAGGGAGAGGGTGAGAAAGGGAGAGTAGAATGCTAAGAAGAAAGAAGAGAAGAGGGAGAGAGGGGGAGAGGAAGGGGATGGAGAAAAGTGACGAGGAGGGAAGATGGGAATAGGAAAGGAGAAAGAAGAAATGCGAAAGAGAAAAGGGGAAGGCAGGAGACAGGTGCAAGAAGAGAGAAAAGATGGAATAGGGAGCGAAACGAAGAAAGGAAGAAATAGGGACAGAGACGAGAATAGAAATGAAAGAAAACGCTGACAAAATGAGAAGAAAGAAGAAAGACATAAGAAAGGCGGAATAAAGCATACGAAGAGAGAGAGAGAGAGAGAGAGAGAGAGAGAGAGAGAGAGAGAGAGAGAGAGAGAGAGAGAGAGAGAGAGAGAGAGAGAGAGAGAGAGAGAGAGAGAGAGAGCGAGAGAGAGAGAGAGACATAGAGAAAGTAAAGACGAAAGAAGGAAGAAAGAAGAAATGAAATAAAAAAAAGACGAAGGAATGAAGAAAAAGCAGAAGAAAAGGGAATATCTAGATAATCAAAGAATGTGTAAATATTGTTCAGAGGAAAGAGAGATTGTTATTTTTTTCGTTCTTGTCAAAGTATATCGCGTGATTTAAAGGGCATAGGCAAGTCCGGCCGCCGTTCTGTTACAGTTTGTCGTTATTGTATATTTATCATTTCTTTTCGTTTCCACTCTCTTCTCGTTTTCTGTTTTTTTATTCTCCGTTTTCTGTTGTTTTTTTTTTAAATTTTCTTTCCTTACTTTCTTTGTCTCTTCTCTTCTCGTTCCATCTTCCCTTCTATTTTCTGTTCTAAAGCGTTTATTTTTGCCAAACATTCGATAAAAACAAAAATAAAAATGTAAAGCAATGTAGACGTACAAACAAACAACTAAAAACAACATAAAAAACAAAAAGAAAACACAAATTAAAGCAAAGAAAAAAAACAACACAGACACAACCGACTGCATCAAACTGAACATATAAAACAAACAAACAAACAAACAAATATACAAGAAAAACAAACTGTAAGAAAAAAGAAAAAAAGAAAAAAAAAAAAAAAAAGAGAAAGAAAGAAAAAACAAAAAAGGGAAACAGAGAAGACGTTAAGGAAAATGCGGAAATCGTGAAATATGCAAATGCTGGGAATTCTAGGTTGAAAATGCAATGTCAGAGCAAGTTCTCTCGGCTTTTATGCAACTTGCGTTAGTTCAGATAATTAGCAGCTGTCGGATTTGGCGTGTGTATGGCTTGCTTCATTTGCGCGGATTAAACTCCTTTTGCTTGCGTGCGAGTGTGAATGTCTTCTCTGATTTTTAGAGGGTGGGATGTTGCTATTATTAATGTAGAGGGTTCGGATATGTTTATATATATATATATATATATATATGTATATACATATTTATATTTATACACACACACACACACACACATATACATACATATATATATATATATATATATATATATATATATATATATATATATATACATATACATACATACACACACACACACACACACACACACATACACACACACACACACACACACATACACACACACACACATACACACAGGTCCCTACAGATCTTATACGCCAAAAACACACACAATAACTCACAATAACGCACACACAAACTATACAGCGTCTTTGGCAGTCTTTATAACACTCTCTCCCCCCCCCCCCCCCCCTCACTTCGCACATAGAAAGAAAATTTGCATATATGATTCCTGCTTCTCCAAGACACGTCAAAGAGGAATAAATTCATGTCACTCCTGTTTTGTTTGTGTTAGCTGTTGGTGGAGATCATCATTGCAAAACTTTAAGGTCACAATCTCGCAATTGCAAATGTTGCCGTCTTTGGTGTTCGATTAAATGGAAATGAGTTGTTGGATTATAAAGGAAGAAGAAGAAGAGAAAGAAGAAGAAGAAGAAGAAGAAGGGAAATAGGTGATGAAAGAAATGTAGAGGAGGGGAATAGAAAATAAATAATAATAAAAGGATAATGATAAGTAGAGTAAGAGGATGAGGAATAACAATAGGGGATAATGATATGGTTCGTGTTACTATTGATTAAGATAACATTGAAATTAACAACTATGATAATAAAAAGGATGACAATAGTAATAATTATGCATACATGTATACATATATATATATATATATATATATATATATATATATATATATATATACACACACACATATACATATGTGTATATGTATATATGTACTTACATAACACACACACACACACACACATATATATATATATCTATATATATACACACATTTATATATGTATGTATGTATGTATGTGTATAACAATAATAATGAAAAAAACAATGATAGTAATAGTAAAAAATTATAATGATAATAATGATAATAATGATGGTAATAATAACTATACAAGCATAAGAATGATAATGATAACAATAATGACAACAATAATATAATAGCAATAATGATAATAATAATCAAAATAATAATGACAGTAATAAAGGTAATAGCAAAGATGATAAGGATAACATTGATAATAATCATAACAATGATTGCAATAAAATATTATTAATGATGCTGATAGTTATGATAAAAAATGATGTCAGTGGTAATATTGAAACTATTAATGATAGCTGTAACGATATTGTTGATAGGTTGGATATTAATTACCCTGTGGATTTTGATGTTAGTCATGATCATAATCAAATTATTCCTACTACTGCTATGATAGTAAAGAAAGCATTGATAACAATAGTAATAACACTTCTAATATAAGACAATAAGAAAGACCGAAAAAAAAAAAAAAAAAGAAGAGAAGGAAAAGGAAAAAATAAAAAGAGAAGAAAAAATATCGAAAACATTTTTTTTTTATGGAATTGGATTAAATTAATTGTTACTGACGATTTGAACTGACTTTGATAAAATCTAATCAGGACTGGATTAGAAGTAATCGAATCTAATCTACCTCAGCCCAGTCCTAATAAAATTCGATCAATTATCAATTCGCTTAAATCACACCTAATCAAAATATACTTAAAATTAAAAATCATTACACCATTCTTATTCAATTTCTCTTTTCTCTTGAACGATTTTTAAAAACCTCTCAAAGAGAATGCCATAAAACAACATGATAATAAACTAAACGACTTAATGCCCCCCCCCCACCCCCACCCCCCACCCCCCCCCCCCCAAAAAAAAAAGAGAAAAAAAGATCACCATTAATCACCAAAATCATCCGGTCAAAATTATAGGATTATTTTCATCTCGTAGAGCGCCATTTGCATTCATATTTCTCAAGCATCACTAGCGAGATATAATCGGGAATCTCAGCTTCTGTGAATTGCGTATTTTAATGTAGTAATGGTCTTTTTTTTTCTTACTTACGGTGAGAAATAAAGAAAGGGAGAGAGGGAGGGAAGGAGGGAGGGAGGGAGGGATAAGCGGGAAGGAGGGAGGGAGGGAAGGAGGGAGGGAGGGATAAGCGTGAAGGAGGGAGGGAAGGGAAGGAGGGAGGGAGGGAGGGAAGGAGGGAGAGAGGGAGGGAGGGAGGGAGGGAGGAAGGGATAAGAGTGAAGGAGGGAGGGAAGGAGGGAGGGAGGGAAGGAGGGAGGGAGGGAAGGAGGGAGGGAGGGAGAGAAGGAGGGAGGGAGGGAAGGAGGGCGAGAGGGAGGGAGGGAGGGAGGGAGGGAGAGAAGGATAAGAGTGAAGAAGGGAAGGAGAGAGGGAGGGAAGAGAGGGAGGAATAAGAGGGAGGAAGAGGGAGAGAGGGAAGGATAAGGAAGGGAGGGAAGAAGGGAGGGAAGAAGGGAGGGAGGGAGGAATAAGAGGGGAGGAGGGAGGGAGGGAAGGATAAGGGAGGGAGGGAAGAAGGGATGGAAGAAGGGAGGGAGGGAGGGAGGAACAAGAGGAGGCAGAGAAGAGAGGGAAGGGATAAGGGAGGGAGGGAAGAAGGGATGGAAGAAGGGAGGGAAGGGAGGGAGGAATAAGAGGGAGGAAGAGGAAGAGAGGGAAGGATAAGGGAGGAGGGAGGGAAGAAGGGTGGGAGGGAGGAATAAGAGGGAGGAAGAGGAAGAGAGGGAAGGATAAGATGGGGGAAGAGGGCAAGAGGGAAGAGGGGAGGAAGGGAGGGAAGCATAGAGAGAAAGGAAGAAGAGAAGAGAGGGAAGGATAAGATGGGGGAAGAGGGAGGGGGAAGAGAGAAAGGAAGGGAGGGGAGAAGGGAGGGAGGGAGGGAAAGGGGAAGGGATAAGACGGGGGGAGAGAGGGTAGGAAAGAGGAAGAAGGGAGGGGGGATGAGGAAAGGGGGGGGGAGAGAGGAAAGGGAGGGAAGGGAGAATGAGGAAAGGGAGAGAGAGGGAAGGGAAGGGGAGAGGTAGGAAAAAGGATTCAAAAATCGGAAAAAAATAATGTATGTTTTCACATTATTATATTTTTTTCACTGTAACCGTCATTTCCATTATCTCTGTGTAATCATATGTCTATCAATCTGTCGCTTTACCTATTTGCATACGCATGTACGTATCTATCAACCTATCTATCTATCTATCTACCTAGCTTTCTGTCTATCTGTATTGTTCGTTTAAACAATTCTTTTTCTTTTCTTATCAATCTCTCTCTATGTCAAGAAATTCATTTAGACATCTTTTCCTCAGCTTAATTATCTATCAATCTCTCTCTCTATTTACATCTCCATTCCCCAACGCTTTCTGACCCGCTTACAATGGACAGTAAAAAAAGGTCCTATTTTTTCCCACCTATTTCGCACTATTTGTCTAATGCAAAAATCCCGGATGTGGCCTTTTTGATTTCCGATATTTCGACGTCAAGCGTTTATTTCGTTGACTCGCTATATCGGTCGATTTGAAGTTCAGGTAGCATTTATATTTCATTTTGCTTTGGGGTTTTGGTATTCTCCACTCGCTGTTGCCGTCTTTTATTCCTTTATTTGCTTTTTCTTTTCTTTTTTGACGGGGGGCGGGGTGTGGGGATGGGGGGTTGGGGGTAAAGTGACGTTTCTCTGTGATTTTTTTTTTCGATCTCGGTGTATTTGTGGAGGGTTTTGTGTGTCAGTATTGATATGGGTGGACAGACGTGTAAACTGACACACACACACACACACACACACACACACACACACACACACACACACACACACACACACACACACACACACACACACGCACACACGCACGCATACACTACAATACACACACGCATGCATACACTAAGATACACACATACATACACTAACAAACCACACAGAAAAACACACACACACACACTGACAGGTAGATGAATAACTCAAATATGACGATAGAGAGAGAGGGGTATATATATATATATATATATATATATATATATATATATATATATATAAGGAGAGAGAGAGAGAGAGATAGATAGATAGATAGATAGATAGATAGAGAGGGAGAGAGGGATATATATATATATATATATATATATATATATATATATAGAGAGAGAGAGAGAGAGAGAGAGAGAGAAAGAGAGAGAGAGAGAGCGAAAGAAACAAAGAGACAGACAGACAGACACACAGAGAGAAAAACAGACAGACAGACAGACACAGAGAGAAGAAAGAAAGACAGACAGACAGAGAGACTGAAAAACAGAAAAATAGATAGAAAGATAAATAGAGAGAGCACCGCCCACACTGCACTCAGCTGAACATGCAAGGCCGGTTCGTATCTTTTTAGACGTCTGTCACGCAGAACAATTCACGACCAATGACTGTGTTGCAGGAATAAGTCCGCTGGAGGCTCTGAACAATCTATGAACAATTTGAGCGCCTGATAGCGTTGGCAGTTTGGAACGCATTATGAACAATGTTTTATTTGGAAAAACGGGGGAGGCTTGTACGATAGACAGGAGTACATTATGCCAGAAATGGAGTATATGTAGTTATGCTAGAATGGGAGTATATATTGTTATGACTGGGAGTATATATATTTATGTCAGAAAGGGAGTATACATTGTCATAAATGGAGGGAGTATATGTAATTATGCTAGAAAGAGAGTGTCTTGTTAAAAAAAGAAAAAAAAGAAAAAAGAAAAAAAAAAGAGTTAGGCCTTGGACGTTTTAAACAACCGATGAAATTACGGAAGAGATTTTGAACTTTGCAAAAATAATGTTTTATCTTGTAATGTTGACTATTGCATTTTCATATTAGATTTTGTTTTTGATTTGTTTTATTGATAGTTTATCCTTTCTAAATACAGCAGGTAAATCCGCTGACAAGAAAAGTTAGTTATTATAAAGAATAGTCATTCTCTGACATCCCATTTATAAATTATTGAAGATAAAAAGACAAACAAATGTCAAGAAACGACACACACACACACACACACACACACACACACACATACACACATCAAAAAGAATATATAAAAAAAATTGATACAGCAGAGGCTACAGCTGCTAATCCTTTAACGAAAGTCACCAAACTTGATAATGAAAACACAAGAAAAAAAAAAAAAAAAAATTATGAGTCGATTTCTTGAAGAAAAAAAAAAGTTAAAACAAAAATCCTAGTGTAAATTTCAGCACTGTTCTTCGGGAAAGAAGAACTTGCATTTTCGACTTTTGCTTCCGAAATGTCTTGTTCCAGTTCGTGAAATGAACATGCAATATCTCGCCTGACGTAATTACTTAAGCAGGAGGAAGAGGAAAAAGAAACAGGAGGATGGAGGGAAGAGGTGGAGGGAGGAAAAAGGAAGGAGGAGAGAGGAAAAAGGAAGGAGGAGGAGGAGAAGGAGGAGAAGGAGGAGGAGGAGGAGGAGGAGAAGAAGAAGAAGAAGAAGAAGAAGAAGAAGAAGAAGAAGAAGAAGAAGAAGAAGAAGAAGAAGAAGAAGAAGAAGAAGGCGGAGCAGGAACAGGAGGAGTAAGAGTAGGAGAAGGAGGAAGAGAAAGGAGGAGGAATGGGAGAAAAGGAATTGTTTGATCAGGGAGGAGGAGGAGGAGGAAGAAGAGAGGGAAGAGAGGAGGAAGAAGGAAGAGGAAGAGGAAGAAAGGGAGGAGGAGGAGGGGAAAGAAGGAGAGTAAATGCAGTCGGAAGAGCATGAAATGGGGGAGAAGGAATTGCTTAAGTAGGAATGAGGAAGAGAAAGAGTAGGAGGAGAGAGGAGAAAGAGAGAAGGAAGAGGAGGGTGGGGAGAGGAAGAAAAAAAAAGAAGAATAAGGGAAGCAGAGTTAGAGGTGGAGTAGCAGGAAATGGAAAGGAGGAGGAGAGAGAGAGACGAAAACAGAAACAGTGAGTGAAAGATAGATAGAGAGAAACAGACTGTGTGTGTGCGTGAGAAAATGAGAGAGAGATAGAGATAGATAGATAGATAGATAGAGATAGATAGATAGATAGATAGATAGAGATAGATAGATAGATAGATAGATAGATAGAGAGAGAGAGAGAGAGAGAGAGAGAGAGAGAGAGAGAGAGAGAGAGAGAGAGAGAGAGAGAGACAGCGGGAGAGAGAGTAATAGAAAGTGAAAGAAGAAGAGAAAGATAGATAAATAGACAGTCAGCCAGCCAGCCAGACAGACAGATAGATAGCTAGACAGACAGATAGATAGATAAATAGAGAGGTCAGCGAGAGGAATGGAGCTTCAAAAGATAGATGATTTATGGAGGCTTAGCGTTAAATCTCAATATCGTGCCTTGAATTTTTCTTCTGAAGTCTGTCTTGCCAAAGTCGTTAAGAAAATGTAAGAATCATTATATGCAGATAGAGTGATAAACAAAGAAATAAGTGAGTGAAAAGTAACGGATAAGAAAATGGAGAATTTGGATAATATTGGATAATATTTGTCCTTTATTATTTTATTTATTTATTTTATATTTATTAATTAATTTATTTTTATTATATATATGTATTTATTATTATTATTATTATTATTATTATTATTATTTTTTTTTTTATTTTTTTTTTTTTTTGGGGGGGGGGTGCGCGTCTAACTTTGTTCCTGTATTTGATGTGTACATTATATTTCTAATTCTCTCTTTGTCCTCTCCCTCCCTCCCTCCCTCCCTCCCTCCCCCCCCTATCTCTCTCTCTCTCTCTCTCTCTCTCTCTCTCTCTCTCTTTCTCTTCTCTATCTCTCGCCCCCCCCCCTCTCTCTCTCCCGTTCTCTCTCTAAAATTCTCTCTTTTTCCTCTCTCTCTCGATTCTTTGTTTGTCCTCTCTCTCTCTCTCTCTCTCTCTCTGTGTTTCTCTTTCTTCCTCTCTCTCTCTCTCTTTCTGCCCTCCCTCCTATCCCCCTATCTATCTGTATCCCTCTTGCTCGCTGCCTTTTTCTCCATTTTCTCTCCCTCTTTCCCTATCCCTCTCTCTCTCTCTCCCCCTATCTTTCTTTCTTCCCTTTTTTTCTCTGCCTCTCTTTCAATCTATCCCCCTCTTGTTTTTTTCTTTTTCTTTCTCTGCCTCTCTTTCCATCCATTCCCCCTCTTTCTTTTTCTTTCCCTTCTCTGCCTCTCTTTCCATCTATCTCCCCCCCCCCCTTTCTTTCGTTTTTTTTTTTATCGCTCTCTATTTGTACCCCTCTTTCTTTATCTCTCTCCCCCTCACGTATTCACTCAACCATAACAATCTAAACCACACCCAGTCCCATGATAATTTCAACACGGAAATACGTCAACTATAAAGAAAATCAAAACAAAACAGAAAAAGGAAAAAAGATGAGAGAGAAAGATGAAAGGTGAAGAGAGGGAGGAAAGGAGGGAGGGAGAGAGAGAGAGAGAGAGGGAGGGAGGGAGGGAGGGAGGGAGGGAGGGAGGGAGGGAGGGAGGGAGGGAGGGAGGGAGGGAGGGAGGGAGGGATGGAGGGAGGGAGGGAGGGAGGGAGAGAGAGAGGGAGGGAGAGAGGGAGGGAGAGAGAAAGATATATATATTTACATATGTATGTATATATATATATATACATACATATATATATAATATATATATATATTTATATATATATATATATATATATATATATATATATATATATATATATATATATATATATATATATATATATATACATACACATATACACACATACACACACAAACATATATATATGTATATATATATATATATATATATATATATATATATATATATATATAGAGAGAGAGAGAG
>NC_061847.1:30440813-30443313 GCF_019202785.1 Penaeus chinensis
TGGTACGTCAGCTGAGTTTCCACTGCGGAAAGGGAAAAAGATATGGCTTTATGCGGGAAAGATACAATGTAATGATATCTGTTTATCTATCTGATATAAATTCGGTTGGTATTGCTATAGGAAATACACACACACACACACTCACACACACACACACACACACACACACACAGACACACACATAGATACACACACATACACTCACAGTCACACACATCTATCTGTCTATTCTCTATCTATCTATGTACGTATATGTGTATCTTTGTCTTTGAACTCTCATATGATCTACATCTTTCTATCTATTCTTATATATAAAAATTACACATATGCTCCTATATACGCATAGCGCATACACTGATATATGTAAGCTTAAAAAAAAAAACTTTATCTATATAGTTCGTAAGTTGATGTACAAAGCAATTGATGTATATCCATTTCACATTATATTTCAATACTGCATAATAAAGTACCGGACTGCAACTAGAAAATCACTTATACAAAAAATAAAAAAATAAAAAATAATCGCGGGTAATTCAACTAAGGTAAAAAAATATATATATTTATAGCATGCATTTCTTGTGAATTCAGCTTAGCAAAGCATAATTACTTTTACTTGATTTTCATTTAAATGTTTGTTCATTTGTCTTATGTTGTATTTAAAAAAAGAAAAAAAAAAAATGAAAGTTTTACGGCAGCATTCCGATCTAATATCATTCTACAAAAGAAAACTTTAAAATTCTATGAATTTTTTACTTTCATTTTATGGTTTTGGCTATTGGTAATGCTACTAGTACATTGTTACTACTATTATCATAGTCATTATTGTGATTTTCATGATTATAGACTTGGTTACTATAAAATTTCTTGCCATTGGTGTTTATTATCATCCTCCCCCATCCCTCTCCCCCTTTCCCCCTCCCCCATCCCTCTCCCCCTTTTTCCCTCCCCTAACACCACACCCCTCACGTCCCCCCTTCCCTTTACCCATTCCCTTGCCCATATTCTCCTCCTTCCCTATCCTCCCCTTTATTCTCCCTTACGCTAGATATCTCGTATTACCCGTATTTCTCCTTTCCTCCCTTCCTTTTCCTATCTCCGTCCTTCGTATCTTCATACTCCTTGCTCCTATTCTCTCTCCTTTCCCCTCTCATTCTCTCCTTCCTTATTCTCCCTTTACCTACCTAATCCTGATTCTATCTTCCTCCTTCCTTCCATCACTTTATTCCCTTAGCTTACTCTCCCCTTCCTATCTTATCTTTATTTTATCCTGTCTCCTCTTTTCATCGCCTCATTCCTCTTCTTCTTCTTCCCCATCCTTCGTTCCCCACCTTACCCCTATTCTATCCTCCTCCCTTTTATTATCTTCTTCCTTTTTCTTCCTTCCCCTTCCCCTCTTCATCTCTCTTCCTCTTCCCACCCCCTTCCATCCTCTGCTACTCCTCATCTCTTTATCTTTCTTCCCATTTCCCCCTACTTTCTCCCCCCTCCCTCCTACCCCTATCCCTTCCCTACCATGCCTCTCCCTCCCTCCACCTTCCCTCCTACTCTACCTCTCCCTCCACTTTATCTACTCCTTCTCCCTCCTCCTCCAACTTCCCTCTCTCTACCTCTCCTCCTCCAACTTTCTCTCTCCTCCTCCATCCTCCACTTCCCTCCACTTTACCCTCCTCCTCCAACTTCCCCTACTCTACCTCCTCCTCAACTTCCTCCTACTCTACTCTCCTCGCTCCCCTCTCCCTCCCTCCAACTTCCCTCTTACTCTACCTCTCCCTCCCTCCAACTTCCCTCCTACTCTACCCCTCCCTCCCTCCAAATTCCCACCTCACCCCTCCCTCCCTCCAACTTCCCTCCTACTCCACCCCTCCCACCCTCCAACTTCCCTCCTACTCCACCCCTCCCTCCCTCCAACTTCCCTCCTACTCCACCCCTTTCTCCCTCCAACTTCCCTCCTACTCCACCCCTCCCTCCCTCCAACTTCCCTCCTACTCTACCCCTCCCTACCTCCTACTCCACCCCCTCCCTCCCTCCAACTTCCCTCCTACTTCACCCCTCCCTCCAACACTACCCCTCCCTCCCTCCAACTTCCCTCCTACTCCATCCCCTCTCTCCCTCTAACTTCCCTACTCCCCCTCTTCCCCTTACCCCCTTACCCCCCCCTCTCTCCCTCCCTCCAACCCCCCACCACTTCACACCAAGCCCAAAACGTAACATAATGGCCTCGGACAGTTGTGACTCAGGAAGGTAAAATTGCGGCGGCAACCACGCTGCACTACGGGCCTAAAAAAAAAAAAAAAAAAAAAAAAAAGGAAAGGAAAGGTAAGAAAAAAAGGAAGAAGGTGAAGGGGAAGAAGAAGAAGAAGAAAAAAGGTAGGGAATGTAGAAAAATAAGAAGAAATAAAAGAGAGAAAAGAAGAGGCAGAGATAAGGGAAAAAAAAAACAAGCCGGAAAAGAAGAAGGCAGAAAAGGAAGAAGAAGAAAAAAGAGAAGAAAGAAAAGAAA
>NC_061847.1:30453313-30460813 GCF_019202785.1 Penaeus chinensis
ACAAACAATAATACCAATGATAATAGACTACAAATTGCATATGAGTTGCAGAATATGGAACGCAATTTTCCCCTAATAACGAGCATACATTTCTGTTGCAAGTTATCCTGCCAAATCAATGTTGCAACATTTCACGATTTAAGATCAGAGATGCAGGTGAGCAGTTGGTGAAAAGTCGATTTTATTTTCCGATTTTATGTTGTGTTCGAGAAAGTTGCATTATCACTGCACTGTTATTACAATGCAGTTGCACAGTGATTTTGTCATCTACTCTTCTTTTTTAACTGATTTCTGTTAATATATTATTATTATTATTATTATTATTATTATTATTATTATTATTATTATTATTATCATTATTATTATTGTTATTGTTATAATAATCATCATCATTGTTATCATTATCATTTTTGATATTATTATCATTATTGTTATTGTTATTATTATTATCATTATTGTTATTGTTATTATTATTACAATTATAATAATAATGATAATAATGATTATTATTATCATTATCATTATTATCATTATTATTATTATCATTATTAATATCATTATTACTATAATTATTATAATCATTATTATTATTATTATCATTATAATTACTGTTATTACCATTATTGATATCATCATTTATATCATAATTGTAATCATCATTCTCACTGTCATTATTATTGCCATTATTATTATTATTATCATTATGTTCATTATTATAATTATCATCACCATTTTCATTATCGTTGGTGTTATTATCATTACTATTATACTTATCCTTATGATTATTACTGTAATTATGCTTATTACACTTAGTATTATAATTATCAATTATAATATTATCCTTATTACCATTATTGTTATGGTTATCATTATTTTCATTACCATTGTTGTTGTTGCAATATTGTTATTTTCATTATCATTATTATTTGTATTATCATTATCATTATCATCATTATCTGTTTTAGCGTCAATGTCTTCATTATTAATATTATTGTAATTATCTTCATCATCATGTTTATTACTATTATTATTATTGTTATCATTATCATTATCATTATCATTATTATTATCATTATCATTATTATTTATTATTATAATCAACATTACTATTATTATTATTATAATCGATATTACTATTATTATTATTACTTTTTTATTATCCTTTTTATTACCATTATCATTACTACTATTATTGCTATTATTATTATTATTATTATTATTATTACTACTACTACTACTATTATTATTGTTATTATTATTATTCTCATTACCATCATCGTTATCATCATTATAATTATTGTTATTGTTATTGCTCTTATTGGATATTTTATCATAATAATGATAATGATAATAACAGTGACAATAACATTATTATGATCGTCATTATTATTACCATTATTATTATCCTTGTTATTATTATTATTATTACTATCAATACTATTATTATTATTACTATCATTATCAATATCATTATTATTATCCTCTTTACTTTTGTTATTGTCATCATTACTATGGTTATCATTATCATTATAATAATTATTATTGTAATTACTATTACCATAATCATTATTGCTAATCTATTCCATGATCATTATTAACGCATGAATTCCTGACGAAAACGAAACCGGTCAAATACACCTCTTGGCCTGTGAAGATATTCATTCTGATTCACACGTTGTCTACATTTATTGCAATGAACGAAAGCTTACTCACCTGCAGACACAAAGGGCGATTTTCAGAGCAAGACTACGGTCGGTCTCCATCAAGTGCTTGTAAATGTCTTGAATGGAACTTTTGCAAGCTTCTTGGTGACAGCTGTATGTCTCGCAGTGTCTGGTCACCAGCTCCAGATAACTAGGGGGAGGGAGGTAAATAAAGAGGAATTGGGATTAGATTTGGGAAAAAAAAGGAGCGATCAATGGGTGATATGGATAAATAATGATAATGATGATAATGATACAGTTCACAAAAATTATAGTAATAGTAATGATGATAATTATGAAAATATCAATAATAGCAATAACAATGGTAATAATAGAAACAATAATGATCATGACCATGCTAATGATTATAATGACAATAAAAAAAAAAATAATAATAGTAATAATAATGATAATGACAATAATAATGATGATGATAATATTAATAATAATAATGATAGATATAATAAAAATGATAATAATAACAATAATAACATGATAATGACAATAATAATGATGATGATATAAATAATGATATAAATAATGATATCAATAATGATAATAACAATAATAATAATGATAATAATAATAATAATAATGATAATAAAAATAATTATAATAATAATAATAATTATAATTATAATAATAATAATAAAGATAATAATAATAATAATAATAATAATAATAATAATAATAATGATAACAATAATAATAATTACAATGATAATAATAATAATAATAACAGTAATAATGATAATGATAATAATAAAGATTATAATAATGATAATAATGATAGTAACAACAGCAACAACAACAACAACAATAATAATAATAATAATGATTATAATAATGATAATAGTAATAATAATGATAATGATAATAATAATTATGATTATAATGATAATAATAGCTATAATGATAATGATGATAATAGTAATGCTAAAAATTATAATAAATGATAATAATTATGAAAATGGCAGTAATGATAATAATTATAATGGTAATGATGATAATAACATTGATAACTATAATTACTAAAATTAAGAAAAATCAACATAATGATGGTAATAATAATGATGCTGACGATAATAGTAATGATAATAATCAGAATAATCAGAATAATGATAATAATAATAACAATGATGATGATGATAAAAAAAAAAAAAAAAAAAATAATAATAATAATAATAATGATAATAATCAGAATAATGATAATAATAATAATAATAATGATAATAATAATATTAATGATAATAAAAATAATAATAATAATAATGATAAATATGGTAGTGATGATAATAATAATTATAATAGTATTATCAATCGATATTAGGTAACACGATACAGATAAATGATGATTAAGGATGATAAAATATTAATTATAGAATAATACAAGTAAAATGAAAGAGTTTTCCACAAAAATTAATAAACCTCCCGATTCCATTTTCTCTAATATAGCTCAAGGCACGTGGGTGGAAGGTGAGGCTATAACTTCATCGTTCAATTTACTTATATATATCTATGCCTTTAATTACACCCAACTGTCATGCTTATCATTATCTAAATCAAAGTACGAATTCAGCTTCTAAATGTCCAGAATATATTTAGGAAAAGAGGAAGAGCGTGTTTAGAGATATGTTTAGTTGAAATGATGGAAGGTGTAAGGACTTCAGCTGATAAGAATAAAGGGTCAAGTGCCAAGGTGTCAAATTTAAGGTGATAACGGGTTCACTTTACTTCAAGAGCGGCCATCATTATGCAAAATAAGTAGCGGATACTGAGTGTCACCGGTTGGGGAATATTGCAGAGTTAATGAATTGCAAATAAGCCTTTTTTTTTTTTTTTTTTTTTTTTTTTTTTAAAGAGATGAGAGGTATCCTATGTTTCAAAGTATAATTGTTATTATTATCACAGTAATATTAGTATTGGCTTAAAAAAGAGTTGGAGTTATGCAAGTTATGGACCATTAGGAAAATCATGAAATATATCTTAGTAATTCTAACATATATCATAATTATCATCATTACATATATTACAGTAATCATGGCATACATTGTAGTACTTAGGACATATCATAATTATCATCATTACATATATCACAATAATCATGGCATATCATAGTAATTAGGACATATTATAACAATCATAGCACCTCTTACAATAATGCAAATATCATGATTTTGTTATGATATTCTTGAATACTACATACTCCAATGATGGAAGCGTGAAATTGCTTACCAAGTTA
The DNA here is from genome assembly GCF_019202785.1 of Penaeus chinensis. Taxonomy (NCBI): domain Eukaryota; kingdom Metazoa; phylum Arthropoda; class Malacostraca; order Decapoda; family Penaeidae; genus Penaeus; species Penaeus chinensis. The sequence continues at coordinate 30,457,259 of NC_061847.1, forward strand.
AGAGTGACTTTGAATCTCATTTACTGCGTTTCAGTATCACTTGCCATGCTTCTAAATATCCAAAAAGACTTCTTAATGCTTAACTTTGGCTGCCAGCTACGGTTGAGTCCACTAATACATAGCTAACGAATATGATAGCGAACCTTCTTGACTTCTGGTTTTCACCCTCTTGAATTATTGCTGTTCTTAATGGAAACACTCAGCTATATTCCAGTACCCTTAGGTTACTTATTTGGTAAACTTTAGACTTGTGGACAGCGAAACAAGGTAATGTGCCACGAATTTCAAACTTTGCTTCTAGAACTTATGAATAGAATATTTCATTCTTTATTGTATGTATTTATGATGTAAATATGCGTATGTTTATGTAAATACGTGATTATGGGTATGTATATAAGTTAATACATGCATATATGTGTGGATGTATAAACAAGTAGGTAGATCATATACGCATGTGCACGTTGAGTACGCATTATACGAATATGTGTGTCGATATATGTACAGATCTATAAGCAAGCAAACATGTATAAGGAAAAGAAAAGAGGTAATGAGACCCCCTAATTATATAACATAATTTCGTACTTGTTTGTTCCTAAGCTCGACCCAGAAATTAACGAAGTGTTTCTGTAATTTAATCTCAAATAATGAAAGACTCACCAGTCCACACAAAGATAGTAACATCGGTGGAAGCCTGAGCTAATAGCTCGGGGGAGAGGCGAAATTAAGACAAAGTTTCTCGAAAATATTTCCCTGGAAACTTCAGAGTGAGAGAAAATTGTCAGACTTTTCAGCACATCGCTTCGGAGGGAGGGTATTGAAATGTGGTGTAAGGTTACCGTAGACTTATGTAATATTTTGATGCAGTGGTATGACTAAAAGGATTTTTTACTGGTGAGCTCTGAACCTATTTTCACAAAATGATGAAAAAACAAGTAAAACCACACAAAAAAAGAACATACGAAATAGAAAGAAATGTTAAAGAGTCTGCAAGACAACCTCTCAACACATTAACAAGAAACACCCAAGACGTATACGATATTCCCTGCCGAGTTAGAGCTGATACTCACCTCTTACAAGAAGCTAATGCCATGCAGTCTTTCAGGGCAGAGTGACACGTTCCAGCCATGTGTTTCAGCTGATTCAAGGGCTCATTGTAGTCCGATTCTATAGAGGGAATAAAAGGGTTAAAACACAAAGAGAAAATATAGAAAAGAACCATTATGAAAAAACAAACAAAAAAATTGACTCATATTTTTTTCGTTTCCATGAGGCTTAACTCTTTCCAAACAAATCATGATTCTCTCTCTCTCTCTTTTTTTTTGGTACATTTAATATCAGATTTATTCATTATTTATTACCGGTTCTGCGATAAACCAGTGTTATTTAAAAAACTAATGATTAATGCAGTTAACAGGATATCTCTAATGAATTAAGGAAACGGTATCTTTATTTAGCATTAGAACTAGAGCAAGCATGGTGCTAAACCTTCGTAGTCGCATCTACAACGATCTTTCCATAATGTGCTTGCAAGAAAAAAAAAAATTACTCATTCCCAAACATACCATTATATAAGGTGCCATAAGCAGAAATGAGTGCTCCCTCCCTCATGCTTCTAAATCGAGATCCGCGGATTGATTGAAAGGGGTAAGATAACCAATTGTCTTTTTTTTTTGTCTTTTTTTTGTTTTGTTTTAAGGGGGGGGGGTATAGTTGTTACTATTTTTATCATTTTCTCGACCTGCGATAGGTGAGACAAAGGAGTGAGAGAGACGGTTAGCTAAAGGAAAAGAAAAGGAAAGTAAAAGGAAAATATGAAAATGAGGATGAAGGGAAAAAATGAGAGGAGGATCAAGACGAATGAAAATAGAAGAGGAAAAGGATGGAGATGATAGTTATATTGATAATGCATAATGATAACAGAATGTTAATGATAATAACAGTAATGATAATAATAAGACTGATAATACAAATGGTGATAATGATAATGATGATGATAATGGTAATGATGATTATAAGAAAGCGAGAAAGTAGTTGTAGTAGTGTCAGCTTAAAAAGAAGAAAAATGGATAAGACCAGGAAAAAAATAAGAATGAAAGAAGAAAAAGAAAGAAAAAAAAAAGATGATTAGAAGGAGGAAGAAGAGCTAGATGAGAAGGAGAAAAAGAAGGCGAAGAAGAAAAAGGAGACGAAGTAGACGAAGGCGAAGGAGAAGAAAAAGAAGAAGACGAAGACGAAGACGAGGACGAAGAAGAGAGAAGATGAATATGAAGAAAAACAAGAAAAATATCTAGAAGAGGAGGAATAAAAATAAGACGAAGAAGAAGAAAGAAAAATCGAAGAAGTGGAAAAAGAAAGAAGGAGAGGAGGGTCGAAGATATTTTTTCCTATTAAACCGAATCCAAAGTCAAGAATAATTATTTTCTGAATCCTAGAAATATTATTCCGTTTATTTGCTCTGTCTTTTCTACATTTTTTTTCAATATCTGAACTTTTTGAACTTGCTATTGAACCTTTTGAACTTAATGGACCTATTGAACTTTCTGAACTTATTCAACTTGCTGAACTTACTGAGCATTATATTTTTTTTGAACTTACTGAACTTATTCAACTTGCTGAACTTATGGAACTTTATAAACTTTGTGAACCTGATAAACTTACTTGAACTTACTTGACCTATGCTCTGCCCAATTCTCCTCCCCCTAAATACTTAAATGCTGTTTTAATGTATGTTATAAAGTGCTTTATGGTGCATGCGACAAGTACCATTAGACTAATTAAAGTATGCATGTCATTATGTCACGCCATGAAGGTAATGCACATAAAGATATTTAGATTACAACCTTGTGCTTTATGGACACAGAGGTTTGTGATGGTTATTTAACAGAGAAGATAAAAACCCAGTTAGATCTTCGATAACTTAAACATTGAAAAATCGAAAAGAAAAAACACGTTTTATTAGGTGATAAAAACAAATAAAAAATAAAACACTCTTAAGACAAATGAAATCCAAAACGTACTTAGATATATTGACATATTTACATCTTGGTGTTTCCTGAAAAACAAACAAACATACAAAGTAACGGTGTGTCCATGATGAGAGCTTTATCGATAACGGCGAACTCTATCGTCTAAGCGGTGCTGTTTAAAGCGGTGACGATTCAGCAGGTTTGTCTTTAAGGTGCCTGGCGGTGCAGGTGCTCGGAGCAGGTGCTGGGAACAGGTGAAACTAGGGGAGGTGCTGAGGAGGACGTGGTAGGAATAGGTGCCGGGGTGTGACAGCACGAGAAAACAACAGGGACAGGTGTGCAGAGGAAAGCATGCAGTGTGCACCTGTTGGTAGTCTGAGTGATGTGAGAAAAAGGTGGTTTTGTTTTCTGTTTTTTTTTCGTTTGTAAATAGTTGTTGTTTCCGGTGTTGAACTGTTGAATAAAAAGTATGGGGTCTTATGTGCCATAATTTATACTTAACGTGTTCTTGAAGTTTAGAATCGTATCTAAAACAGTATAGTGATTAGGAACTGTCAAAATCATTAATCAAATGTCTTGTGTTAAGTGG
>NC_061847.1:30475813-30480261 GCF_019202785.1 Penaeus chinensis
CTCTGGGAAGATTTATCATATAGCCCTATTTCTTTTTCGAGACTGATGAAAGATCTAATGCTGCGGATGCATCTTTAACATTCGTGCTTGCAAAGCCATAAGGAAATGCTGACTCATTCATCAACCGACTATCAGGATATCATAGGACGTGATTATCGATGGTTTTACTTTAAGTATTTCAAAATGCAGTTCCACTTTATTTTTTTTTTTGAAATGTCATATGTTTACTTTTTTCTTTTCAATGTATTTTCTCTTTTTCTTGAATCAACTTTTACATTTTCTGCTTGTAAGAAGGGAATAAGTGAAATGCGGGGGGAATACCCTTAGAGTTTTATGTAGGTAATACATCTGGTGATACCTGTGAGTCGCATTTATAAATGCGATGGAGTTAGATGTATTAAAAAAGTTACTCTAAATAAAAACTAATGCCTTTTAGGATCTGTGTTTACATATATATAAAGGTTTTAAAAATACCAAAACTTGATACAAATGAACTCGGAAAGTGTACATTGCTAAAGTAGAAGAGAAAAAACATATTGCAATCTTCTGATATTTAGCCCTATATGATGCTTTCTCTACTACAATCAACTCCAGTATATTACCAGCGTGCCCACCTTACCACCTCAAAACACCTGGTTAAGTGCAAGATAAAAATTCATTCCAGGATCGCACTACCACTCCATGTCTTGTCGACTTTCCCTGTCCCTGTGAGCTCTCTGCTGACTCTCTCTTATCCTATCTTACAGTTCATAGCTTGGTTTAACTCCATGACAAACAACCTCATGATGTCGCCTTCTTATGTCGCCTCATGAATATCTTGACTGAGAAGATATGGATTTGTATCCGCGCGTCGACTGCATGAACAGGGCCGACTATTCCGTTTTGGATGATTTAGTATGCATTATGCAGTGTGCGTGGCCAGAACATCAAGTTCCTGTTAGATTTTCGTTCCTTCGCCAAAGAAAAAGAAAAAAAAAATGCTGACTAGCCTTGTAATATAAGTCATTGGTCGCTATCAAGGGGGATTTCTGAAGGGAAGTCACCTTGTTAGACTACGAAATTTGATTTTAATTTTATATCTGCTGATTAAAGATACTTAAAGTTAGATACTGCTGATTAGAAAAAAGTAGATAGATAAACAGATAAATAAAAAAAAAAAAACGCGATATGATACGTGACGTATAAGACAGACTGGGACTTCGACTTAGGGCGAAGGATATGTAAAGTATCTTAAGAATCTAGTAAAACCCCCAAAGTACGCTCACACGCAGCGGAAACCCCGGCAGGTATCGAGGTTAAGACTCTCCGTTCTCAACACGTGTAAACTGCAGCGAAGACAGCCTGCGGAAATCCTCTTACGATATCATCCTCGCGAGTTACTTCCCAGTCAACTTTGCAGGATCAGGTAGATTCCTCCTTCATAGGGCCATTCAGTGCCATGCGGCCCGTCTACAAGTTTTTTGCGCCTCGCCACGTCTACGAGTCATGTAATCTCGCTAATGCCTTGGAACGTGGCTTCGTCAGGGAGATGGGGGAAAAGATAAATAAATATATGTGTTTGGGATTCTGGAGGCAAAGGGAGGTCATCATGTCATCTTAATCCTGATTTATAGTGGCCTTTCAGCTTCATTCTCCAGCCAGGTCACGTTGCCTCTTGCACCTCGAACGGCCCGTGGGTTCGGCACTGGCCTTGTACTGACGCTGTGTTGAAATTATTATTATAAATTATTGTTGTTGGTATTCTTGTTGTTACTGGCATTACTCTTATGGTTATTATCACTACACACACACAAACACACACACACACATACACACACACACACACACACACATACAATCACCACACACACACACACATACAATCACCACACACACACACACACACACACACACACACACACATACACACACACACACAGACACACACACACACACACACACACACACACACACACATGCATGTACTCAATCACTTACAACTACATACACACATACATACTATACAGGTTTCTAGAACTGAGAGACAGCGTTATCGTTTTATATTTGATTCCAAGTCACATTGCAGAGTGAATCACGTCGTTGCAGCCGTAAAGCGTGCAATTTCTAGCTCAGCGCATTGTAACTTTTTCTTCTTGCTATAACCGTCACGCAGACCCGACGAAGATCAACCTTCACTGTAACTTGGATTTAATACGAAGCAGATACGTATCCTTTCCTTACAGCAATCATACAAACACACACATACACACACACATACATACACACACATACACATACACATACATACACACACACATACACATACATTAAATAACTAATTGTACACGCATATATGAAAATAATAATTGAACTGGATGGTTTTAATTTTTCACCAAGAAATACATACACAGGAATGAAAAAAAAAAAAAAAATCATGACAGACAGTAACGCACTAACTCACACGCATAGCCTCTTATACGCACGTTCTAAGACCTGCTCATATTCGCCCTCACATTAACTTTTACTATAAACAGTTTCACGCGGTATAACACAGCACTGTTATTAGTACCCACACTAATAGAAAAAATCAGTGTATCCCTTCTACACTGTGAAATACTGTGAAATGGAATTCTTCAACTTATTTTCAGTTTAGAGCATCTCCGTAAATCTTTATAACCTGTATATGCTGTTTGTTAATTCTCTGTATTGTACAAGCCTGTAAACAACTGAGATTATAACCTACCAAGCCCGTGGACAACTTGAAGCATAACCTGCCAATTCAGTACACAACTTGGAATGTAATCTACCAAGTCAGGAAACAAGACAGTACGTCACTTACAAAGCCCACGAACAACCAAAAATATAACCTTACAAACTTGTAAACAAAACATGTAACTTGCCAAGTCTATAAACAACTGAAATATAACCAACTATCTATACAAACAATCGAAATCTAACCTACCTGTTACAGAAAACAATGCAAAATAGAACTTATCTCACCTGTAAGCAATGTAACCTATCAGCATATAAACAAAGCAAATATCATAATTTAAACAAAATCAAATAGAGTCCAACAAAGCCTGTAGGCAACCATAAGCGTACTTACCAACCCTTCCATTTCCCAATTACATCAAACCTCAGTACCCATTTCCAGCTACGGTCCAAACCATAATCTCGCCCGTTCTCACCATCACTTTGTTCCCCCATTACGAGAACTATCACCATACCGTACCGTACTCTCTCCCCTACCATAACTATCTCTCGCTACACCATCACCCATGCTTGCTGCAATATCATTTGCATAATGATGGATCTAAGCATCTCCTCATCACCGCCTTCATACGGTTATCTCATACCAGGGTGATGCTATAAGGATGCTGCTACTTGGTGAAGGAGTCTCGGCTTGCGAAAAGTACTTGGAGAAGTCGAGTGTGTTTGAGAGAGAGTGAGCGAGGGTGTATGTGTGCTTAGAGAGAGTAAAATAGATAGATAGATAGATAGAGAGAGACAGAGGAGAGAGAGAGAGAGAGAGAGAGATAAAGATAGATAGATAGATAGATAGATAGATAGATAGAGAGAGAGAGAGAGAGAGAGAGAGAGACGGAGAGAAAGAAAGAGAGAGAGAGAGAGAGAGAGAGAGAGAAAGAGAGAGAGAGAGAGAGAGAGAGAGAGAGAGAGAGAGAGAGAGAGAGAGAGAGAGAGAGAGAGAGAGAGAGAGAGAGAGAGAGAGAGAGAGAGAGAGAGAAGAGAGAGAGAGAGAGACGGAGAGAAAGAGAGAGAGAGAGAGAGAGAGAGAGAGAGAGAGAGAGAGAGAGAGAGAGAGAGAGAGAGAGAGAGAGAGAGAGAGAGAGAAAGAGAGAGAGAGAGAGAGAGAGAGAGAGAGAAAGAGAGAGAGAAAGAGAGAGAGAGAGAGAGAGAGAGAGAGAGAGAGAGAGCTCTATACAACGTTGATTCAATCAAGCCAAAAACATATTGCAAGATAAAAAAAATAACTATAAAGGATTCAAATATCAACATATGACGACGTTCACGCTTGCAATTAAGTACTGAAAGCCTTAGGGTACGAACGTGACGATGCTGCATCTCAAGTTCTCACTTACGAGACCTTTCTGAAGTAGATAAAAAAAAATAAAAAAAGATATATGTAGATGCGTCTGTCGATTGCATAATTATAGAGAATCGATGACTTATTGTAATGAATCCCTGAACACAACTTTGGTAGAATTCATCCGCTTCGTGGAACAAATCTACTGAGACCATGGAAAAGGAAAAAGAAAAATAAGCTGTATTCTTACTACAGCTAGATGAAAAAAGAAAAAAAAGAAAACGAGAGAGGAAAAGAGATTGAGGGAGAATGAATATATATTATATATATATATTATTATATATATATATATATTGTAGTGTGTGTGTGTGTGGTGTGTGTGTGTGGGGTGTGTGTGTGTGTATAATATATATATATATATATT
>NC_061847.1:30480361-30490361 GCF_019202785.1 Penaeus chinensis
ATTCTTGCTTTTACGCTCTTAAGTACCTTTTTTTCCCTTTTTTTCGTTTTTTTTTGCTTTTATTTTCCTTTTTTTCTTCGCTTCTGTGTTCTGTTTGTTTATATTTATCTGGCTCTGGCTCTGGCTCTCTCTACCTATCTATCTACTTACCTATATTTTTATCCATTCATCTATCTATGTATCTTTTCCCTCCCCTTTCTCTCTCTTTCTCTTTCTCTCTTCTTCTTTTCCTTCTCTCTCTCTCTCTCTCTCTCTCTCTCTCTTCTCTCTTCTTCTCTCTTCTCTCTCTCTCTCTCTCATTCTCTATCTCTCTCTCTCCTCTCTCTCTCTCTCACTCTCATCTTTCTCTCTCTCTCTCTCTCTCTCTCTCTCTCTCTCTCTCTCAATTTCTATCTCTCTCTCTCTCTACTTTCTATCTCTTTCTCTCTCTCTCTCTCTCACTTTCTATCTCTTTCGCTCTCTCTCTCTCTCACTTTCTATCTCTTTCACTCTCTCTCTCTCTCTCTCACTTTATATCTCTTTCTCTCTCTCTCTCTCTCTCACTTTCTATCTCTTCCTCTCTCTCTCTCTATCTCTCTATCTCTCCCTTTCTATCTCTCTCTCTCTCTCTCTCTCTCTCTCTCTCTCTCTCTCTCTCTCTCACTCACTCTTTCTCTCTCTCTCTCTCTCTCTCTCTCTATCTCTCTCTCTCTCTCTCTCTCACATCTTTCTTCTATTTTTCCCATTTAATTTAATTCTAATCTGTCTCGCTAATCTACTTACTCTGGCGCATCCATTTACACGCCAGGTTTCAATGTTGTTTTTTTCCTAATGTTTCTTCATTAATCAACAACTTGAAAAACTAACTTAGTGACTATCATCACTGATAACACTTCTTTCGTGTTTCTGCTCCCTGTCTTTTTTGCATTATCCAGTAATCCCTCTCTTCTATAAATCACAAATGGCTATCAGTAATATTTAATCCATTGCCGCCGGGGAAAATAAATAAAAAATGGGGAAAATGCTGTGCTCATTTTTAAAAATGTTTTTTTGTGAAATGTCTCTGTACATAGATGGCTCTGCTAGTACTTAGCCACAAAGGAGTCAATTAGTAGACCTTGTGACCTTATCTGATTTCACCTTTCCTTGAATTGGCGGGGAAAAACGTATTTTTTACTAGTGATATAGATATCGATGGTGTCATTTTATTATAAACATTATAATTACTATAATGTTATAAACATTACTAACAGCGAAATAAAATAACGTAAAATATTTTCATAGATCAATGATAAGGGTAAACGGCGAGACAGGCAGTACTCGTAACTGGCTCAGTGTAGCCATCTATGTGGAAAAACAATTAAACAAGTAAACTCACAGTGGGCATGGCATGTACGTATCTATCTATTTATCCATCTTTCTCTCTTTTTCCTTCCCCCCCTCTCTGTCTCTCCCTCCCCATCCTTCTCTCTCTCTCTCTCTCTCTCTCTCTCTCTCTCTCTCTCTCCCCTCTCTCTCCCCTCTCTCTCTCCCTCCCTCCCTCCCTCCCCTCCCTCCCTCTCTCTCTCTCTCTCTCTCTCTCCTCTCTCTCTCTCTCTCTCTCGGATGTAGAGAAAGAGGAAAATGAGGAGACAGGCAAAAGATACACAAAACAAAGAAAGAAAAACAGAAGATAATGAAAAGAAAAGAAAAGAAAAAAGACAGAGAGATAGGATAAAAGAAAGTCACCAAGACTCTTTCCAAAGTCCCTCCTCCCCCCCCCCCCCCCGGCCCCACCCTCGTCCTTTATCCCCACCTTCATAAACCCCAATTGTACAAAAATTTACTCCGGCAGTACATTAGAGGATTAGGAAGAAAAGTGGCACCAGTTATCCTCACGCTGACTCGAGGGCGACCCCCGAGCTCAGGTCCTAAAGAGGATTACCTGCTGTTATCTCACCCGGGGGACACTTAGCTCTGTCACTAAGTGATTTGGCCGGCCCTGCTTGCTGTCAGGAAGACTGGCAGAGTGGCTGTCAAGGAGGGCTGTCATGAAAGATGTTAAATGGGTTGTCAAGCAAGGCTGTTAAGGAAGTCTGTCAAGGAGGGCTGTTGGGTTGTCAGCAGGACTGTCAAAGTGGTTGTCAATAAGGGCTGTCTGTTTGAAGGGCTGCCAATGAGGCCTTTTAGGAAGACTTGCTCAATGGGTATTTATTAGCATTGTGCAAGTCTTCCACTTGGCAGAAAGACTAGTATTTTCAGGAGGACTGATAGATAGCCTGTCAAAAATGCTGTTAATTGGGACATATGATGCGTTTCAAAAGAGATTGTCTGCTTCGATGTTGCATTGCTGTTTGGCAAACAATCTATCTGCATTTATATTTCCCTGTGATTCGTTACTATTTTACAGTGCTCTAGATCGACCTCTCTATATCCCGTTTTCTCATTCGCATTTTGTTCTATTAACTAATCCAATTTCACGGGAAGCTTTGACTTAGTTGTGATAAAAGCATATTAATCCTCGATTGATCCGATATCAGAATACGTAATTTAGCATTTTTAGTCCCGACTTTGAAGCTATACCACTGTATTCATTCCCATCAACCCTTCATTAACATCGGGTTACATAAACGTCTTTTATGCATCCTGACGCTATCTATTTACCAAATTAGCTAATGATGTTTTAAGCTCATTACGGAATCGAACAATTCTTTCAGTCAGATCTGTAGAGTGGTTATGATAGCCATTAAGTGAACTGTTAAATATTAGCGTTCACAAGTGGTTTAATTTTGATTGCGAGTGTATTTAGCTAAACAAGGTTTTATTTGGATGCGTTTGTGGTTAACACGTGGTTTTGTTTGACTGTGTTTGTAGTTAGATAAATAAGATTTAATTTGTTTGTGTTTGTAGTTAGCTAAACTAAATTTGATTTGATTGTGTTTGTAGTTAGCTGGACATGTGGTTTCATATGATTGCGTTCGTATATAAATAGTTTCATTTGAAAGCCTTTTTTTTTTTTTGCGTAACAAATTATTTTGGTTAATTGCGTACGAAGTGAGTCAGTAAATCCTTTGATTTGCATGAAAATGTACATTCGTAGCAAATGTTTTTTCCTCTCTCTTCTTTTTTGTAGTTAACAAATACCACTATTTAGCTGCGTTTGTTTTGTAAAAAAGGCTTTTTAATTCCTCTTCTAACATCACTCTTGCGCGTCTGACAAAGGTGCATATGCAGATAACATTTATTTTTTAATGTATTTTTTACGAAACAGATTTATATATATCTATAAACTCTATATATATCTATATCGTGGGTGTGTCAGACACGTTATAATATGTATAAAGAAAAAGGATCTCACACACCTAAACACACAAAGACATACACAAACACACACGCACACACACAAACACACGCCTTCACTCACACACACACACACACAAACACACGCCTTCACTTACATACACACACACACACAAGCACACACACATATACACATACACATACACACACACACACACACACACACACACACACACACAAACAAGCACACATCTTCACTCACTCACACACACACACACACACACACACACACACACACACACACACACACACACACACACACACACACACACACACACACACACACACACACACACGAGCACACACACACATACGCACACACACACACACACACACACACACACACACACACGAGCACATAACATCATTTGGTAAACAGAAATCAGAAAAATAAGAGGTAAAATGGGGAAGAAAGAAAATAAAGAGGAGAGAGAAGATGAGGAAATGTAGTAAATATTGGGAATGAAAAAATGAAGAAGAGAAAAAGAAGAAATTAATCGAGAGACAAATAAAGAAGAAGAAGACGAAGAAGAAGATGGAGAAGAGTAACTACAGATAAACAGAAAAAAAGGTAGAAGAGAGAGAAACAAAAGAAAAGGAGATAGAAGAGAGAGAAACAAAAGAAAGATAAAAATAAATAAAAAAAAAGAAATAATAAAGAAAGAAAGAAAGTGAGAAAAAAAGAAAGAAAGGAAGAAAGAAAGAAGAAGAAAAAAAGAGTGATAATAATGAAGAAGAAGAAGAAGAAGAAGAAGAAATAATCGAAGAATAAGATAATCATTCTCTTTGTTCTGCCTTATTATATTTTATTCCCCATTACCTGCTTCCCCCTCCTCTCAATGTCTCCATTTCAGATAATTTCACTTTATTTAGCCCGGTGAGATATTTACTTTTCCCATACACCCATGGTAATACGTACACGCACACACACACTCACACACACACACACACACACACACACACACACACACACACACACATACATAAACACATACATAAACACACACACACACACAAACGCTCACGTACACACATACACATACTCATAATCTTACATATGCATACACACATAAACATACACACACACACACACAAATAAAAATAATATAAAGAAACAAAGATCAAACGAAAGAAAGAAAGAAAAAGGAGAGAAAGGAAGAAAGAAAAAGGGAGAGAAAGAAAGAAAGAAAGAAAGAAAGAAGGAAAGAGAAAAAGACAAAAAGGACTAAAACGAAAAGAGAAAAAGACAAGCAAAAAAAAAAAAAAAAAAAAAAAAGGAAAGAGAGAGAGAGAGAAAAAAAAAAAATGCAAAAAAAAAAAAAAAAAAAAAGCAACGGATAAACAGAAATGAAACAGCGTCCTTCGGCGTCCTAGAATCACTTGCTTCATTTTCCTTTAATTAGATGAATCAAGGACTTGGCTCATTACGTCCCCGCGATCACTCGACACAAAGATAGCCCGAGACCTCAATGGGAAACGTGTCATTTCCTTGGGGTTTTTCTTGTTAGTTTCTATGTTTTTATTTGCTTTCTTTCTCTCTCTCTCTCTCTCGCTCTCTCGCTCTCTCTCTCTCTCTCTCTCTCTCTCTCTCTCTCTCTCTCTCTTTATTTCTTATTTTTTCTTTTTCTTTTTTTCTTTTTTTTTAAATTTCTATTGCTTTCTCTCTTTCTTTCTCTCTCTCTCTCTCTCTCTCTCTCTCTCTCATTTTTTCTCTCTTTTTTTTCTCTTTGTCTTTGTTTTCACTTTCTTTCGTTCGAAGAGGGAAGGAGAGGGAAGGGAGGGAGGGAGGGAGGAGAGGAGAGATAATGGGTGGGTTGGTGGGTGGGTGAGGGTGGAGGGGGTAAGGGTAGGTGGGGGGAGGGATGAGGGGGTGAAGGCGAAGGCGGGTGATGGGGGAGGGAGGAGATCGGGTGGGGGAGGTAGGGAGGAGGTAAAGATGATCGGGGTGAGGGGAAGGGGGGGGGGGGTTGTGACTGAGTGAGGGTGGGGGTGGGTGGGAAAAGGGAAGATTGGGTGGAGGGTGGGCGGGAAGGGAATAGGGGGTATATGGGGGGAGGAGAAGAGGTAAGAAGGAATGAGGGAGGAGGGGAAGATAATTCTTGGGAGAGAGGAGGAGGGTGATAAAAGGTATGAGAAGGAAGAGACCGATGATCGAGGGGAAAGGCGAAAGAGGAAAATCTTTGAAAATTTCTCCTTTTGTCTGTAATGTTGCAATTTTCATTTCCATTTTCATTTTTTTTCTCTCATATTGCATAAATTCTAGGTTACGAGTATCATACGGCTTGGCAACCAATTATTGATTTATCGGGATGTATATTTTCTCTCTGTCCACTTTTGCTTCTTCTCTTTTCTTCTTCTCTCTCCCTTCGTCGGATTTTCTCTCTCTTGTATTTTCTTTATTTTCTCCCTCTCTTTAATTCAGTCATTCTCTCTCTCTCTCTCTCTCTTTCTCTCTCTTTCTCTCTCTCTCTTTCTCTCTCTCTCTCTCTCTCTCTCTCTCTCTCTCTCTCTCTCTCTCTCTCTCTCTCTCTCTCTCTCTCTCTCTCTTTCCCTCTCTTCTTTCTTTCTATTTCTGTCTGTCTATTTTTTTTTCTCTCTCTCTTTCTCTTTCTCTCCCTTCATTTAACCGTTCTCTTGTTTCTGTATCTGTCTATCTGTCTCTTCCTCTCTCCCTTCTACTCCCCCCCCCCCTTTCCCTCTCCCTCAGAATCCCTCCCCCTCCCCTACCCTCTTTCCTTCCCCCCCCACCCTTTCCCTCTCCCCCTCCCCCTTCCCCCTTCCCCTCCCTCCCTCTCCCTCCCTTCCTCATTAAAAGACAAAGGCCCATTACCTATGAAAGTATTGACCACACCACACAGATACTTTCATACTTTCACTGAATATTACAAAATGCGTTCAATCACTGGCTTTATCCAATGGCTGTATCCACCCGTCACCCTCTCGCATATCCATCAATATTACTCAGTTCCATTTAATACATCAGTTGATAATCTCCCTATTGACTGTGTGTCTGTTTGTATCCGGGTGTATGCATGTCCCATTTCTGTTTGTTTGTTTTTTTGTTTTTGTTTATAGAATAATAATAAATAAAAGTGAGATGAAAGGAACGATGGAAGAAGGTAGATATTTGTTTATATGTCTATCTGTTTATCTGTTAGTGTGTGACCTGGTTTTGTTCATAATAGAATGAACAATTGTTCAATCCCTCGCTTAAAATGTGTAGGATAAACGTAATGTTCTTTGAGAGAAGAAAGAAAAGTTGAAAATATAAGAAATTAAAAAGAAAAGGAAGAGGATAATATTTACCTATATATCTGTCTGTTTATCTATCTATCTATCGGACTGCTATATATCTATCCATTCATCCATCCATTAACTTACCTATCTAACTACCAACCTACCTATCTACCCACCTACCTACCTATCTACCTACATACCTATCTATTAATCTATTTATCTACCAGTCTACCTATCTATCTATCTATCTATTTATCTACCTGTCTGTCTATCTATCTATCTATCTATCTATCTATCTATCTATCTATCTATCTATCTATATATTTACCTATCTATCTATCAATTTATCAATCAATCTGTCTATCTGTCTCTCTGTTCATCCACATATCTACTCAAATAAAATACTTGTTGTTTTCCCTTTTGCCAAAATGGAGACAAGAATATAAATAGATTTAAAAAATGATGGAAATAAGCGTGCCGGGAAGATGGAGGAAGGGGGGTGGGGGAGGAGAGGGAAGGGGAAAGGGGTTGGGGGAGGGAGAAGGAAGATGGAGGAAAGGGGAGGGAGAAGAAAGGGGAAAGGGGGGGGGGGGGAGGGAAAGGGGGGGAGGGAAAGAGATAGGGAGGGATAAGGGGGGGGGGGGAAGAAGAAGGAGGAAGTGGGAATAGAGGAAGGATAGGGATAAAGGGAGGGAAAAAGAGAAAGGAGGGATATCGGACGAAGGAGGAAGCGGAGAGATAGGGGGAGGGACGAGAAAGAGGAGAAGAAGAAGGATAGAAAAAAGAAGAAGGAGAAAAAGAGAGAGGAAAAAGATGGAGGGAAGAGGGGGGGATAGGGGCTCGGATAGGAGTGTGTGTGTAGGGAGGGGGGGGGGGTGTAGTCAGGAGGAACACACCCAGCCGCGTCACGTCCATCTATCGGCTGAAAATTCCGCAAGAAATTTGAACCTTTGATGAACGGGTATCAAACGACGGTCGTCCTGGTGATGCCTTCGAAGTGGTAGGATAATCAGCCGCTTAATGTGCATGGGTGGGCGTGGGTGGGCGTGGGAGGGGAAGGGAGGGGAAGGGGGAGTCAGAGGAGTGGGCGCGTGGGCGTGGATGGGAGGTTGGGGAGATGGGCGTGGGAGGGGAAGGGAGGGGAAGGGAGGGGTATGTGGATGTAGAAGGGGGGAGGGGAAATGGGCGTGTGGATAGGCATTTGGGCGTGATGGGGGCAGGGATGGGGAAGGGCATGGTATAGAGGTAGACATATGGGCGTAACAATGTAACGATGGAAAGGGCATGGGCGTGTGGGCGCTTTAAGGTGCCGAGGGCAAGAGATCGGCTAGTGGGCGTGGCAGGGGCAGTAGGAAAGGCTTGTGGGCGTGGCGAGGACAGGGGAATCAACCAGTGGGCGTGGCGAGGACAGGGGAATCAGCCAGTGGGCGTGGCGAGGACAGGGGAATCAGCCAGTGGGCGTGGCGAGGACAGGGGAATCAGCCAGTGGGCGTGGCGAGGACAGGGGAGAGACAGTAATGGAGAGGAGGAAGCATAAGAGGGGGGGGGGGGGCAAAGCAAGAAAAGATAAGGGAAGGGAGGGAAGAATAGAGAATGAAGGGGAGATAAGGAGAGGGGGGTAAGGGGATGGGGAAGGGGAAGGGAAGAAGGAGAGAGATAGAGAGAGAGTAAAGGAGGAGCGAAAGGGGGAGAGAAAAGGGAGATGGGGGTAATTATGTTAATAACATTATGGTAATAATGATAATGATAAAATTAATGATAATAATGATAATAATAAAATGATCATAATAATAGAAATAATAGTGAAAACAACAATAATAGTAACAATAACAATACTGATAATAATCTCTCCCTCTCTCTCTCTCTCTCCCTCCTCCGTCCCTCTCTTCTTCTTTCTTCTATCCCTCTATGTTCCTCTTCCCCCTCTTTCTACCCCCCTCTCCCTCCCTCCCTCCCTCTCACACTCCCCCTCCCTTCCCCTTCTCTATTCTGGGAATATGACAAATTTTCCTTAGTCAGTTCGATTTGCTTTTGCCTTGTCTGGATTTCTTGTAGAAACGCGGAGGAAAAAAAAAAAAAATCTCTTTTTATTTGCAATCTAGGTTGATGGAAATCTATTGATGTCGGAAAACAGCTGGCAGAACGATACGCAAAATATATTTATTATGATTTTAACAAGCATGCGATGCCGTTCATCTGTAGCGTTATCCGTTTTTTTTTAAATTGTTTGTTTGTATCTTAAGGGATGTCGTTATATACATTATCATATCATAGACGTGTGTTTTAGATGATCAATATCTGGAAGGTCGTCAAATAACGTATATCTGTAGGAGTATAAAATCAAAAGAATGGTCAGAGTCATTATTATCTTGCTCGAAAACGTCAATCACTGAAGCACTAGTGAGTTTGATTTTGCCTTTGCAATATATTATGCTGATATAATAAAACAAATCTCATTTGTCATAAAATAATGCATCGTGATTATTCTTGTTGTTATAATAATATTATCACCATCATTATCATCACCGTTATTTCATCCTGATAAGAACAATATCAGCATTATCAGTATAATCAACATCAACATTAACATTATCACCATCAACATCATCAATATTTTTCTTTCACAAGTCACTCTTAGCGTTTTTATCCACCAATAAGAAGGTTTTTAAATTCTATTTTGGATAACAACGCCATCTTTCGTCTTTCATCATCTTCCTTTTTTTCTTGAGTGAAAATCGGCTCAAAAAAAGGTAATAGCTTCTTGATCCATTATATCGTTAGAGTGGCGGATATAGTGGTCTGGAAAAACCTGTCTGTTGGTTTGTCTGTCTGTTTATATGTCTTTATTTTTGTTTGTCTGGGTGTGTGTGTGTGAGAAACAGGGGGGGTGGGGTAATGTGTGGGGTGGAGTGGGTGGGGGGAGGGTGTGCGTGTGTTTGTGTGTGTGTGTGTGTGTGTGTGAGTGCTTGTGAGTATGTGTGCGTGTATCTTTTCCTCTCTTTCTTTTTTCCTTTTTTTTTTTCTCTTGATTTCTTTCATTCTTTGTCTCTGTTTTTCTATCTCTTTCCCCATTCTCCTCTTTCTCTCCATCTATCCATCTCTCTCCCTCTAGCTGTCAGTCAGTCTATATATTCATCTACACACCTATCCATCCAAACATACGCACCCACACAAAAAACAAACAAAAAACAAACTCCAACACACACACAAAAACAAACACAACAAACTCTCACACACACAAACACCGACACACATGCACTAATTTACACACACACACACACACATACACACACACATACACACACACACATACACACACACACACACACACACACAGACGTACACACACACACACACACACACACACACACACACACAACACACCATCACATACGTAAATGGAAACGATATGCGTGAGTTTTCGAGAATTCACATCAAGACCCCC
>NC_061847.1:30510361-30512861 GCF_019202785.1 Penaeus chinensis
TCAAAATCCTCATTTGAAAGAAGGCGAAAATCTTGAAGGAGACCATAGGATAAATAGCATATCTTGTGAACTGATTAAGTATTCTTTATCTTTAACATTATTCTTTCAAATGAGACAAAATAATCATATTGCATGTGCAGTTGAATAATGATTGTCTTTTGTTGTTGCTCTTATTATTATTATTATTATTATTATTATTATTATTATTATTATTATCATCATCATCATCATTATTATTATTATCATTATCTTTATTATTATTATTATCATTATCTTTATTATTATTATTATTATCATTATTATTATTATTATTATTATTATTATTATTGTTATTATTATTATTATTATTATTATCATTATTATTATCATTATTATTATTGCTGTTATTATCATTATCATTATTATTATCATTTTTGCGTTATGTGACAGACTAATGAAAACGATTTAGTTAATATTGCTAATTTATATTTTAATCTCTATCTCTCCAGACAAAATATCTACACACCATCATTATCTGCATCACCCTTGTCATCAACGCATCACTCAGTTCCATTATTATTATTTTTTCCATCATCGCCCTTTCCACTCCCTCTCCCCCTCCCCCTTCCCCCTGCCATGGCCGAATCCCTCAATTCCATTTTTTTCCACCATCACCCTTCCTCCGCCTCCCCCCCCCCCTTCTACCCCTCCCCCCCCCTGCCATCACCGCATCACTCAATTCCATTTTTTCCCCACCATCGTCCCTCCCCCTTCCCCACCTCCACATCTCTTCCCCAACTCCTCCCCTCCCCCTTCTCCCCTCTCCCCTCCATCTCCCCCTCCTCCTCTCCTTCCCCAACCCATCCCCTCCCCCTTCTCCCCTCTCCCTTCCATCTCCCCCTTCTCCCCTCTCCCCTCCATCTCTCCCTCCTCCTATCCTTCCCCAACCTCTCCCCTCTCCCCTTCCATCTCCCCCTCCTTCTATCCATCCTCCCTCACGCCCATGTCTCGCCGATGTACACGACGGACCTAAATCATTCTTTCCACGCCCACCAATCTCACGCCCACCGCACAGGAGACGCAGCAGCTGTACCGGCGAATCTATTTTACGTGCGCACCTGACAGTCGCCAGGGGTGGCACGAGGCTGGAACAGCTGTTGGATGCTGTGTTTTGGGTGTCAGAGGTTGGGCGGGGGGGAGGGGGGAGGGGGGTAGGGTTGTGTGTATGTGCGTGTGTTTTTTGTGTGTGTGTGTGTGTGTGTGTGCTGTATGTATCTGTTAGTATATTTACAAGCTTATATATGTACACACATAACTCAGAAAAACAAACGAAATCACATTCAAACAGCCAGTTCACACACACACAGACAAACACACACACACACACACACACACACACACACACACACACACACACACACACACACACAAGCACGGAGATTCCCATAGCGTCCCAAGACCTCGATCATTCCCTGATTTCGTGTCTTTCTGTAGGACACTAAATCACGGGATGGTCTTCCCCTCAAAAGGCTATGTACTGGACGCCCTCGACTTAGGGAAGCAAATGAGATGGATAGGGAAGGGGGAGGGGAGGACTTGGGGAGGTAGAAGGAGGAGGAGGGAGGAGGAGGAAGGAGGAGGAGGGGGAGGGAATAGAGGGAAGGAACTGGGGAGGAAGAACAAGGAGGAGGAGGAGGAGGAGGAGGGGGAGGGGAAGGAGGAGGAGGAGGAGGAGGAGGAGGAGATGGAGGAGGAGGAGGAGGAGGGAAGGAATTTGGGAGGAAGGAGGGAAGGAATTTAGGAGGAAGGAGGAAAGGAACTGGGGAGGAAGAAGGAGGAGGAGGAGGGAATGGAAGAAGGAACTGGGTAGGAAGACGGGGAAAGAGGAGGAGGAGGAGGAGGAAGAAGAGGAGGAGGTGGCGTAGTGGTGGAAAGGGAGGAGGAGAAGGAGGAGATGGAGGTGGAGGTGGAAGTGGTGAAGGGGGAGGAGGAAGAGGAGAAGGAAAAGGAGAAGAAATGTGAAGAGGATGAGGAGGAAGCTTAAACAATAAGAAGAAGGTGAAGAGGATGAAGAGAAGAAACAGAATAGAAAAAAAGAGAAGAAAGAACGAGAGGGAGAAACGATATAAAGAAGAAAAGAATGATAAAAAAAATCGCACATTGATATAACCACTCAGTATAATAAATACAAAAGTAAAAAAAAAAAAAAAAAAAAAAATGATAAAAAAGAAAAAAAGAAATATGATAATATGAAAAGAGTAAATAACTAAGTATAGATTAACATATTTCAAGGTAATTCAGCTTCGATGTCCGTCAAAAAAGAAAAAAGAAAAAAAAAAGCCATTTCATTTGATCGTTAATGAAGTTCGTTAATGATGATTTGAGGCGCCGAAAATCTTTTAATTCATTTCCCACTTTAAAAAAAAAAAAAAAAAAAAAAAAAATTGTCGCCTATTTTTGTGTCAAGTTTGATATTGTATTTTTTTTTTCTCTCTCTCTTTTTATTTATTTATTTTTTTTT
>NC_061847.1:30520361-30522861 GCF_019202785.1 Penaeus chinensis
CTATAAACGCAACAACGTTATTAATAGTTATTATGACAAGACTGATTTTGATAATGAATGGTAAGGACTGTAACCACGAAAACACGATAACAATGGTAACAACGATAACAAAAACAGCAGTCTAGACAAAATCCCACAATCAACGAAGCTTCTTCCCTTTTAAAAACACAAACAAAAAACATGCAGATTAGGAACATGTTTTAAGCATGTTTGAAAAATATGGCACGACTTTCCTTTCAATGGCCTTGAGTCACGGGAAAAACATCCTTTTGTTCGCTCGTTATAAAGGCGGTTTTGAAAGAAGGGATTATGTAATCGGTAATTAGGGTGATGCAATTTACCTCTTTTTATTTATCTATCTATTATCATTATTATCTTTTATTGTTACTAATTATTATTGGCGGGGGGGGGGGGGGGGTGAGGGTATATTTTTTTATTGGAAAGAGAAAGAGAATACATAACGATCATTCATTTTTTATTTCTTAAATTTTTAAAAAGAGGTAACGGAATACACAAAATCAATCATGTATTTCTTTTTTGCTTTCTTCTTCTTCTTCTTTTTCTTCTTCCTATTCATCTTCTTCTTGATTCTATTCATCATAATCTTATTATTATTGTTATTCATAATCTTATTATTTTTCTTATTGATTTTCTTCTTCTTCTTCTACTTCTTTTTTTCTTCTTTTTCTTCCAATTCATCTTCTTCTTATTATTCATCATCTTCTTCTTCCTATTCTTTTTTTCCCCTTCTTCTCCTTTTCCTTCTCCTTCTCCTTCTCCTCCTCCTCCTCCTCCTTCTTCTTCTTCATCTTTCTCTTCTTCTTCATCATCCTCTTCTCCTTCTACATCTCCTCGTTCACATATCTCTCTTTTCTATCCTTTTTTTCTTCCTATTTTCTTATCCCAATAATTTACATATTTTTGCCTTTCTATTTCACCATTTTTTTCTTCTTTCATAATTTAGTTGTTTTTTTTCCCACCTTGACCTGTCCGGGATCGTTTCCTTGACCTTTGACCTTTGTTTATCTTTGTTTCATCAGCAATCAGTGATTAACATTATAAGAGGCAATATATTATCAACTATAATTGACGCTTCCCTTTGGTATTTTTTTGCGAATATCATTATTTTAGTTTGTATCATAGTCATTCTTAGTGTATATGATGAATATTCGTTTGTATATGTCGTAATGGCTGTTTTTGTTTTGATTATTGTTGGTGTATATTATGATTATTGTGTTTTTAGATGACAATTGTTTTGTTTATGTATTTTTATGGTTGTTTGAGGATATTATTGTTACTCTTTTTATATGTTGTGATTATTGTCTGTGTGAACTATAATTGTGTATCTTATTTATTATTCATTTGATTATGATTATTTGTCTGTATGAAGCCTTACCCCCCCCCCTCTATTACCTCCCCTCCCCCCCTTTCCTTACCATTCCCTTTTCCTCCAGTAATTTGTATTCTCCTCTCATTCTCCCTTTTCCCATTCTCCTTCTTTCTCTTCCTTATCCCTCTCTTTCTCCTTTTACTATTTTCCTACCCTCGCCCTTTCCCTCCTGTATGCTTTACCCTCCTTTCCTCTTACCTCTTCCCTCCTCTTCCTTTTTTCTATTATCCATTCCCTCCCATCCATTACCCTTCTTCTTCCTTCCCCCTTTTCGCTGATTTATCAATTCATTTACTTCCTTTTTTCGTATATATCAAGAGAAGCATTGGTCCCTCTCCATGTCATCGACTTAATTTCTTTTAATTAAGGTTATTTCCTTCATCAATTTTCTCACTTTGTTACTCTGTCTGACGTTTTAATTCGATGTGTTCAAGGCAAGGCGAGTTTGGCTGAGATTGTCAGTCATGAATATTTCATGACCGTTTTATGACGTAAAGCGATAGATCATGCAGTGAGATGAAAGAGTATCGAATTTATAAAATATAGCGTAAACATAGTGTGAAGAAAAAACGAGGAGAAATGATGTTTTCCAACAAGAAAACAAGAAAATACAAACAAGTACAAAGAGAAAGACGAAAGAACATGAACATTTATATTTCCATCGTCTTTTATAGAGTTGATAAAATATAGTGTAAAGATAGTGTAAAGAAAAAGCGAGGTATGGTGTAAAAACTGAACTGAAATGAATAAGAGGTGGCATAAAAAAAAAAAAAAATATGAATTGAAGTGATATGAAAAATAATTATGGAATAGGACTGCCCATTTTAGATTTAGATGATCAAGTATACTGTGAAAATCATGGAGCATAAATAAAGTGAAATGGAACGATATGACTGGCCAGATCAGATGATACTTATTGTGAATTAATTTACTATTTATCCTGATGAATAACGAGGCATAAGTATATGACAAGTGTTCAACAAAAGCTCATTACAAAATAACAGGGATTTAATTTTACACATACACTTAGCAAATACTTAAATCATGTCACAAAATACGAAAAAATAATTAAACTTTTCCACAGTCACAGTGGCCATAACCATCAGAATG
>NC_061847.1:30527861-30530361 GCF_019202785.1 Penaeus chinensis
GGAAAAGAAAACAAAGAAAAACAAAGAGACAAAGAAAAAGAAAAAAAAGAAAAAGAAAGAAAGAAACAAAGAAAAAGAAAAAAGAAGAAAAAGAAAGAAAGAGAGAGAGAGAGAAAAAAAGCTTATTATCAAGTTCCCGCAAACAAAAATTTCTGGCGTCGCGTGTCAAACAATAATAATCACAACATTTAGTTTTAGCAAGGGCCGGAATCCAAGTTGTAATTTAGGCCACGGTCGAAGGAAAATGCTAATATTTCGCGAGTAAAACAGAGTCTGCATGTTCATTTTGTTTTATTATTATTTTTTTTCAAATTCATTTTTTATGGAACCCGCTGCGGAGTAAATAGTTGTTATTTGTCTGTCAGTGAGATTATGTCATTTTCTGTTATTTTTCTTAAAGATATATTCGTTATAAAAGCACGATGTAAGCGGAGTGAATGTTTGTTTAAGGGTTGGAGCGAAATTTTATAGCGAAACAGTTTGTGTATTTAATGCTAATTGTCCCCGTTTGTGTTACAAAGTAAGAACGTTTAGACCAATGTAAAACTTGTTCATTATGTGAGCTAAAACCCCTCTTTCTCGCGGACTCACACACGCGTACAAGCAGAGAGAGAGAGAGAGAGAGAGAGAGAGAGAGAGAGAGAGAGAGAGAGAGAGAGAGAGAGAGAGAGAGAGAGAGAGAGAGAGAGAGAGAGAGAGAGAGATTGATATATAAATAGATAGATAGAAAGAAAGATAGATCGATGATAGACAGTTAGATAGATAGATCGACAGATACTTAGGTAGTTAGAAAAACACAGAGGAGAGAGAGAGAGAGACAAGAACACACTCACAAAGAAAGAAAGAGAGGGAGAAAGAGAGAGACAAATAGATAGAGAGACAAATAGATATATAGACAGATTGATAGACAGAGAGAGACAGATTGATAGAAAGAGAAAGCAAGGGAGAGAGACAGATAGATAGATAGATACAGAGAGAGAGGGGGGGGGGGGAGATATAGAAAGATAGATAGATAGATAGATAGAGATAGAGAGAAAGAGAAAAACAGAGAGAAAGAAAGCGAGAGATGAGACTCAGAAAAACAAAATTAAATAAACATAGGAAAAAAAAATCAAGCGTGAGATAAAAAGAACAAAAGACAGAGCCAGAGAGAACAATCGAGCGAGCGACAGCGAGCGAGACAGACAGAAAGAGAGACAGAACAAAATAAAAAAAAAGGAGGGGGGAGTAACACTCGAAAAGAAAAAGAAAATTGAAATATCAATACAGGCTGTCATTTCCCCGAGACCACAGGCCAGAATAACAACTGGGCTATTGACAGTTGCAAAGGAAGTCACCCATTGCCATCTCGCTACGGGGCTAAAACGCTCGCTAGAAAACGCGTCGAGAAGAGGAGAGGGTGGAGGGTGGGGAGGGTGAGGGTAAGGGTGAGGGTGAGGGTGGGAGAGGAGTGGGTAAGAGTGGATAAGGGTAAGGGTGAGGGTGGGTAAGGGGCGGGGAATAGTGAGTGTGGGAGGGTGAGGGTGAGGATGGGTGAGGGTGAGGATGGATAAGGGTGAGGGGTTGGATTGTCTTTTTTTGGGGGGAGGATAGGGTGAAAAGGGGGGGAGGGGAGGTGAGGCGATAACGTTGGATAATGTGGCGTTGATATGCTCGTAATTCGTATGATTCTTTTTTTTTATTCTTCTATAGACATACAAACACCTATAGAAAATTCTATGCTTACTTTCCCTTTCTCTTTCTCTCACCTTTTCTCTCTCTCTTAACATTCTTTTCTTTCCCCTCTCTTTCTCTGTCTCTTTCTCTCTCTCTCTCTCTCTCTCTCTCTCTCTCTCTCTCTCTCTCTCTCTCTCTCTCTCTCTCTCTCTCTATCTCTCTCTCTCTCTCTTTTCTTCTCTCTCTCTCTATATATCTCTCCCGTTATTTCCCTTCCTCCCTCTTCTTCGCCTTTCTTGCTATCCATCTTACTCTTTCTATCCTTCCCCCATTCTCGTCGCCCTTACACCTCCCTCTCTCTACTCTCTTCTCTTTCTTTCTTCCCTTTCTCCCTCTCCTTCCCTTCCTTCTCTTCTCTTTCTTTCTCCCCTTTCTCCCTCTCCTTCCCTTCCTTCTCTTCTCCTCCTCTCCTTCCCTCCTGTCTTTCTCTCCCCTCTCCACCCTCCTTTCCTCTGCCCCCTCTTACCTTCCTTTATCCATCCTCTTCATTCTCTCCTCCTCCCTCTGCCTCCTCTCTCTCAGCCTTAACAGACACCAAATCGCCACTCCAACTGCCGATAACTCTCCTTCTCACTCCTCCTCCCTCCTTCCCTCCCTTCCTTAGCCGCTGTCTCTCTCGCCTTCCCTTCTCCTTCTCCTTCTGTCCTTCCTCCCTCCTCCGTCTCTCTCTCTCTCCAAAATCGACACTCCAAATGCCGGTCATTTCCTCTATCGCTCCTTCCTTCCCTCTTTCCCTCCTCGCTCTCCCTCAGCCTTGACAAACACTCCAAATGCCAGTCATTTC
>NC_061847.1:30537861-30550361 GCF_019202785.1 Penaeus chinensis
GGACGTAAAGAATAAGGATAAGGGGAGAGAAAGGGGGGAAGGGAGAGGGAGCTGATAGAAAAATAGGGATTGGGAGATGGAGGAAATGGGATAAGGGAGAGAAGGAGGTGGGGGGGGGGGGTGAGGAGGAAGGGAAGGGGAGTGGGAAGGGGGGGATGTAGGGATTAAAGCAAATGGAAAGAAAGAGGGAAAGGACGAAGGAGAAGGGAGGAGAAAGGCAGAAAGAGGAAGGTGAAAGAGGGAGAGAGTACCTTCTATTCATTATTTATTCATCTTTTGTTCCGTGGAATTTCCGCGGGTCTTGCTAGCCTGTATGAATACTAGAATTCCCATGGCAATAAATTTCGTTCACGTTCAATGTGGAATTCATATTGACGCGTGAGAATAATTATTCCAGTAATGAGCTCTCTTCCCACGAGACTAAATATCATGTTCTGAGTTGCCGCCAGCGCCTCTGTGTCCAAGAACTTATTTAATCGTCTGTATAATTCGATTCTTAGGGATATGGCTGTGTTACAATTGCGTATCAGTGTGAAGAGAGAAGAGAGCGAGAGTGAAGTGGGGGGGAGAAGGGAGGAAGAGAAGAGAGAGGGGGGGGGGAGCCAGAGAGAGAGAGAGAGAGAGAGAGAGAGAGAGAAAGAGAGAGAGAGAGAGAGAAAGAGAGAGAGAGAGAGAGAGAGAGAGAGAGAGAGATAAAGAGAGCGAAAGTGGAGTGGGGGAGAAGGGAGGGAAAGGTGAGAGAGTATGATAAGAGGGGAAGAAGAGAGAAAGAGAAAGTGATGGGGAGTGATTGGAAGAAAAGGAAGGGAAAATGATAGATTCATGTATATTTTGGCAGCTACTGTTCAGTGCAAAGGAGAAGAATGGTCACCACATGCCTGAAGATCACAAATGCGGTGCTTGGTAACAATTATTAGTCGAATATATGCTTATTTGTGAAGCTTTGACTTTGTTCGTACGTCTGGTAGCGTACTGAAACGTTTTGGCGCGCTTTTTGACCGTTAATTCAAAAATATCTTTAACGCCTTCACAATTTTGAATATTTGAAAAAGGGGATTCTTGTTGCCACCTATTTTTATTTCTTATTTTCGTAGACAACTGCTAATATTTTCTTCTGAAAATACATTCACAAAATTTGATACATCCAGAAACACTGGATATTTTACGATACGCCAATAAATAGTGAATTTATCCAATAATAAGTCCGTAAACAATGGATATAAAAAAAATGGGTGCATTTATAATACATATCCAGTACTTATTATTTCGTTTCATGAATTCAGGACTACAAACAAGGATTAAAAAAGGATCTCCAGTCGATCGAGAGAGACTGTTTGGTCACTTTTTGAATAGACAAAAATATAACAGAGATTCGTATATGGTATTCTGAGGGAAGGTTGAAAAAGCTTAGACCTCACTCGGGATTCTTAAGGCTTTAGGAAAATCCCTTCTTTCGTGTCTAGAAAAATATTTCGAAAACAATGAAAACAGATGATTTAGACATTTGTTGATAAAGGTTATATATGCTAATAAAAGTGCTGTTTACGTTTTTATTATTTTTTTATTTTATTTATTTTTTATTTTTACAGTGCATATGGTGTATTCAGTTTGTATGGACTGTCCGTATCTTTGTAATGAAAACAATCTGGTCTTTTTTGCATTCGTCCAGATAATCCACAATAATAAGGCTGATGAAAGTGATCACAATATTAATAATGATGATAATGATGATGATAATAGTAATAGTAATGATCATAATAATGAAAATAATAATGATAATGATAATAATGATAATAATAATAATAATAGAAAACAAATAATTATGATAGTATGTACAAGTATAAAGACCATAACCCTCCTTCATAATAATATCAATCTTTTTACCTCTTCTACTTAACGTCATTACTATTCATATTTCGCCGAGTATGCGTCATATCTGAAATGAACTTGCGTCAGCGTCATGGATTGCACAACGACTGCTGATCAATACCTGTATCACTACTATGTTTTGCAAATGAATATCTCAAGGGTTATTTGCCTGTGGTTATCATTAATTGCGTATCAGTGTGAATGCTGGGAGAGGAGAGCGAGAGTGAAGTGGGGGGGAGAAGGGAGGGAGAGGGGAGAGAGGGGGGGAGCAAGAGAGAGAGAGAGAGAGAGAGAGAGAGAGAGAGAGAGAGAGAGAGAGAGAGAGAGAGAGAGAGAGTGAGAGAGAGAGAGAGAGAGAGAGAGAGAGAGAGAGAGAGAGAGAGAGAGAGAGAGAGAGAGAAAGAGAGCGAAAGTGGAGTGGGGGAGAAGGGAGGGAAAGGTGAGAGAGTATGATGAGAGGGGAAGAAGAGAGAGAGAGAAGTGATTGGGAGTGGATGGAAGGAAAGGGAGGGAAAAGGGAGAGACGAAGATGAGAGGGGAGAAGAGAGACAGAGAGAGAGAGAGAGAGAGAGAGAGAGAGAGAGAGAGAGAGAGAGAGAGAGAGAGAGAGAGAGAGAGAGAGAGAGAAGAGAGAAAGAGATAGATAGATAGATAGAGAGAGAGAGAGAGAGAGAGAGAGAAGAGGGAAAGAAGTGAATGGAGGAAAGAAGGAAGAAAAGGTGAGAGTAAGATGAGAGGGGAATAAGAATATATATATAGAGAGAAGAAAGAGAGAAAAGAGAGAAGAGAAGGAGAGGAAACAAGAGTAAAAAGAAGAATGTGTAAGATGTGAGGGAATGACGATAGAAAGAAAAAAACAGAGGGAAAGAGTTGACCGAAAGAACGAAGGAAATTAAGAAGGAAAAGAAGTGAGGCAAAGAGGAGAGAAAAAAAGTGAAAAGAGGAAAGAGGGAAACAATAAAATGGAGAGAAAATGGAGAAAGGAGGAATAGCTGGAATAAAGGGAAGTTTAAGGAAATATAGCACATAACTGTACATGTGTCTGTGTATGTTATGCGTGTGTACATGTGTGTATATGTGTATGCGTGTGTGTGTGTTTGTGTGTATGGGTGTGTGTGTGTGTGTGTGTGTGTGTGTGTGTGTGTGTGTGTGTGTGTGTGTGTGTGTGTGTGTGTGTGTGTGTACGTGTCTGAGTGATATCGTGTATGCAAGTAAGGCTAATTGCAATCTCTCTTGCAAAAAAAATACTATCTACTCAAACAAACTCATGCAATATCAAATATCAAAGCAACAGCAACCACTTTACTTTATGAATTTATTGTCTAGCTCCTCTTGCTGTATTTTCTTCTTATCAAATCTCTGAAGGGAAGTACTTACTTTAATTAATATCTCTAATGTTAAATTCAAGGATTCTACATAATAAATGAACACCTGTATTAAACGTCTGCTGGAAAGGGCAAATGAGCAACATAACTCACTTTGCAACATCAGCATATGTTGCAAGACAAGACGTGATCACCAGCCCCCGTTGTAGTGCAAGTTACACCTGGTATAGTGTCCGTAATATAGCATTATGTATATGGTGATCATACCGTTATGATGATATGATAATAATCATAATATATAATGCATAATGTCGTTATAATGTAAAGTGTCTCAAGCGATTATCTTCACCTGTCGAGCGGGGTTAACCATTTTCATTTTATCATTACGTTTAGGCCTAAGTTGTTATGCATATTGATGGAGATTTAAGACCTTGCTGCTTGAAGACGCGCGGAATATTAGAAAAGGGGGTTTATCTTCACTCTGTGGGTTACGGTGGGTTATTTTCAACGGCTTTTATGACGCGAAGAATTTAAGGATATTATTGGTATTATAATGATGATGATAATAATAATAAGAAATATTATAATTATTGTTATTATTATTTTCATTATTATTATCATCGTTGAATTTTTTTTATTATTATTATCATTGTTATCATCATTATTGTTATTATCATTAATATATTACTATTATTATTATTACCATTATTATTATCATTATCATCATCATCATCATCATCATCATCATCATTATTATTATTATTATTATTATTATTATTATTATTATTATTATTATTATCATTCATCTTCTTCTTATTATTCTTATTGTTTTTGTTGTCAGCATTGTTAGTGTTATTATTATTCTTATTGTTATTGCTTATTATTATTATAGTTACTATCTTTATTATCATTATGATTATGATGATTATTATTATTGTTATTATTATTATCATTATTATTATTATTATCATTATTATTATTATTATTATTATTATTATTATTATTATTATTATTATTATTATTATTTTTATTATTGTTATCATTTTTATTATTATTATTATTATTATTATTAGTATTATTATTAGTATTATTATTATCATAATTCTTATATGTTCCTGACAGTCCTCTTAAAAGACGTGATAAACTTGATTGGATTTTAAACTTCTTTTATTATAACTTAATCAAAATTTCACTCTCGCTTTATCAAACAGAAATACGATATAATCCAACATGCATAGCAAATACTTGCGTGGCTGAAAAGGCAGTAAAGCACCCGGACAAAAAGAAGAGAGAGAGAGAGAGAGAGAGAGAGAGAGAAATAGATAAAGAGAGAGAGCAAGAGAAGAGAGATAGATAGATAGATAGATAGAAAGATAGATAGATAGACAGACAGATAGATAAAGAGAGAGAGAGAGAGAGAGAGAGAGAGAGAGAGAGAGAGAGAGAGAGAGAGAGAGAGAGAGAGAGAGAGAGAGAGAAGATAGATAGATAGATAAATAGATAAAGAGAGAGAGCAAGAGAAGAGAGATAGATAGAAAGATAGACAGACAGATAGATAGATAAAGAGAGAGAGAGAGAGAGAGAGAGAGAGAGAGAGAGAGAGAGAGAGAGAGAGAGAGAGAGAGAGAGAGAGAGAAGATAGATAGATAGATAAATAGATAAAGAGAGAGAGCAAGAGAAGAGAGATAGATAGAAAGATAGACAGACAGATAGATAGATAAAGAGAGAGAGAGAGAGAGAGAGAGAGAGAGAGAGAGAGACAGAGAGAGAGAGAGAGAGAGAGAGAGAAGATAGATAGATAGATAAATAGATAAAGAGAGAGAGCAAGAGAAGAGAGATAGATAGAAAGATAGACAGACAGATAGATAGATAAAGAGAGAGAGAGAGAGAGAGAGAGAGAGAGAGAGAGAGAGAGAGAGAGAGAGAGAGAGAGAGAGAGAGAGAGAGAGAGAGAAGATAGATAGATAGATAAATAGATAAAGAGAGAGAGCAAGAGAAGAGAGATAGATAGATAGATAGACAGATAGATAGATAGATAAAGAGAGAGAGAGAGAGAGAGAGAGAGAGAGAGAGAGAGAGAGAGAGAGAGAGAGAGAAGCACAACAACAACAAAATGCAACATTAATAATTCAAAACGAAGACATACATTATTCAAACAAGCTTTTGAGCATACATTAATCTTCCGTCTAACACGAGGAGTTTCTTGCCAGTATGTTGGTTTATCCGATTTTTTAGCGAAGCAGATACTAT
Organism: Penaeus chinensis; assembly: GCF_019202785.1. Classification (NCBI taxonomy): domain Eukaryota; kingdom Metazoa; phylum Arthropoda; class Malacostraca; order Decapoda; family Penaeidae; genus Penaeus; species Penaeus chinensis. The sequence goes on from NC_061847.1 coordinate 30,543,306, forward strand.
TGCGTCATTCAGTAGTTTCAAGGCAAGGATTTTAATTTTTACTTTTTTTTTTCATTATCATTCTCTTTATCATATATGAATCTTTGATGTTTATCATAATTATGATAATGATGATGAATATTATTGTCATTATTACTATTATCATTATTATTATCATTATTATTGTTATCATTATTATTATTATCATTATTGTTATTATCATTACTATTATTATTATCATCATTATTATTATTATCATTGTCGTTATTATTATTACTACTACTGCTATTATTATTACTATTATCATTATTGTTATTATTGGTATTATTATTATTATTGTTATCATTATCGTTGGGGGCGGGGGGGGAGGCGAGTGGGGGGGAGGGTCATCAAACGATATTTCATCAATGATTTAAGAACAAGTTTAGATGCTGCAAATAACATTGATTGCTACTGCTCAAGGCTACTTAATTTTAACGTTTATATTGCAACCTTGCACGAGTATTGATCAGCCAACACTTTTCATTACTTTCGTATTTTTTCTCTTTTTTTCTTGTAATTTGATGTGTAAATTTAATCAAGTTCTTTAAAAGATTTGGGGGATGTGTGTGTGTGTGTTTGTTTGTTTGTATTTGTGTGTGTGTGTGTGTGTGTGTATTTGTGCGCGCGCGCGTGTGTGTGTGTGTGTTTGTGCGTGTGTATGTGTGTGTGTGTGTTTGTGTGTGTGTGCTTATGTATGTATGTGTGTGTGTATGTGTGCGTGTGTGTGTTCATATCTCAACTAGCCTCTGATCTTTTAATTGAGAATATCTTCTTAACTCCATAATTCCACAAAAAAAGTATAAAATCTGAATCTAGGTTTTCAATATTCCAACAGCATTTCCTGATACAAAACATACGGAGAAGGAATATCACGATACATAAATCAAAATAAACGAGCCATAATATACGTTACCAAGAGGCACTCCCATAGTACCTCTGTCATATCACCTTACTTACCTTTGGCACTATATATCTACAAATACATTATACCCATTATACTCTATACTACAAAATAATGCGAAGTATCCTGATACCATTCCCCAGGTACTATGAAATAGCCATTAATATTCAGGCTCCTATTATCATAATACCACACTAATGAGATACACTTAATAGAGTAACGTTCATGATATATAAATACAATGAATGAATTACCAAATCATCTAACACATACCAAACCCCTGTACCAACTAGATACCAGTATTTTTCTTTTCTTTCATCCAGTATATATTCACAAGATACCAATGCTTCATACCTAAAGGGTACCAGTAGATTATATGTATCATACCCAGCACATACCCATAAGATAGTAGTGCGTCATACCCAGCACATACCCACACTATACCAGTGCCTTATATAGCGCAGATACCCACGAGATCGCAGTGCATCATACCCAGCACATACCCACAAGCTACCAACTCATTAAACCCACCAGAGACCAATAACCCTTAACCCACAAGACACGCCAACGTTCAACACCCGCAAAATACCCACGATGCCCACTCAGAAGTACCCACACTCGGACGCAAAACACCCACGATACCCACTCAGAAGTACCCGCACCCGACGCTCCACACCCGCAAAATACCCACGATACCCACTCAGAACTACCCACACTCGACGCTCCAAAGCCCTCAAAATACCCACGATACCCACTCAGAAGTACCCACACTCAGCCGCAAAACACCCACGATACCCACTCAGAAGTACCCACGCTCGACGCTCCACACCCGCAAAATACCCACGATACCAACTCAGAAATACCCACACTCGACGCTCCACACCTGCAAAATACCCACGATAACCACTTAGAAGTACCCACACCCGACAGCAAAATACCCACGATACCCACTCAGAAGTACCCACGCTCGACGCTCCACACAGGCAAAATACCCACGATACCCACTCAGAAGTACCCCCACTCGACGCTCCACACCCTCAAAATACCCACGATACCCACTCAGAAGTACCCACAGCCGACAGCTGAAGAGGCGGAGAGAGTAGCTAGCCACAAGTCTGACGAGAGTTCCCTTGAGGCGGAGAGAGTAGCTAGCCACAAGTCTGACGAGAGTTCCCTTAAGTGAAGATCATTGAAGCGGATGATGCAATAGTCCCTCATCAAACACGTTTCTGCTGACGACTCGTAGCCTCAAACTTCCGTAATTGTTTTGTGTGCAGAGTGGAGGGAGGGAGTGGAGGGAGGAAGGGGGGAGTGGAGGGAGGGAGTGAAGGGAGGGAGTGGAGGGAGGAAGGTAGGAAGGTAGGAAGGAGGGAGGGAGGGAGGTAGGAAGGGGGGAGTGGAGGGAGGGAGTGGAGGGAGGGAGGGAGGTAAGAAGGGGGGAGTGAAGGGAGGGAGTGGAGGGAGGGAGAGGAGGAAGGAGGGAGGGAGGGGAGGAGGGAGAGGAGGGAGGAAGGGGTGGAGGGAGGGAGGGAGAGGAGGGAAGGTGGGAGGGAGGGTGGAAGGGGTGGAGGGAGAGGAGGGAAGAAGGGATATGAAGAAAGGGGTGGAGGGACAGAGGGATGGAGGGGTGAGGGGTGAGAGTGAAAGAGTGAACGAATGATAAAGTGTGGATAGGTGGAGGGGTGGAGGGAAAGTGGTAGACATAGGAAGAGAAATGAATGGGAATTGACACTGAAAATGTGAAAGAGCAGGAAAGCAAGGAGATAACGAAGAGATGAGGAAAATTGATGAAGAGGGAGAGATGGAGAGGTGGTGAGTGATACGAAAAAGGAATTAGCGTAAAAATGAGATAGCATGGAAAGGCTCCACGTGACGGAAAGAATAAAATGATACACTCACGTCCACGCACACACACACACACGCACGCACACACACATAAACACACACATAAACACACACACACACACACACAGAAACACACACACACATACACACATAAACACACACATACACACACACACATAAACACAAATACACCCCCCCCACCCACACAAACACACAAAACCTCCCCCCTCCACACACACCACACACACATATAAACACACATAAACACACATCAACATGGCAATAAATGCAAAATGTGATCGTCGAGAGGGCCACCATTCTTTCACCTTGCAGCCAACACAGCAGAAATTTCTATACATATCAATTGCAAATTTCATGGCAAGGACTCGTGAACACTTGGTATGATTTCCAATGCATTGATATTCACGGGTGCGTACATACTGTACATTTTAGGGATGAAGAGGTCTGTATTCAGAAAGGGCCATGGCGTTTACATGTACATTTGGGTACGTACATGTATATATGTATCAGTACAGACACACACATAACACAGAAGGACACACATACATAAGTGAACATGCAACACACACACACACACACACACACACACACACACACACACACACACACACACACACACACACACACACACACACACACACACACACACACACACACACACACACACACACACACACACACACACACACACACACACACACACACAACACACAAAACATGCAATAAAAAGAAAAACTGTAGATTCTAATTACAAATGCAGAAAAACACGAATGGCGAACACGTTAAAAGTTTAACGAATAAGTAAATAAAGAATAAAAAAGTGAACAGACGAATGAATGAATAAACGAACTGACAAATAAATAGAAACAAAAACAAGTAAAAGACGATACGAAGCAAAGACGAGAAGAATTTATCATATTTTTAAAATATATTTAATACAAGCATTCAAACTATTTCGTACACGTTATGACGATGAGGACGCGAATGAAATATGATATTTTACGTTTTTTTTCCTTTTTTTCTGAATTTATTTAATATCTGTGCGTCTGGATTCTCTCTTTTCTTTTTCGCAAATTATTTTTTTCTCTTGATTTTTCTTATGATCGATTTCAAGTTCCTTCTTCTAATTGTTTATGGTCTGTTTTTATTTTTTTCGATTTATTTATTTATCTGTTTATGTCTTTCTCTTTTTTTTCTCTCTGCTTTTCTCTTTTTTCTCATTTTGCGTTTGTTTATTTTTTTTTCTCATTTCATTCTTCTCAATTTTTCCATCTCTCGATTTCTCACTCTGTCTCCTTATATTTTCTTTTCTCTCTCTCGACTTTTCTATTTTTCCTACTTTCTCTTACTCCCAATTCTCCTTTTCTCAATTTCTCTCTCTGTTTCTTTTCTCTTAATTTCTTTCATTCTCACTTTCTCTTACTCCCAATTTCTCCTTTTCTCAATACTTAGCGACATTCTCAGTCTTCTAGGGTTGTTTGTTTTGGTCGTAGATATGCAAATGAGCTTGTGAATATGTAATCGCTTTAGGGAATCTATACTTAAAGGTGTTGCAATGAATGAGGAAAGAGAGAGGGGAAGAGAGAGAGAGAGAGAGAGAGAGAGAGAGAGAGAGAGAGAGAGAGAGAGAGAGAGAGAGAGAGAGAGAGAGAGAGAGAGAGAGAGAAAGAGATAGAGATAGAGAGAGAGAGAGAGTGAGATAGATAGAAAGAGAGAGAGAGAGAGAGAGAGAGAGAGAGAGAGAGAGAGAGAGAGAGAGAGAGAGAGAGAGAGAGAGAGAGAGAGAGAGAGAGAGAGAGAGAGAAAAGGAGAAAGAGGGAGAGAGAGAGAGAGAGAGAGAAAGAGAAGGATAGAAAAAAAGAAAGGGAGAGAGATAAAGAGAGAGAGAGAGAGAGGGGAAAGAGGGGAGAAGAAGGAAAAAAAAAGTGGATGAGAGAGAAGAAAAAAAGTCACACACACACATACACACACACGCACACACACACACACACACACACACACACACACACACACACACACACACACACACACACACACACACACACACACACACACACACAAGCACGCACACACACACACACACACACACACACACACACACACATATATATATATATATATATATATATATATATATATAAACGTACACACCATCAAGTAAATCTATATAGACTGCTGCGTTGTTCGTGACCACTATAGTTGAAACGGCAGAGGAATAAACAATTCAGCGCTTTATTTTTGCGATTTTGTTAGTCAGTGCAGGCATGGCATTACTTGTTAAAATCATGTTAAATTTGCATCAAAAAATCTATCATAAGAAAAAACTCCACTTCATTCTAGTGGTAGTAATTTGTTAATGGATGCCTGCGTTGAACTGTGAATGAAGTATCGAGACTATTTTTACTTAATACACTTAGTCAGTTAATTACATTATGTTTATTATTTATAGGAACTTTAGAATGGGTAACAGTGCATTTTTTTTTTAATCATGATGGCCCAGTGTGCTCTAGGGGATTTTTTTAGAATTAATTTTCTCACGTTATGAAAAAGCTAAGAGTTGTTATTTCTAAATGGGGAAGAGTAATTTTGCAAAGTTACCGGATTTTAAGTTCTGAAATGTCAGTCTTATAGTTGTGGTTCCATCCGTTTGTTCGTAAATGTTTTATGTGTACTCTGTAAAGAGCTCCTTGTCTGTAGGAATGATACGTAGGTATATATGAACACGCACACACATGCATACACGCACACACAGACACATACCTACACCTACACACAGACGCACACCACACACACATGCACACAAGCACGCTCGCTCGCATGCACACGCAGGCACACACACACACACACACACACACACACACACACACACACACACACACACACACACACACACACTCTCTCTCTCTCTCTCTCTCTCTCTCTCTCTCTCTCTCTCTCTCTCTCACACACACACACACACACACACATTTTCTCTCTCTCTCTCTCTCTCTCTCTCTCTCTCTCTCTCTCTCTCTCTCTCTCTCTCTCTCACACACACACACAACCCAACAATCTCCTCCATACAAAAGCACATATACACGACCACCTCCCCAAACGAAAAAATATCACCAACAAGCTCCCTACATTTACCCTCCCCCCACTCCTCCACAACGCTCCCAGCCTCCCCTTCTCCTCTCTCCCCTTTTCCTTCCTAACCCCCCTTCCCCCACTTCATAGACATGGCCCTCCCTGTCCCCCGACTTCCCCATCTCTCTCTCCGCAGATCCTACCTCTTCCCTTTACCTCCCCCCTCCCCCCCCTGCCTTCCCCCTGCCTCTCAACCTCATCCCTTCTTCCCCTCCCCTCTACCTCATCCCTTCCCCTTTTCCCCTCACTCCCCTCAACCTCCTCCCCCTTTCCTCTCCCTCCCTTCCCCTCATTCACCCTTCGTTCAACCTCCTCTCACCTCCCCTTCCTCCCCTTCCCCCTCCCCCTCCCCCTCTGTCCCTCCCCACAAACACACACTCGTTAGCAGTGTTGCCAATCCATCATACTCATGCTGCTTGACACGTGACGTCACTTATTGCCTTCGGGACAAGCTCGGCAACCCTGCAATGCGCCCGTCACAGAATGAATTCAACTCTTCGCTTATTGAATGTCTTTTTGTTTCTGGCGTTTTCTCTTTTTTTTTTCTTTATTATTGTTTGTGATATCTCTCTCTTTCTCCCTCAATCTCTCTGTCTCTCTGTCTCTCTGTCTCTCTGTCTCTCTGTCTCTCTCTCAATCTCTCTCTCTCTCTCTATCTATCTATCTATATATCTCTCTCTCTCTTTCCCTATTTATCTCTAACTCTCTCTCGCTCTCTCGTCCGTCATATAATGAATTCAACACTTCGCTTATCTAGTGTTTTTTTTTTTTTTTTTTTTTTTTTTTTTTTGCTGATGTTTTTTTTCTTTACTATAATTGTTTGTTTTGTTGGGTGTATGTTCGTTTATTTTTCCTTTGTCTCTCTCTCCCTCCCTCTCTCTCTCTCCCTCCCTCCCTCCCTCCCTCTCTCTCTCTCTCTCTCTCTCTCTCCCCCCCCCTCTCTCTCTCTCTCTCTCTCTCTTAAATTTGTATTTTTTTTATGAACGTGTCCTGCCTGGCAACACTTTACTCTTTTGAATGATTAACTATGCCATGTTTTCCGTTCTGTCATTTTTTTATTTGTTCTTCCTTTCCCTCGTGGTACAAAAAAACAACAACAAAACAACAAATTGCAAAATCCAGATATACTGAAAATGAGAAAT
>NC_061847.1:30575361-30582861 GCF_019202785.1 Penaeus chinensis
AGCGAGAGCGAGCGAGTGAGCGAGAGCGAGCGAGTGAGCGAGAGAGAGAGAGAGAGAGAGAGAGAGAGAGAGAGAGAGAGAGAGAGAGAGAGAGAGAGAGAGAGAGAGAGAGAGAGAGAGAGAGAGAGAGAGGAAAACGTATCAATTAAGGCCAAGTAGTTGAACCTGAAGAGCGAAAGGAGACCAACAAAGAGCACGCACTTCTGCCGAGGTAGAGTGACAGGGAGAGGCGGAGGGAAGGGAGAAAAAGAGGTGGAGGGGAAAGGAGAAGGGGGGAGTGGGAGGGAAGGGGAGAAAAAGGAGGAGGAGGGGAAAGGAGAAGGGAAAAGCGGAGGGAAGGGAGAAGGGGAGAATAAAGAGGAGGAGGGAAAGGAGGAGGGGGAAGTGGGAGGGAAGGGGAGAAGGGGAGAAAAAAAAGGAGGAGGGGAAAGGAGGAAGGGGAAGTGGGAGGGAAGGGAAGATGGGGAGAAGGAAGAGGGAAGGAGAAAGGAGAAGAGGGAGTGGGAGGGAAGGGGAGAGGGGGGAGGAGGAAGAGGGAAGGAGAATGGAGAAGGGGAAGTGGGAGGGAAGGGGAGAAGGGGAGAAAAAGGAGGAAGAGGGGAAAGTAGAAGGGGGGGGGGATTGGAGAAGGAGAGAGGGGGAAAGGGAGGAGAGGAGAAAGGGAAAGGGAGAGGAGAGAAGGAGAAAATGGGAGAAAGAGGAGTGGAAGGGGAGGGAGAAGAAGAGGAGAAAGGGGCAATGGGCAAGAATAAGGGCGAGGGAGAGGGTGAGGAGAGGAAGTGAACAAGTGGAAGGCGAAAAGGAGAGAATGCCAGAAGATTAAGAACGAGAAGAAGAAAAAAACAAAAAAAAAAAAAACGAGAGAGAGAAGTGAAGAGATAAGGAGGAAAGGGAAGGTTAAACATGAGGGGAAGAGTGGGGGCGGAGGAATGGAGGAGAGGGGGAGGGGGAGGGGGGGGGGCGGAGTGGCCAGACTGATGCTAAAGGAAAGGGAAATTTCCGCTTACTGTCCTTTTTATTCGTTTATTATCGTTTTATGTCTTTCTTATTTTCGTTGTTGGACTTCCTGTTTTTCTTATATACTCCTTCCTTCTTTCTCTCTTTCGCTATTGTATTATCGTTATTATCATCACCGTGTTTATTACCATTATCTTATTATAACCATTCATGTCATTGATATTATTTTTACAACTATCATAATCATTATCATCAATTATAATTATCAAGAATTCGTTCTATATCTTTCCCTTTTTATTACTCCTGTGCTATTTTTCTTTATCTTTCAACTATTTGTCTGTTTTTTCCTTTTTCTTTCTATATTGTTTATCTAATTATGTTACATTCTCTGTTTCATCTCCCGCATAATCGAAAATAAAAGTAGTTTCTTTTTAACAAACAAACAAAAAAACTTTAACAATGTCAGTGAAGTTTAATTATTTAGCATTATTTTAACGCCACTCTTGTGCATATTTAAAATCTTTCTTTTTTAAATCATAAGTAGAAATAATCGTACTCGTTCATTTATGTTTTTAATTATGCATTTATTCAATGTCTGATTTTCTTATTCATAATTTTTTGTTGTTATCAGTTTCAGAATTGTTATCATTTTTATTAATATTAGTATTTTTATTATTTATTTTTTTAGTATCATTAATGTTCATGACCATTATCATATTACCATCATCATTATTGATATCAATATTACTATTATTATTGTTGTTATTTTAATTGCCATTATTGCTGTTGATGATGATTGTTGTTGATGTTGCTGTTGTGTCTATATTTATCATTATAATTATCATCATTCTTATTTTTATTCTTCGTATTCTTTTTATTTTCTATCATCATCGTCATCATTAATACTATTATTGTTGTCATAGCATTACCATTGGTGTTATTATTATTATCATTATCACTATTATTATCATTATTGTTATCACTATCATCATTACTAATATCATCATTAGTGTCATCATTATCATTAAAATTATTACTATTATTGTTATCATCGTTACTATTATTATCATTATTATTACCATGATCACCAGATTATTATTATTATTGTTATCATTATTATTATTATTATTATCGTTATCATTATTATTGTTTTTATTATTATCATTGTTATTATTACTATTATTATTATTATTATTATCATTATTATTATTATTGTTATTATTATTGTCATTATTATTCCTATTATTATAATGAAAGAAACAGAACTTGAAATTCCTTCTTAAAAGTTCCCGCCCTCACATGTAGACACGCCCCCCCCCCACCCCCTCCCAGCACTGAAAGGACCATCCTCAGGCGATCACTCTATGAAATCTGTCAAGGAACTTTATAAAGATACTTTCTCAAGGACCACCGTTAAGGAATTCCCTCGAGGAGTTCCTGAAAGACCTCCCTCAAGGAATTACTCGTACAGAGCTCTCTCAAACCAATTCCTCAAGGACTTTCGCCAAGGGCCACCGTCAAGGAACTCCCCCTCGAGAACCTTCCTCAAAGAAATCCTACAGGACTTCCCTCAAGGACTTCACCATCAATGACCTTCCTCTCAAGGATCTCCGTCAAGGACTACCCTCGAAGAAATTCTCAAGGACCACCTTAAAAGAAATCCTTAAGGACCACCCTGAAAGAAATCCTCAAGGATCTCTCTCGAGGACCGCTCTCAAGGACCTCCTCAAAGAAATCCTCAAGGCCCACCTTCAAGGAAATTTTCATAGACCACCCTCAAAAAAAAAACAAAAAAACTCAAGGTCCACCCTTAAAGAAATTCTCAAGGTCCACCCTCAAAGAAATCCTCAAGGCCCACCTTCAAAGAAATCCTCAAGGACCACCTTCAAGGAAATCCTCAAGGACCGCCCTCGAGGACCGCCGTCAAGGACCTCCCTCGAGGACCTCCCGCAGGGCAATGTCTTGGCAGGATTCAATTTGCGTCGCGCGGGGGCCCGTCTCTCGTCGTCATAAACACATTTGAACAATTTGCATATCCAACTTCCTCTCTCTCTCCGCCAACTCCTTCCGGCGTTTCGGAGGACTATCTCTCCAGAGTGCTTGGGCCTCTTGCGCTGCGGTAGGCCTACGTGCTTGCGCTGGAGTGCTTGGGTGTGCCGGTGAGTATTTGCGAGTGGGAGAGTGTTATGGTCTTTGCGCAGATGGGGTTATGCTTGACTTAGGTCCATGGGTGTGATGGTCTCTTTGTCTTTTTTGCTTCTTCGTTTTATCGATGTCTGTTTCTGTGTTTGACTGCTTGATTCTATGATTGTCTGTCTGTCTGTCTGCCAGTCTCTCTCTCTCTTTTTCTCTCTTCTCTCTCTCTCTCATTCATTCACTCACCCACTCACTCTACTCTCTCTCTCTCTCTCTCTCTCTCTCTCTCTCTCTCTCACTCTCTCTCTCTCTCTCTCAATTCTCTCATTCAGCTGTTTCCTTCCTTCCCTCTCCTTCTCCCCCTTCCTTGAACTTGAAATTCTCTCTCTCTCTCCTTCCCTCCCTTTCTCCCCCCTCACTTCTTCCTCCATCCCCCCCTACCCCCTCCGTATTTCTCGCTTTCTCTCTCTATTTATGTTCATGTACGTTCATGCTCACCTCCTGTTCGTCCGTGTTTGCATGTTCACCTCCTCCGTTTCTGTCAGGTAGTATCTCCACTTCCACGTGTCTGTCTACGCACACACGCTCACTTTTGTGTACGTAACCACTTTGTTTACTTTATCAAGGTGTGTGTCTTTACCGCATGCATGTATGTATTTATGTATGCATGTATATATCATGTACCCGCTTTCTATGTCGGTATGTATGTATTCATGTATGTATGTATATACCCACTTTATACGTTTGTAAATACCCACTCTGGGTTATGTATATATTCATGTATGTATGTGTGTGTTTGTATGTACCCACTTTGTATTTATTGTATGTATGTATGTATTCATGTACGTATGTTTGTATGTATGTATATACCCACTGTATTTACTTTATGTGAGCATGTTTGCCGCTCATGGGCATACAAGAACAAATATGACAGTCAGGATATGCGTTTTCTTCCTGTGGTCATATGAAAGCGGATGTGTTCATAGTTGGTTTACACTGCTCGTAAATGGGATATTGCTTCTTGTGTGTTTATGTGGTCGTTTGCTTGCTGTGTTCCTGCTTGGGGGAAGTAGTGGGGCTGTAACTCATATGCGTGTGTTGTGTGTGTTGTGTTGTGTGTGTTTGTCTTGTGTGTGTCTTTGAGTGTTTGTTTCTGTGTTTTGTGTGTTTGTTTGTGTGTGTTGTGTGTGTGTGTGTTGTATGTCTGTGTGTTTGCTTGTTTATGTATGTCTCTGGGTGTTGGTTTGTGTGTTGTGTGTGTTGTGTCTGTGTGTGTGTGTGTATGTGTGTGTGTGTGTGTGTGTCTTTGGGTGTTTGTTTGTGTGATTGTTTATTATATTTTTTGTATGTGTGTGCGTTTTTTTTTTAAGAACATCTATCTATCTATCTATATCTATCTATCTATCTATCTATATATATATCTTTCTATCTATCTATATATGTTCATATGTGTATTATACTTATGTTTATATTCATATGTGTATTTGTATTTTGATTCCTAACGTGTATATAAACAGAAGAATCTAACATGAAAGTGTATTTCATGTAATGATGCAACGTAAGCATCCATTATCGACAAGAGGAGAAAATCAGAAGATGGGAACTAATCCACAGATAGAGAGAAATGCCCAAAATCACTCAAAAAGATATGTACAGGAGAGGAAAGAAAGGGGAATTAGAAAGGAAAGGGGAAGAAAGATGTGAAGCGAAATGAAGAGAATAAAGATCCTAATCTCTTTCTCTTTCTGTGGCTCTTTTTCTCTCTTACTTTCTTTCCCCGTCTTCCTTGTTTCCCTTCCTCCTATTTTTTCTTTCTTTTCTTTCTGCTGTTCGCGTTTTCAACTTTTCCTCAATACTTTCCTCCTTTTCCCTGTCTCCCTTGTTCCATCCCTTACGCCTTTTCCTCCCTCCTGTCTTATCTCACACCTTCCCTTCCTCCCTCCTATTATCCCGTCCCCTCTCTCTTACCCATCGCTGATCCTCAACCTCCTCTCCCTCTTCTCTCCTTTCTCCATCCCTCCCCTGTTTCTTTGTCTCTTTCATTCCCCGTTTCGACGCCTCTCTCCCTTTCCTTCTTCCCCTCTTCCCTCATCTGCCTCTGACTCTATCACTTCCCTCTACCTCTCTCCTTCTTTTCTATTCCATTCTGTTCCCACTTCCCATCTCCCTCCCCCCTTCCCTCTCCTTCCCTTTCCTCTCTTCCTTCACACTTCCCTCGATTTCTCTTTCACCACTTCTCTATTTCCACCCTTGCTTCCTCCCTACCTCCCTCCTTCCCCTATGCCTTCCCCCATTCTCCCTCCTCCTCCTCTCCTCCTTCTCCCCATTCCCCCTCCTCCTCCCCCATTCTCTCTCCATCTTCTCCCTCTTCCCCCCAATTCTCCCCAGTTCTCTTTCCCCACCTCCTCCCCTTCCCCCCTTGCCCCCCCCCCCAAATAGACTAGAACAAACCCTCTGATAAAATTCTTGCTCGAGATTCTGGCACTACCATGACACTTCAATGACAGAGAAAATGTCTGAACGGTGCCGTGCCGACTTATTTCATATTTCCAAAATTTTCGTTCTTTGGGTCCAAAAAGGAGAGAGAGAGAGAGAGAGAGAGAGAGAGAGAGAGAGAGAGAGAGAGAGAGAGAGAGAGAGAGAGAGAGAGAGAGAGAGAGAGAGAGAGAGCGAGAACTAGAGAGAGAGAGAGACAGACAGATATAAAGAGAGAGAGGGTATAGAAGAGATAGATAAATATAAATATATATATATGTATATATACACACACACACATATATATACATATATATATATATATATATATATATATATATATATATATATATATATATATATATATATAAATAAAGAGAGAGAGAAAGAAAGAGAAAGAAAGGAAGAGAGAAAGAGAGAGAGAGAGGGAGAGAAAGAGAAAGAGAGAGAGAGAGAGGGGGGGGGGGGGCACGTCTCGTTGTCATAAAGTGAGTGTTAAGGGTATTGGGGTGAAATGATGGTTGCTATCAGGAATGATGTGTGAGTATGCTATGCAGTGCACGTGTGCAAAAAGAAACGGGGAGAGAGAGAGAGAGAGAGAGAGAGAGAGAGAGAGAGAGAGAGAGAGAGAGAGAGAGAGAGAGAGAGAGAGAGAGAGAGAGAAAGAGAGAGAGAGAGAGAGAGAGAGAGAGAGAGAGAGAGACAGAAAGATATAAAGAGAGATATTAACAGAGTCATAGAGAGTCTCTGATTTCAAAACGAAGAATTAACGAGAGATAGAGAGAAAATGAAAAATTCAAATCATGATGAGTGTGTAGGATCATAGAGATTATGAGAATGTTAAAAACACTCCGTATAAGATTGCGAATGACTAAAAACTGAAATTGTAAAATGAGACAGATTAGTGCGTCAGTGAGGTATTAGTGTAAGTAGGAATATATATCCGGAAATGAGACTCTGATTTTAATGCAAATGCATGACTGGCGTGTAAGAATGCTATAATATTTGTAGGAGATTTGAAAATAGAAATGACGGTTATACCGAAGAGATATAGTTAGAGAGAGAGAGACAGAGAGAGAGAGAGAGAGAGAGAGAGAGAGAGAGAGAGAGAGAGAGAGAGAGAGAGAGAGAGAGAGAGAGAGAGAGAGAGAGAGAGAGAGACCGAGAGAGAGAGACCGAGACCGACAGGCAGATATAAAGAAAGAGAGAGAGAGAGAGAGAGAGAGAGAGAGAGAGAGAGAGAGAGAGAGAGAGAGAGAGAGAGAGAGAGAGAGAGAGAGAGAGAGCGAGAGAGAGAGACCGAGACCGACAGGCAGATATAAAGAGAGAGAAAGAGAGAAAGAGAGAGAGAGAGAGAGAGAGAGAGAGAGAGAGAGAGAGAGAGAGAGAGAGAGAGAGAGAGAGAGAGAGAGAGAGAGAGAGACAGAGACCGACAGGCAGATATAAAGAGAGAGAGAGAGAGAGAGAGAGAGAGAGAGAGAGAGAGAGAGAGAGAGAGAGAGAGAGAGAGACCGAGACCGACAGCATATATAAAGAGAGATAGAGATAGAGAGAGAGAGAGAGAGAGAGAGAGAGAGAGAGAGAGAGAGAGAGAGAGAGAGAGAGAGAGAGAGAGAGAGAGAGAGAGAGAGAGAGAAACAGAGATAAAGAGAGATTAACAGAGTCAGAGGGAGACTCAGATTTCGAGACAAAGAGCAAATGAGAGAAAGGGAGAGAAAGATATTTTTAAAATGTTAAAAACACAAATGTAGAATATTTGTAAGAACATTGAAAATAAAAATGACGGTTATGTCAGAGAGATATAACTAGAGAGAAAGAGATAAATAGATAGATAGACAGATAGATAGATAGAGAGATAGAGAGAGAGAGTGTATGAGAGAGAGAAAGAGAAAGAGAGAGGGGGGGTGGAAGAGAAAGAGAGAGGGGAGAGAA
>NC_061847.1:30597299-30599799 GCF_019202785.1 Penaeus chinensis
TCTTTTTCTTTTACATTTTTTCTTCTTCTTCTACTATTACTATGACATTTTTTTCTCATTTCCTCTTCTTCCCCTTCTTCGCCTTCTCCTTCTTCTCCTCTTCTTCCCCTTCTACGCCTTCTCCTTCTTCCCCTCCCTGTTCTCCTTCTTCCTTTCTTCCAATTTCTTTCACATACTTCCATTTCCATCCTTCCTTGCCACTTAGCCTCAAATCGAATCAATAATCAAATCACATGTTGATTGATAAGCTCGAACTAATTACAGCGTTAGTGACCTCTATCCCTAATAGAAATATATTTACAAACATGCTGTTTTTCGCTACAGCTTTCATTAACTTCGGCTGTTGATTATTTCATTGGTGAATTAATGATACTGATTTCGCATTGGCAGTCTATTTGATGGTTGTATGTCTGTGATTGTAGGGTTAGATGGGAATGGTGAAGATGTGGTGGTGATGGTGGTGATGGTGGTCGTTATGGTAATGGTGATGGTGGTGAGGGTGATGGTGATGATGGTGGTGGTGGTGAGGGTGATGGTGGTGGTGATGGTGATGATAGTGGTGGTGGTGGTGGTGATGGTGGTGGTGAGGGTGATGGTGGTGATGATGGTGGTGGTGGTGGTGGTGATGGTGATGGTGGTGAGGGTGATGGTGATGATGGTGGTGATGGGGATGGTAGTGATGATGGTGATGGTGATATGATGTTTATGGTGAAGAGGGTGATGCATGATGAATAATGGTGATGGTGATGATGGTGATAATCACTATCATGATCATAAGGGGAATAATGATAGGGATGATGATTGTGATGATGATAACAATAACGATATTAATGATGATATAAGAGGTAATAAAAACAATGATACAGATGACGAGGATGATAATAGTTATAATGATGAGGATAATAACAATAATTATAGTAATGATGATGAAAGAAGTAATAGCAATAATGGTACTGATAATGAGCATGATAATGGTTATAATGATGATAACGATGATTAAAATATCAGTGATAACAAGGAGAAGCAAAATTATCATATCCACAGCAATATTATATATATATTATTTGATATCATATCATATTATATATCATTGATATTATGTTATTCCAAAAGAACTATTCCGTAAAAAAATAGAAAATGAAAATATAAACAATATTAACAATAACATCAACAACAACAATAACAACAACATAAAATCAACAACATAAAAAAACAACAACGACAACAACAACAACACGTCCCACACACAACACCCACACAAAACAAAAACACCCACACAAAAACAAAAACACACACACAAAAGCAAAAACACACACACAAAAACAAAAACACACACACAAAAACAAAAACAAAAAAACACACACAAAACAAAAACACATACAAAAACAAAAACACACACACAAAAACAAAAAAACACACACAAAAACAAAAACACCCACACAAAAACAAAAACACACAAAAACAAAAACACCCGCACAAAAACAAAAGCACACACACAAAAACACACACACACGCACACAAGACAAACGCCATGACCCCACCTTAATTTTTTTCTCTCTCTCCCTCTCTCTCTCTCCAGCTGCCGCAGCCGGGCCGCCGGGCATGAAGGAACACGAGACCATGAACTGCCTCGTGGCCAAGCGGCTCTGCGACGAAAACTCGAACTGCTCTGCCATCCTGAAGGTCATCCCGATGCTGTGCGGACCGGAGCTCGGTGAGTCGGCCGTTTTTGCTTTGGGCTTCGATTTTAGCTTTGTTTTGGGGGTGGGGGGGTTTGTGTGTGTGTGTGTGTGTGTGTGTGTGTGTGTGTGTGTGTACATATGTATGTATGTATGTATGTATGTATACATATATATATAAAGATATGGCGATTGTATATGTGTTTATGTGTGCCTGTGTGCCTGTGTGCCTGTGTGCCTGTGTGCCTGTGTGCGTGTGTGCGTGTGTGTGTGTGTGTGTGTGCCTGTGTGTGTGTGTGTCTGTATATCTATGTGTACTACCGATCATGCACTATATACATTACCATTCATCCTTGCAATGTTTTCACCTGCAGCGCTTGTCACATGTTTCTTAGCACTGTCATGATCCTAAACACGCCAACGGAATTACTCTAAGCCTTGTGCCTTATCTCCCTAGGTACAAAGGCCATTCTAGAAACTTACTTCGTGTCCTTATAAGTGAAAAGTAATCTCATTCTTCTTCTTTCTTATAAGTTATATATAGTCCGTGGCATTTTCTTTGGTTCTTCATTTGCATATCATTCTCTTTAATACGTTCTTAAGATGGTCTGCTTCTCCTTTTTATTTTCTTTGTTTCCTTTTCTTTTCTGTTTTCTTCGTTTTACTTTTCATTCTCCTTCTCCCTTTTCTCTCTTCTTTTTTCTTATTTTTATTCTTATTCTCGTGTTTTTTTTTCCTTCTTATTTTGCCTAACCTTCTTTCTTCTCTTCTTTCTGTTCTCTTTCTCTTTCCCTTGTTCTTTTATTTCTTCTGTCCTTTTT
>NC_061847.1:30609799-30612984 GCF_019202785.1 Penaeus chinensis
TAAAAAAAAAAAATAATAATAATAATTCACTAATAAAACACTGAATCAGACAACAAACAAATGAACAAACTAGGCAATTGACTGATACGTAAATAGGAAATATAGCAATCAATAACTTATGAAAAAGCAACGTTAACGAATTAGGAAATAGACGAATCAGGAAATAGATGAGTTAATGAATCGGGAAATAAGAATAGGAAATAGGAACTTTAATGAATTAGGAAATAGAGAGATTGATGAATCAGCAAATAAATAAGTTAATGAATCGGGAAATAGATACACCGATGAATCAAGTAATAGATCCGTTGATGAATCAGGAAATTGAAAAATTGATAAATCAGGAATTAGATAAATTGATGAATCAGGAAATAAAAAATGATGAATCGGGAAATAGATAAATTGATGAATCTGGAAACAGAAAAATTGATGAATCAGGAAATAGAAAAGAATAAGAATAAAGAAAAAGGAAAAATTGATAAATCAGGATGTAGAAAAACAAAATTATAAATCAGGATATAGAAAAAAAATATGTATTAGGAAATAGATAAACTGATAATTTGGTGAGTAGATACATAAACGAATCAGAAAATATATAAACAAATTAATCAGGAAACAGGCATATGAAATAATTACGATAAAAAAAAATATAAAGGAAGAAATATAAAAATCAAATAAAAAAAATTGAAAAATGAATATATTAAAAATCAATAAAGGAAAAATATATATATATACTTGAATTAGGGAAGAGTTACATTATTAGATTAGGAAACCGATAGAGTGATAAATTGAGGATATTAATATAATTATTAATTAAGAAACTGATAAGTCAACAGATCCATAAATATATTATAAAATATTATGATAAAAGTCTTTAGAAATAGATATCCTCCACTCCTCCTCCTCCCACTTGTTCTCCCCCTCTCCCCATTCCTCCCCAACCCCCTTCCCCCCCTCCCCCCTCCCCCCCCCTTGTTTTTCTTTCCACCTCTAACTCCCCAGAGAAGAACTTACTTGGTAATTACTTCATCAGCCAAGAAAAAAAAAAAAAAAAAAAAAGGTTTTAAGAAATATTTAGAAAAATAAAAAATGGGGTGTGGAAAAAAAACACGAAATAAATATGAATATTAAAAAAAAGAGAGAAAGAAATAATACATACATTTTTTAAAAAAGGATGATTAAAAAAACAAAAAAAGAAAAAAATCGCTTCTCTGAACTCCTGAATTCCTTCAGGGTAGGGGGGGTGGAAGGGGGGAGGGGGGGTATTGAGAGGAGAGAGAGGGGGGGTGGGAAGGCGGGGCATAGAAGGGGTGAGGGCGGGGGGGTATTCGTGGGGCGGGGAGGAGGGGGGAGAAGGAAGTGGATGGAGGGGGAGGGTTGGGGGAGAGAGGGTGGGGGGGGGGCGGAAGAGGATGGAGTGGGCGGGGGGGGGGAGGGGAGGGGAGGAGGGGGGAGGGGGTGTATCCGAGTCGACAGTCAATTGTTTTTTTCGAGGATTATCTTTCGTGTGGACGTCTCCTGGGTTTCTTTTTTTTAGCGGGGGGGGGGGGGGGGAGGGGGGTTCGAGTTACTCCTTGAGGTCTTGTTTCGTTGCTTTTGTTTCGTCTACGTTGTCTTACGCCTTGGGATTAACGGGGTGTCTATTGTTATGGGGAATCGTGGGGTTTGAATGTCTGTCTGTCTCTGCCTCTGGCTGTCTCTCTCTCTTTTTCTCTTTCTATCTATCTATCTCATTTACTCACACTCTTTCTCCCTCTCCTTATCTATCTGTCTATCTATTTCTCTATTTCTCTCTCTCTCTCTCTCTCTCTCTCTCTCTCTCTCTCTCTCTCTCTCTCTGTCTGTCTTATCCATTGTAACAAATGGAACCAAACTAAACCTTTTGAATTTAATAAACTTATTTATGTCTCTCTCTCTCTCTCTCTCTCTCTCTCTCTCTCTCTCTCTCTCTCTCTCTCTCTCTCTCTCTCTCTCTCTCTCTCTCTCTCTCTCTCTTACACACCTTACACATCTTCCACGTGCCCTCACTCTTTCCCCTTCTCCTTTTTTTTTTTTACGTTTATATCTCTCCTCCGATATGCAAATTCCCCATTAACACTGAATCTACCAAGTATATTTAACATTTCTCAGACAGAAGCATTTGTATTAACACATTTGTAGCAATATCCAAACTTAATCAATTAAAGGAATATCCAATTCATCAAGACAAGAGGACTTTATTTAACTGAGAGATCCGTCGAGAGATTAGTTTCCTGACGTGTCGTTGACTTGTTCAGTATTGCCATTAGTAAATTGCATTATGCGGGGGCTCCTGACTTTTTGTGAAGGGTACGTGCGTGTCATTATCATGTTGCTGTTTGTGTGTGTGTGTGTGTGTTTATCCTTTCTTTTATTTGTTTATGTATTTGTTATTTATTTTTTTTATTTGTTTATTCTTTATTTTTATTTTGTATTATTATTTGTTTATGCTTTTTTATTTTTATTTTTTATTTTTCCGGTTTTTTATCCTTTTTTTACCGTTTCTCTCTTTCTTTCTCTTTTCTTGTTCTTTTTTTTTTGTCTTTCTTTCTTTTTTTTCCTTTTTTCTTTTCTTTTCTTTTCTAGTCATTTATTTCTTTCTTTCCCTCTTATTTCTATTTTTTTCTTTCTTTCTTTAATTTTCTTTTTTTCTCTCTCTTTTTTCTCTCTCTCTTTATATTTTCCTTTTTTTCAATTCGAGTTTCCATCCTTTCACCCTTTCTCGCGCTCGGTCATAGTCGTTCTGTAACCATTTGTAACTGTCAGTAACATCAATTAATATCCCTTTTACAGAGAACGAAAGGTCTTTTCACTTGCTGTACTGTTACTCTGAGTAATCCTTAGGTAATGCTATAACTGTTGTATTGTAAGAAGGAGATCGAATTTAGTTGTATTATAACAGGCTATGACACCGAGTTACGTCAAAGTCCTTCATTTTCACTGTGAGGATTTTTATTTCCAGAACTAATATTTTCATGGGTAATTCTTAGGGTAATAATTCAATTGATGCAATTTGACAAATTTTGTCACTCGGTGATTTCGACTAATTCGTTTATCCCATTAACTAGAAACCCTTTCCTAGTATGCCTTAAGTAATGATATAACTAGCATTATCCAGTTTGCAACACTCGAGTACTCTTAAAACAACTTGCAATGCGAGAGTAATCTTA
>NC_061847.1:30613084-30625584 GCF_019202785.1 Penaeus chinensis
CCCCCTCCCCATCTCCTTTCCCTTTCCCCCTCTCCCCCTCTCCCTTACCCCCTTCCTCTCCCCCTCATCCCTTACCCCCTCCCTCCCCCTCTCCCTTACCCCTCCCCTTCCCTCTCTCCCCCTCTCCTTACTCCCCCCCTCCCCCTCCCCCTTCTCCCTTACCCCCGTTCCCGTCCCCCTTCTCCCTCCTCCCCCTCCCCCCCTACTCCCCCTCCCACACGCCTCCAGGGAAGCGACATTGAGGCGAGTTCGGTCGGCAGACATAAGCCGCTTTCGACTCCAGATTACTCCGTTCTGAACGCCCTCTGTCGACGACCTGGCCTGACCCTATCCCGGCCCTGGCGTCTTGGGACACTTCTGGCTCGGGTGTTCCCTCGGCGTGGGCGTAAGGAAGGCGGGAGGAGGTGGAGTGGGCGGGGGTGGAGTGAGTCTTGGGGGCGGGGTTTTTATTGGGGGGGGGGGTTATGGGGGGAGTGGAAGGGGTGGGGGTGTTGTGAAAGGAGGGGATGTGGGGTAGATGTGGAGGGTGTTATTAGTTTTATTTTATTTTATTTATATATTTTTTTATTTATCTTTTTATCTGTTTATCTTTTTAACTGTCGACGCAAAGAAGCAATTTTACTTTTAATTTCTTTTTTTCATCTACATGCGTTTCTTTTGCGAGTATTTATTTATTCATTTCTGTTATATTCTATCTATTTCATTTGATTATCGACACAAAGAAACATTTCACTTTTCTTTTATCTTTGATCTATATACATCTCCAACTTTTAATAATTACTCTCTCAACATTCCTTCTCCCTCTCCTTCCTCCCCCCCCCCCTCTCTCTCTCTCTCTCTCTTTCTCTCTCTCTCTCTCTCTTTCTCTCTCTCTCTCTCTCTCTTCACCCTCCCTCCCTCCCTCCCTCCCTCTCCCACCCCACCTCTCTCTCTTCTCTCTCTCCTTTTCTAGATTTTATTTACCTTAATTTCCTACTCTCTTTTAGTTGACGTTCGCCTGTTAAAAGTGTGTGATTGCGGTATCTTTTACTCCTAGAATTTCTTTCGCGCTTACCTGAAAACTTTTAATTGCTTCAGGGATGCTGAGAGCGCGAGATAGACTGGGATATTGAGATACAACAGGCGAGGGTGTTAACTCATCTGCTCGCTCATTTTACTCTCTTTCTTGTCCTGCCTCTGTGGGTAGGTATGCCACAGTCGCTGTCTCTGCTACTGTTTCTTTCTTCCTCCTTTTCTTTCTCTGTCTGTCTGACTCTCTCTCTCTCTCTCTCTCTCTCTCTCTCTCTCTCTCTCTCTCTCTCTCTCTCTCTCTCTCTCTCTCTCTCTCTCTCTCTCTCTCTCTCTCTCTCTCTCTCTCTCTCTCTCTCTCTCTCTCTCTCCCTCTCTCACTCTCTCTCTCTCTCTCTCTCTCTCTCTCTCTCTCTCTCTCTCTCTCTCTCTCTCTCTCTCTCTCTCTCTCTCTCTCTCTCTCTCCCTCTCTGTCTGTCTACCTGCCTATTTACCTATCTAACTGTTTATCTATCTGTCTGTCTATCAATCTATCTGTTTAACTGTCAGCCTATTTATCTCTCTATCAATATCTGTCTATCAATCTGCCTACCTACCTACCTATCTGTTTATCTATATGTCTGTCTACTAATCTATCTATCTATTTATCTATCTATTTATCTATCTAGCTAGCTATCTGTCTACTAATCTATCTATCTCTCTATTTAACTGTCAGTCTATCTATCTGTCTATCTATATTCATCATTAAAGAAACGGAATGATCACTGAGATAATCAGCCGTGGCACTCCAAGCAATCCTATTTTGGATGTGGTCAGTAAGCAAAGTAATGGCCCTCAAGTATTTCCTTTGCTCGGAGTTCCATCTAACTAGGAATGCTATCTCTACCGCCAGACATATTCTGCATTTGATGTGTACTGCAAGTTGCACTGATAAAAGCCTTTTGCAGAACTGCCCTGCTGCCAGTAACTTCACCTTCACCTTGGCACGGGGAGGTCATAGGGTACTATCCTTGAACCCCAGGACAATTTATTCATCCATATTCGTGTCATCACCGATACTGTGTTTGACGAACTACATGGCATCATGTTGATATCATGTAGGTGACTGGGTCTTTATAGTGAGGTGGCTGACCAATTATTCTTCCTCAGGGGGAGTATTTGTATCCGTCTATATGCCTATCATTATAGCAACTACTTATTAATGGATGGAAGCACTATTAATAACAGTAATTGTATTAATAATCATAATTATGGTGATGAGATAGATGATCATGATGACGAAGATGATGATGATAATTAAGAATTCATTAAGGAAAAGATTGACTGGTAATGATCGTTACGCAAATAAATCTAAATATAACGAAGACGAAAACAACAACAACAACAATCTGATAAAAATAACGATAAAAAAAACAAACTTAAATGACCGTCGGCAACCTTGTGCCTCTGAATCAGAAGATGCAAGTTTAATGCACGCTCTCAACTTGGGCATTAAGTGATCGTTAACTATACTAAGTTTAATCTGATTAACCAAATTGAATCGTGTCAGAAGCTCTCAGCGGATGACTTCCTCTCATGGCGCTCTGTTTATTACACGAGTCAGGAGTATGGGGCAAGAGAGTGTGAAACGAGGGGGGGGGGGGGGGGGTGGAGGTCCGTGTATGTATAGGTGAGAGAGAGAGAGTGTGTGTGTGTATGGGTGTATGGTTTATGCTTTTTTTTTAGATGTATTTTTGTTGAGGTTTGTTTGTTATGTTATGTTTGTTTCTTTGGCAGTCTCTCTCTCTCTCTCTCTCTCTATTTCTCTCTCTCTCTATTTCTCTCTCTCTCTCTCTCTCTCACTCACTCTCCTCCTCTCACTCTTTTTCTCTCTTTTCTCTTGATTTTTTTGTCTGCCTGTCTATCCGTCTCTCCTTCCCTCCCTCCTCCCTCTTTCTTCCTTTCCTTCCTACCTCCTTTCCTTCCGCACTCTTCCCTCCCAATCTCCCAATCCCTCTCCCTCTCTATCCATCTCTCCCTTCCCTTCCCCCCTTCCCTCCTTCCCTCTTCCCTACCTCCCTTCCTCCCTCCTTCTTCTTTTCCTCCCTCTCCCTTTCATCCCTCTCTACTTCCTCACGTCCCTCTCTCTACACCTCTCCCTACACCTCCCCTCCTCTCTTCACCTCCCCTCTCTATCCCTATCTCCTCTCCTCTCTCTGCCTTTCCTCTCTCTCTCTCCCTCTCCCCCTTCTCCCTCTCTCCCCTCCTCCTCTGTCCATCTCCCCTCTCTCCCTCTCCCTTCTTCTCCCTCCACTTCCCTCTCTCTTCCTATCTCCCCCCCTCTCTCCAGCTTCCTTCTCTCCCTCTCCCCCTCCTCCCCCCTCTCTCTCCCTCTCCCCCTCCACCCCTCTCTCTCCCTATCTCCCCTCCTCTCTCCACCTTCCCTCTCCTCCTCTCCCCCTCCTCCCCTCTCTCTCTCCCTATCTCCCCCCCTCTCTCCACCTTCCCTCTCCTCCTCTCCCCCTCCTCCCCCCTCTCTCTCTCTATCTCCCCTCTTCTCTCCACCTTCCCTCTCTCCCTCTCCCCCCCTCCTTCCTCCTTCTCCTCCACCCTTCTTCTCCATCTCGTTTATAAGTAGGTATAATCCTGCTCTATCTCATCACAATTAACTAATGACAAGAGTGATGTCGCTCGTAAGTCCTTGGTTGAGGAAAAAGGAGATGAAAGAGAAATATGAAGAAAATGGACAGGCATAAAAACAGTCAAAAACGTAATGACGATGGTAAATATCAATGTACTGTAAATACATACATTATCACGCACACACACACGCACACATAGACACACACACACATACACACACGCACACAGACACACATAGACACACACACACACATACAAACACACACACACACACACACACACACACACACACACACACACATACACACACACACACGCACACACACATGCACATACACACACACACACACACACACACACACACACACACACACACACACAAACAAACATACATGCATGCATACAAACACATGGTGTACGAAGACAGTCAAGCAAACAGACAGACAGACAAATACCTACAGACAGACACACATTCAACTCACGTCCACGAACCGAGGCAGCAGCCCGCAATATAGCAACGCAGCCTCGCCCAACACAAGGACAAAGCAAGCATAACGCGTAATTACAGCATAACACCTACATGTAACGCATTCGAGATGGTATTACATACATACACGCACACGGACAGACATACGGACAGATGTACGCGGACACTCTCGCACGCACACGCGGAGACACATACACATATACACAAACCCGTACGCAAACACACACACACACACACACACACACACACACAACACACACACACACACACACACACACACACACACACACACACACACACACACACACACACACACACACACACACACACACACACACACACACACACACACACACACAAACAGAAATGAACAGTCTCACACCTTGCCACGAACAAACACCTCTCAAATACAAGGAAGAGAGTTCACAAACACATTGCAATTAATCTTGAGATGAGAGGCGGGTAGAAGGTGGGAAGGGGTGAGGAGGGGAGGAGGGGAAGTGGAGAGAAGGGAGGGGGAGGGGGAGGAGGAGGAGGAGGAGGAGGAGGAGGAGGAGGAGGAGGAAGAGGAGGAGGGGAGGAAAGGAATGGGGAGAGGGGAAAGGGGCTTGGAGGAGGAGGAGGGGAGAGGGGGAGAGGGATAGGGGAGGAGTGGGGAAGGAGGAGGAGAGAGGAGTGGGGAGGGAGGAGGCGGGGAGAGGGAGGAGGGGAGAGGGGGAAGGGGGAGAGGAGGGAGTGGGAGGGGAAAGAGAGAGGGTTGCAAAGAGGGGAAGAGGGTTGAAGGGATGAGAAGTAGAGTGAGGGGAAGGGAGAGGCGTGGGGAGAGGATACAGTAAATAATAATTTAGTTAATTCCATTCGTGGGGGAAGGGGTATGGGGAGTGGAGAGAGGGTGGAGAGATGAGGAGTAGAGAGAGGCGAGAGAGGGTGAGGGAGGAGAGGGGAAGGCGAGAGGAGTTGGGATGAGAGTGAAAAGAGGGAGAGAAGAGGAGAGTAGGAAAAAGGGGAGTGAAGGAGAAGAGAGGAGGGACAGAGGAAAAAAGGGGGAGGAGAGGAGGAGTAGAAATGGAAAGAGGGAAGAGAGGGTGGAGGGAGAGGGGAGAAAAAGGTGGGGAGAGAGAGGGTGGGGAGGGGGGAAGAGAAGGGGGGTGGGGTGATGGAGGAGAGGAAATTCCTTGTCTCCATTGCATCTCCAGGGCAACACAAGACCCTCTGATGCGTCAATCCCCTCATTCTCAGCATCACTTTCTCTGTCCTTCACTATCATTATCTCACCGTCAACGTCATAAGTGCCAGCCTCCTCTCTCGCCCTTTATCACGTGTTGCATTATCTCTCACGCCTCTTGCATGTAAAATACCCCGTTTTCTTCCTATACTGAGGGGTCAGTTAAGTACTTTTTAAAAATATTATTCGTCACTCTTTCACCATCATTGGGGAAGTGAGGGAGGGGGGGAGGGAGAGGAGAGGTAAGGAGAAGGAAGAGAGGGAGGGGAGGAAAGCGGGGGAGAGGGAGAAGGGGGGATAGGGGGGTGTGAGAGAAGGAATAAAGTAATTTAATTAATATTTGCATATCTACAGCAAAAACTAATACCCTCTGTTCAACTACAAATGCAGGGATAAGTATATAGATAAGGATAATGACGAAAATAATAATGATCATAATGATAACAGTAATAACGACAATAGCAATGATAATGATGGTAATAAGAATAATGGAAATAATGAAAATGATAATACTGATAATGATTATAATAAAGATGATAATGATAATGATAATGATAATGATAATTATAATGATAATGATAATAATAATAATGATAACAATAGTAATAATAATAATCATAATAATCATAATAATAATCCTAATAATCATAATAGTTACAATAATAGTTATAATCATAATAATCATAATAATCATAATAGTTACAATAATAGTTATAATCATAATAATCATAATAACAATGATAATGATAATTTGATTATAACAATAATAATGGTAATAATAATAATAATAATAATAATAATAATGATAATAATGATGATAATAATAATAATAATAGTAATAAGTAATAATAATAATAATAATAATAAAATAACAATAAAATAATAGTAATGATGATAACAACAACACACCTAACAAAGACAGGGAAAAAGCAACTCCAGTCAGAAGACAGCTGTACTCCTTCGCTCCCCTGCGCAGTCAGCACGTAATTCGGTCTCGCTAATGTTATAACATTCGCATTCACACAACGGAAATCCTCCCTGAACGACCCCCTCTTCCTTTCCCCTCTCCTTTCTCCTCCTTTCCCCTCTCTTCCCCTCTTTCTTGCTTCTCCTTTCTCCTTTTCCTTCCCTCTTTCTTGCTTCTCCTTTCTCCTTTTCCTTCTCTCTCTCTTCCCATCTTTCTTGCCTCTCCTTTCTCCTTTCTCCTCCTTTCCCCTCTCTTCCCCTCTTTCTTGCTTCTCCTTTCTCCTTTTTCTTTCCTCTTTCTTCCCCTCTTTCTTGCTTCTCCTTTCTCCTTTTTCTTTCCTCTCTCTTCCCCTCTTTCTTGCCTCTCCTTTCTCCTCGTTCTTTCCTCTCTCTTCCCCTCTTTCTTTCCTCTCTCTTCTCATTTTTCTTGCTTCTCCTTTCTCATTTTCCTTTCCTCTATCTTCCCCTCTTCCTCTCCTCTCTCTTCTCCTCTTCCTTCCCTCTCTCTTCCCCTCTTTCTTGCTTCTCCTTTCTCCTTTTCCTTCCCTCTCTCTCCTCCTCTTCCTTTCCTCTCTCTTCCTCTCTTTCTTTCCTCTCTCTTCCCCTCTTCTTGCTTCTCTCTTCCCCTCTTCCTTTCCTCTTCCTTTTCGTTTCTCTTCCCCCTTTCCAGGTCCTATCCACCCCCCCCTCCTCCTTTCTTCTCTCTTCCCCTCCTTTCCTCTCTCCCTTCCCTTCCCCTCCTTCCCTTCCTTTCCCTTCCCCTTTCCGGGTCCTATCCACCTCCCCTCCTCCTCTCCTCTCTTTTTCCTGTTCCCATCTTCCTATTATGCTTCTCTGTCTCTTCCCGTTTCTGTTTATGCTCTTCTCCTCTCTTGTCTCTCTTCTTCCATCTCTCCATCTATTCTCTCTATTTCTACTTTTCTCCTTCCTCAGATCTCTTCCCCTTTTCCTTCCACGCTCTATCTTTTCCCCTCTCTATTTATTATTTCCCATTTTATCTTCCTCTTCCCTTTCGCCTTCTCTCCTCTTCCTTTTCTACTTCCCTCTTCCGATTCTCTTCCCTCTCCCCCCCCCTTCTCTTTACCCCTATAAAAAATGATAAAAAAGAAAACACACTCACGTACAAGAGGCAATCAAGCAAGCAAAAAAAAAAGCAAGTACAAGCAAGCAAACAAACAATCATTCCTTCCTCGTTCCCCCCCCTTTTCTCTCTCTCTCTCTCTCTTTCCTCTTTTTTTAAAAACTTGAACGGCGAGTCAGATCCACATTCGGGACAAGTCACTCAGTCAGGTCACGACAGGACAAACTTATTTACTGTTGCCTGACTTACCGGGCCCTCAGGAGACAGGAATTTGCAGTTGGTAACAGCATCCGACATTTCCCAGCGGTTTATCCTAATGCTTCGTGGCTCGCTCCCGCTTGCTAAGGCTTGCCCTCGCTTGACCTGGCTTGAATGTGGCTTGAATTCGCTTGGTTTGGCTTGAATTCGCTTGGTTTGGCTTGAATTCGCTCGCCTTGGCTTGAATTCGCTTGCTTTGGCTTGAATTCGCTTGCTTTGGCTTGAATTCGCTTGCTTTGGCTTGAATTCGCTTGCTTTGGCTTGAATTCGCTTGCTTTGGCTTGAATTCGCTTGTTTTTGCTTGAATTCACTTGCTTTTGCTTTAATTCGCTTGCTTTGGCTTGAATGTGCTTGCTTTTACGTGAATTCGCTTGCTTTGGCTTGAATTCGCTTGCTTTGGCTTGAATTCGCTTGTTTTTGCTTGAATTCACTTGCTTTTGCTTTAATTCGCTTGCTTTTGTGTGAATTCGCTTGTTTGGGCTTGAATTCGCTTGTTTTTGCTTGAATTCACTTGTTTGGGCTT
The DNA here is from genome assembly GCF_019202785.1 of Penaeus chinensis. Taxonomy (NCBI): domain Eukaryota; kingdom Metazoa; phylum Arthropoda; class Malacostraca; order Decapoda; family Penaeidae; genus Penaeus; species Penaeus chinensis. The sequence continues at coordinate 30,621,255 of NC_061847.1, forward strand.
GAATTCGCTTATTCTTGTTTGAATTCACTTGCTTTTGCTTGACTTCGCTTGCTCTTGCTTGAATTCACTTGCTTATGCTTGAATTCGCTTGCTTTTGCCTGAATTCACTTGCCTTGGCTTGAATTCAGTTGTTTTGGCTTGAATTCGCTTGCTTTGGCTTGAATTCGCTTGATTTGGCTTGAATTCGTTTGCTATTACTTTAAATTTAATTCTACCTAGGCTTGAATTCTATTGTTCTTGGTTGAATTGGCTTGCTTTTGCTAGAATTGGCTTGCCTTGTCTTGAATTCGCTTGCTTTTGCTAGAATTCGCTCGCCTTCGCTTGCTTTCGCTTGGCGGGCGTGATTACAGGGTTTTTTTTTCGAATGAATTACGAGCTTATTTTCTTTCCTTGGCTTGCTTTTCATTTGAATAGTGAAAGTGAGAAGACTATCATCGTGATTGGTTTTAGCTTCATCGGGACTAATATTTTAATCAATATTGTTATTATTATTATTATTATCATTATTATTATTATTACTATCAATATTATTATCATTATCATTATCATTATTATTATTATTATTATTATTATTATTATTGTTATTATCATTGTTATTATCGTTATTATCATTACTACTACTACTATAGTTATTGTCATTATCATAATTATCATTGTTAGTATTATCATCACTATTATCATTATAGTTATCATCATCATCATTATTGTGTATTATAATTATTATTTTTGTTATTATTATTACTAGCCTTATTATCTTTATCATTATCTTTATTGATATTATTGTTATTGCTATTTTAGATATCATTATCATCATTATTATTATCATTATCATTATTATCGTCGTTATTATAATTTTTCTTCTTATTACTATTGTTATTATTATTATTGCTTTTATTATTACTATTATAGTAATTATTACGATGATATTACTTTCAATGCTAGTGTAAGTATAAGCATTCGTATCAGGATTAGTAAAAGTATCATTAAAAGTACAAGTATTAGTAACAGTAGTAGTAGTAGTAGTGGTAGTAATAGCAGTGATAATATTGATATTTGTATCAGTATTGCTATCAATATTACTGTTGACATTCTTATAACGATGATCATCATTAATATAATTATTTCACATTGTCTGAAATATTTTTCTTGCTACTATTCCTGTTATAATCATCAAATATCTTTTATTTTAATGCTGCATAACAACAACCATGATAATTATGATTGATCTTGTTATTATTATGAATATTATTATATATCCCATCATTAAAACTTAATCTGCGTTTCAGAGTGTATTGTGTTTTGGTATTTTGAAATTATCCTTATTTTTTGTTGTTTGTTGGTAGGGCGTTTAGCTATTTTTGTAAGATCTTTGTTCGCTTTGATTTTCTCGTTCTCTTTTTCTTTCTCTGTCTCTCTCTCTCTCTCCCTGTTTATCGCTTTTTCTCCCCTGTCTCCCTTTCTCTCTCACCCTCTTCCTTCCTCCCTCCCCCCCCCCCCTCTCTCTCTCTCTCTCTCTCTCTCTCTCTCTCTCTCTCTCTCTCTCTTCCTTTCCCTCCCTCCCCCCTTTCCTCTCTCTCTTCCTTTCCCTCCCTTCCCCCCTTCCTCTCTCTCTCTCCCCCCCTCTCCCTCTCTCTCTCTCTCCGACCCCTTCTCTCTTTCCCTCTCCCCCTCTCCCTTCCTTTCTCTCTATTTACCCGTTCTCTCGTTTCGCTCGCTCGCTCGCCAAGCCAGCCTTTTATCGCTTCGCAGAAAAGGCTCCGCTGCGTCGAAATCGCCGTGATTGGCAACCCTGTTTATGCAAGGCACGAACAAGCTGCTTTACCATTGCTAGTTTGCTGAGTGAGAATACAACTTTAGGGTGAAAGGTTTTTCGTCTTTTTTTGTTAAATTAATTTCCTTCTGTTTTTTTTGTTTTGTTTTTTCCTTCCAATGGTGTTTTTATTTTTGTTCTTGTTTTTATTTTTATTTTATCTTTTAAATGGATTTTTTCCATGTTTTATCTTTCTCTTCCACTCTCCCCATTAACTTCTATTATTTCAGTTACCTCTATTCCTGTTTTATCTTGTCTTTTATTGTCTGGTCTTTTTTTTTTCCACCATGCCTTCTGTTTCTCCTCCTCCCCTTGTCCATTTTTTTCATCCCTCCTTTATTCTCTTTTCCTCCTCTTCCTCCTTCTCCCCTTTTCTCCTCTTTCTCCCTCTCCATCAATTATTCTTACTCATCGTCGCTTGTTCCTTCCTTTCGCAATTGGAACGGAAAAGTGGCTAGCGAATAATCATTATGTAAAGCAAGTAAACAAACAAATATATATGTATATATATTGTCTTATTGTTATTAGCTTTATCATGTTAAATATCACTTTTATCAATTCCATCATCATCCTCCTCCTCTTCCTCATCATCATCCTCATCCTCACCATCATAATCATCACAGTCATCATTATCTTTCTCATCCTCATCATTATCGTCCTCTTCATCATCATCATTATCCTCCTCCTTCTTCTCTTTTTCCTTATGCTCCAACTCATCATCGTCATCATTATCATCATAATCATCATTATTTTCCTCCTTATCATCATCATCATCATCTTCATCATCGTCTACCACCACCACTACCTCCTCCTCCTCCTCCTCCTCCTCCTCTTCCTCCTCCTCCTCCTCCTCCTTATTCTCCTCCTCAATATTATCATGATCATCATGCCCCCCCCTTCTTTTCTTCCTTATCATAATTATCATCATTATCAACATCCTCTTTATCATCATTACCATCCTTCTCCTCCTCCTTTTCCTCCTCCTCCTCCTCCTCCTCCTCATCATCATCATCATCATTATCATCATCACCTCCATCTTTTTCCTCCTCCTCCTCCTCCTCCTCCTCCACATTATCCTCATCATCACCACCTCCATCCTTTTCCTCCTCCTCCTCCTCCTCCTCTTCCTCCTCCTCCTCCTCATCATCATCATCATCATCACCTCCATCCTTATCCTCCTCCTCCTCCTCATTATCCTCATCCTCACCACCTTACATATCCGCTATGACAAATCCTCACTTCACATTATATATTTCGTTTTTCACTCGACTAGAACCCCATTCGCTTGCATTCATCACACTAACTCACACATTTACTTCGTTTGTTTAAAAGTAAATGGATTTTAGTGACAAGAATAAATTTAATTTTACTCTGCCACTACGGCCGGACCTTCAGGAAATATATTGTTCTTTTACATCGATTATTTTTCATTTCCAATTTCCCTTGCATATTTTAACTGATGATTGAATTAACACAACATGTAAATTAGGCAAGGGAAGAGGGTAGTTGGGGAGGGGAAGGGGAAGGGGGGGGGGTGGAGAAGGACGAGAAATTGGGAATAACAGAGAAGAGAAAGAAGGGAGTGATCTGTTTAGCTGTGTGTGTGTGTGTGTGTTTGTAGATGTACAGATACACGAATATACACTCACCAATAGAGATGATTATTCACACGTACATGTACACACACACACACACACACACACACACACACACACACACACACACACACACACACACACACACTCACACACACACACACACACACACACACACACACACTCACAGAGACAGATATAGAGGATATAAAAATTATAAATCAATCGATAGATAGACAAGTCCACAGATAAAATACGTGGAAGAGAGAGAGAAAGAGAGAGAGAGAGAGAGAGAGAGAGAGAGAGAGAGAGAGAGAGAGAGAGAGAGAGAGAGAGATAGAGAGAGAGAGAGAGACAGCAAAACTAAAACATATTCTTTCCTTATCGAAAATGAAAAAGAGACCTGTTTTTCTGCCCAATGGAATAATTTATTCCACCTTTTCTATGTAAGGTTGCCAAAAAAAAAAAAAAAAAAGAGAGAGAAAAAAAAAAACAGAATTATATAACTGATGAAGGCCAGAGAGACAGAAAATTGAACAAGGTCACAGACACGTAATTAATACTATATATTTAATTTCCAGGCAGAAAACAAACTGAATATTTAATGAGGCTCTGTGATCATAATATAATCAACTGGATGAATATATCATAAAGTATTATCCTTATATGTAATAATTTATGAATATATCATATATCAAGAGCACAGATCGCTGCATGATTTTGATCAATTCATGTAAATCACCGTTTGATATAATAACATATAACTTCTATATAATGATATAACGCAAAGGTATATTGTATATCATATATCATATATAGTCTACTGTATAATCATAAACAACAACAACAGCAGCTCATATACATATAGTAAAGAAAAGAAAAGAAAAATAGATAAAAAAATGTCTATTGATTCCAGGATCGGTGC